>NW_016816687.1:309908-380937 GCF_001698545.2 Rhinopithecus bieti
AAAAAACCGGGCATGGTGGCGGGCACCTGTAGTCCCAGCTACTCAGGAGGCTGAGGCAGGAGAATGACCGGAATCTGGGAGGCGGAGCTTGCAGTGAGCCAAGATCGTGCCACTGCACCACTCCAGACTGGGTGACAGAGTGAGTGAGACTCCCCTCAAAAAAAAAAAAAAAAAAAAAAAGAAAAAAAGAAAAAAAAAAAAGAGTCTGGGACCTCCTCCCTCTCTTTCTTGCTCCTACTATTGCCAACTGATCCACCTGCTCCCCCTTCACCTTCCGCCATGATTGGAAGCTTCCTGAGGCCTCACCAGAAGCAGATACTGACACCATGCTTGTACAAGCTGCAGAACTTTATAGCCAATTAAACCTCTTTTCTTTATAAATTACCCAGTCGCAGGTATTCCTTTATAACAATGCAAACAGACAAACACAATGATACATTTCTCCGCGGGCTGCAAAGCTCTAATTATGTGAAAATACACATATATCAGCTTGAGCCCATTTGTTGGCCTCCGCCCTGGAACAGGCTGGGTCTCTGTGCCTGGCTCTGGTTCCGATCATGGCAGAGAGGGAGGAATGGAGAGCAGGGGAGGGGTTCACATACACCATGGAGGTTGAAGCGGGTAAGTGCATCCAGCAGCTCAATCCTGGGCCAGACACTGTGGACACAGCAGACAGAAATGTGACCCGGAGTGGGGGTGGGTGCTACACAAAGCGGCCCGCTGTGAAGCTGAGGGGTGCACGGCTTCAGAGTTTGCGCAGGTTCCAGGGTTTGTGGCTGAGCCTGGCAGCAGGCTGGCGTTCCTGCAGGGGCATGGAAGCTCTAGTGACTATGTGAGTGGCAGAGGACCTTGTGGGGGAGTCCTCCCACTTCTCTGTGGTCCCAGATGCTCGATGCTCAGCCGCGTTCCAAGCTGGGGGCACGAGGGTGCCATCACCCAGGCCTAGCACAAGGCCTGACACATGTGACCGCTCTAAGCATTGGATGGAGGTGTGCTGGTAGCTTCTTTTGTGCGCTGAATGTCCCCCCACAATGTTGTGTCCTATGTTGAAATCCTCAACCCCAAAGTGATGGTGTGAGGAGGTGGGGCCTTTCGGAGGTGATTAGGTCCTGAGGGTGGAGCCCTCGTGAATGGGATTAGTACCCTGATAAACGAGGCCCTGCGGAGTTCCTCACCCCTTCCACCGTGAGTTCACAGCAGGAAGAGGGCCCCCTATGAACAGGAAACCGGCCCTCCCCAGACACTGCATCTGCTGGCACCCTGATCTCAGTCTCCAGAACTGTGAGAAATTGTTTGTTGTCTAAGCCACCCAGTCTATGGGATTTTTGATGTAGCAGCCCAGACAAAGATGGATGAAGACAGCCCCCTAGCCTCATTCTGGATCCTTCTGGGCATGGAACTTGACCATAGTACACCCCTCCTTCAGTGGTTCCACTGTTTCCAGCACAAAATCCAATCTCCTTATCCCTTATCCAAAGTCCAGAGTTCTCCCTGACCTGGCGTCTCCCAGTTCCCCACTTCCATGATCCACAGGTGTCTATGTGGGGCCCACACAGTGTTTGTGCACACTCCCCTAGGCTCAAGCCTGCTCCTCCTCCTGGTCCTGATTCTTGTCCTGAGAGCCAGTACTAGGAGGTCGCATGCACTCAGCGGGGGTCCAGGCCAGGACCCCCACCCTCACCCTGAGCTGTGTTCCTTCGTCACTCTCTAGAGCCTTGGGTCACTCTCCACTGACTGTTAGGCCAGCAACCCTGCTGCAGTTCTACAGAGAGCCGAACCTTGAAAAATGATGATGAGCCCTTCTCCTCGTGTCATTAATCCTCTCATGACCAAGGTATTTCCCCCAGGGTGGGCGCGGGCCCAGGGTGACTGATGGTACCTGCCCACCCTCTTGAGGACTTTGGCCAGTGGGAGGTGTTGACAGCATTTCCCAAGTGAAATGCCACATGGAGATTAATGACCCCTGAGCTGTGGGCTCTAGGTGGGTAAGGCTCGAGCGTAGCGGGGTCCCCCAGCCTGCCAGGTCTGTGGACCACCTCCCACACCCCGATCCTCCCAGCCCCTTCCAGGAGCAGTGCTGCCGGTTTGCTACCTTTGCCCGGGTTCCCAGGATCTCTCAGAAATGGTTGCCTCAGCTTCACGCCTGAAACCTCAAACACAAATAATTTTCAATTTGCCTTGGAGTTTCAATCGCACAATCCGATGTTAAATAATAGATTAGCTGCCTCAGGGAGAGAAACAGGATTTAAGAAGAAGAAATAACTAAAAGGAAAAGTAAAATTCAGCACATCGGTTTGGAGAGCAAGAATGCAGCCTTCCCTTCCGGCCCAGATTTGCCGGCCCCATCCCATCCTCCCAGACCGGGCTCTCTTCTGGGTCTTTGGGGACTGCCAAAGACCACAGCCTGGTCTCCCCAGGGGCAGGCTGGAGGTGTCGGCAGTTCTGGGCTCATCTCCAGATGGTGCGGCCAGATTGGCAGACTCCGTCTCCCACACCCCTGCTCTCAGGGCCTGCACGCGGAGGAGGGGTCTGACCTGTAGCCCCGAAACCACCACCCACCGAGGCAGATGGGTGCAGGTGGTCACAGGCAAACTCAGGTAGTCACAGGCAGGTGGATACAGGCTCAAACAGGTGACAGCAGGCAGGTGAGTGGGCAGGTAGCAAGTGTGAACTGATGGAACCAGATGCAGGCACAGGTACAGGACGACCGTGTCACCAGACCCCAGAGAAGGCTGAAGAGGGTCCCTTTGTGGGGCATGACTTATTCACAAGCCCTGGAACTGAGGTCATCTCCACCCAGGAGATCATCATGATGGGCAGAGGTGAAGGTCATCATCACGATCCTGGCCACTGCCAACCTTGGGCACAGTTTGCCTGTCACCACAGGAAACCACACCATCTCCAAGGTCACAGGTCCCCAACTCCCGCCTCACTTCCTCCACAGACCCCAGCGCCTTCTCTCTGCCTATCACCCCTTCCTGTCTTGATGCCTCTCCTCATCCAGCTTTGTTCTGCTTGGGTGACTATTCTCTGTGCCCTTCACTCCTCTGCCCTCCACTCACACATGCCTAGGAGGATCCCTGCTGTGACCTTGCTAATGCTGCAGCGGGAAGGTGCGTTGGTGCCCTGCACATCCATCATAAACTGCAAATGGGCGCACAGCAATGCCTGAGACGCTCCCTCTCTTTCCCCAGAGAGCTTGTCTTTCCCTTGCCCTAGTGATCATTCAATTTCTTCTCTACTGTCGCAAAACCTCCTACCCCATTGGAACACCAGAGAGCCAGTAAGAACTGTGCACTCATGGGCACACAGAGCCAGGGCCAAACCATCAGGCTCTGAATTCTGGAAGATCCCCATAATAGCTGTGTGGCCTTGGGCAGATTACTTAACCTTTCGGTGTCTCAATGTCTTTATCTGCAAAAAATGGGGAGGATGATAACCATCTTACAGTGTTGTAGTGAGGGTTAAATAAGCTCATGTATGTGAAATGCTAGCCAGGCGAGGTGGCTCAAGCTTGTAATCCCAGCACTTTGGGAGGCCGAGGTGAGTGGATCACTTGAGGTCAGGAGTTCGAGACCAGCCTGTCCAACATGGTGAAAACTCCGTCTTTATTAAAAATACAAAAATTAGCCTGGCGTGGTGGCAGGCTCCTGTAATCCCAGCTACTTGGGAAAATTTCTTGAACCTGGGAGGCGGAGTTTGGTACAAAAACATATGAAATACTTAGAGCAGTACCTGGTAAACCGGTAAATTCCATAGTTACTTATTACTTTAAGTGCCAAGGCAGGAGATGCTGGTGTGATAGTGGCTTGGGTTAAATGACAGCCTTGGAGAGGGAGAATGGACATGGATTCAGGATGCCCTTGGGAGGCAGCATGAAAGGGACAATCTAGGGCTTGTAGGGAAGGCTGAGCCGGGAAGCCAGGAGAGGAGAGGCTTGAGGTGTGAAAGGTGTGCGGCTCAGGTGAGACGTTTAAGTGCAGGCACCCGCTGGACGTGCTGACAGCTGAAGGTGAGGCAGGTGGCTACTTGGGTCTACCGATCAGGGCTGCAAGGGCAAATCCGGGAGTCTAGCATAGGGGTGATGTGGAGCTCGTCCAGGGAGTGTGTAGGCAGAAGAGCTCCTGGAACTGCCAGCGTGTGGCAGTGGAAGGTGCCTTGTCAGCGGACTCTGCGGGTGGCAAGATTGGAAAGCAGGCCAGGGTGGGGTCCAGAGTGAAAAGGAGGTGAAGCCATGGGGGCTGAGGGGTGGATTCTGCGGCAATCTGGCTATGGCTTCTCCGTTTTTTAAGATGGGGGCGATGACAGTTTGTTTTCTGCTGATAGGAAAGCCTGCTGTGTGTGCAGAGAGGGCGCAGGTGCACGCGGGAGGTGCTTAAGCAGTAGGCTAAGGGACTGGGATCCGGTGTGTGTGTGTGTGTCGGGGGTGACCTCTGGCCAGTGCAGGAGGGGAGGCGGAGGACAGGGCTCAGGGTGGGAAGTGCGTGCACTTGGCTGAGACAGTGAGGGACCTTCCGGTTCTTCCCGTTTATTTCAATGCAGCAAGAGGCCCTGTCCTGAGCCGTGCATGTTTCTGTGTGTTTACGTGTGTGTCTGTGTGTCCGCGTGCATCTGGGTCTGTGTGCATGCGTGTGTCTGCATATCTGGGTGTGTGTTTGTGAGGATGGGTGTCTGTGTGTCTGTGTGTGGTTGTGTGTGTCTGTGCGTCTGTGCCTGTGTGTGCATGCATTTGTGTTTGCGCGTGTGCGTTCGTGTTGTGGTTGAGGTTGGAGAAGGCCTGACATCACCCTGATGGAGCGTGCAGGACAAGCCCCCGGGGAGGTTGTGGATGTCACTGCTTTAGGGACGCTGCGGGTGTTTGGGGGTTTGCTGTTAGCACAGGCGGGTCCCCTGGAGCTGGTGGGTTTGAGAGTAACCTCTGGAGGCCGCCTGCAGACAATGGAGGGGCGGGAGCCGCGTGACCCCATGGTTGGGAGGGCGAGGGGACACAGGAGCCGACTGCGCGGTGGGGAGGCTGTGGACGCGGGGCGCTCCCGAGCTGGAGTCCCGCGGTCGGATCGCTGCTGCCACCTGGCGGCCCCGCCGGAGATACCCGGGCCGCTGCTCGGGAGCGGGGACTTAGCCCCACCTGGCGGCGGAGGACGGCTCTGCGCCTGTGGGCACAAAAGCGAGGGGGCCCCGCCGGTCGTTTGGGCGCAATCCCAGCTCCAACTCCTGCGCCGCACAGCTCTGGTCAAGCCTTTGTGTGCCTCAGTCTTCTCACCTATACATTAGAGCGAGGCATGAGCGGACGGGGCCGCTGGGAGAGGGGCATTGGGCCACGCACACGAGGCCACAGCACAGCACCCAGCACGGGTGACCCCCGACACCCGCACTCCCGACACACTCGGGGTCCCAGTCCCTTGATCTCCTCTTTAAATACCTCGCGCACGCACCTGCTCTTCTCCACACTCAGCACTCTGTCCACTTGACTCAGGCTGGCATACCCAGGTGGCGCGGCAGGGTCGCCCAGGTCCGTGACAGGAAGTGGCTTTCTCTGCCCTCTGCCCCCGCCCCCTGCTCCCTTCCCTAGCTTCCAGAGCTCTTGGCACCTCCAGCTGCTCCCCTGCCCCTCCCTTCCTGAGGCCGGCCCAGGGTGAAGGAGAGGCAGGAGGATAGTCCCCTAGTAGCCCCGGCCCGGCCCAGACCCCGGGTCCCCCTCTGCTGCCATCTCCCAGCAGAGCCTCTTGTGCAAAGCGTGCCCTGGGCAGTGAGAAGGGCCAAGGAGCAGCCAGGCCAGGGTGGTGGGAAGAACCCAGCTCAGGGCTCCCACGCCTCCTCCCCGAGCCTGGACAAGGCAGCGGGGCTAACACACAGTCCTCTCCCCACACCCCGCTCCCAGGGCACCTGCCTATTCCTCATCCAGGAGTCGTGGTACCCATCAGCTGGGGATCCCCGGAGGTAGGGGCAGTGTTACTTGAGCCCAGACTACCACACCCCCAGCTTCCACCTTTGCCCATTTCTGGATCCCGTGGTTCAACACAGCCTCCTAAGCCCAGCTCTGGGTCCCCTGGCGTTGTAGAGGGAGTGGAGGAGTGAGGGACGCCAGCAGAACGTCCCCTGGGTTGGCCACGGGTGCTCCCTGAAGACGGAGGGGCCGAGAGGAGATGGGGGCAATGAGGTGAGGCCGCCTCCAGGCCTCAGAACCATGATGGGGTTCCACAGGCTCCTGTCCCCCTCCCAGGGGCTCAGCCCTGAGGATGAAACTGGCAAACCCTGCCTGAGAGCAGCGGGAGGTGATGGGGGACACTCTGTCCACTGCCTGCCCGACTTTGTCCTGGGCCCCTTGGACAGGCCCTGTACGGGCCACCAAACCCCGTGGAGACAGCAGGGAAGAGGGGGAGCTGGGGGAGGCCAGAGCTGCCCGAGTTTCCCACCTGACTGTCTGCCGGGACCTTGAATCCCACCTCCCCAGGAGACTCAAGGCCTTTGGGGTTCCCAGGCCACAGGAGGGACCCTAGGCTTTGGGACGTCTGTTCTCATCACCACTTGGAGAGTGGGGCTCCCATCCGGGAGGTCTCAGCCACTCAAGGGCAGAGGCCTGGAAGGGACTTCCCTGGGGCCGCCCCGAGGGGCCCACAGGGAGACCAAGCTGGGGAGGGCCCTGGGGCTTGGGCTGTTCTCCCAACTCGATGGGCTTCCTTTGTCCCTGGGAGCTGCTGGCAGCCCTTTCTAGGGAATCTGATCAGACAGCCCCTTCCAGGTGACATCCACAAAATGGCCAGTGGATGGGCAGGGAGAGGGGAGAGGGTGCACAAGATGGTCCTGGAGACAGGCACGACTCAGACCGCCCACAGCCCACCCCTGGCACGGACGCAGGCTCACACACGATGCACACCCCTCACTCCAGAAACACACACACAGACACACATGCTCACACCCACCCTATAGCACAGGCTAGAAACACACACACACGCTCACACCCACCCACCCCACAGCACAGGCCCGACACCTCACTCCCCCAACACACACCCACATACTCACACCCATTTACCCCACAGCACAGGCCAGGCACCCACACAGACACACACCCACGCAGACACACAGACCCACATTACCTGTTTGCTCACACCCGTCCACATAGTACAGGCTAAACACACACACCTTCACACAGTACAGGCCAGACACACGCATATATACACTTACACCCCCCCACCCCACAGCACAGGCCATACATACACACAGAGACACACACAGACACACACACATGCTCACACTCACCCCACAGCACAGGTCAGAGACACACACACACACACACATATGTTCACATCCACCCACCCCACAGCACAGGGCAGACACAGAAACACACACACACAGACACAGACATACACACACACACACACGCTCATACCCACTCACCCCGCAGCACAGGCCAGACACATACACTCACATGCTCACACCCATTTATCCCACAGTGCAGGCCAGACACCCACACAAACACACCCACCCACAGGATCCATATGCTCACACCCACCCACAGTACAGGCCAAACACACACACACACACGCGCACAGAATACAGGCCAGACACACACATAGACACACGCGCGCTCACATCCACCCACCCCACAGCACAGGCCAGACACCCACACAGACACCCAGACACACACACAGACACATGCACATGCACTCACACACATACTTCCCTACCACTGCGCTGAGTCCACTCTTCCTTAGTCCTGTGAGGTTTCAGGCTGAGTTGGGGGTTGGAGCTGGGGTGGTCTCCAGCCTGGGCCCGCAGTTGGAGGTCACTCTCAGGGCCGTCAAGTGGTGATCATGGTCACGCCTGCACCTGTCTTCTGTCATTGCCACCTGCAACAAAAGCCCCCCGCTGATGGCTGTGTTGTGTGTGTGCACGTCTGTCCAGCTTGAGCCGGCATGTCTCTGAGAGATTTCTCCCCCCAACACACACATGCAGATGCACACACACGCTCACACTGGGGAGGGGCAGGGCCATCCTCCCTGTCTCCAAGCCGCTCCCAGATGCTGCCTCAGTGTGGAGTCCAGGTGTTCCCTGCTGAGCAGATGCCACGGGGGCACTGCCTCTGGCTTCATCAAATGCACCCATGACCAGGGACACTTTTCTGCACATGAATGTGGTCTCATGTTTGAGCGCCGGGGCCCAGGGCACCTCTTTCTAGGTCTTCTTCAGCCAGGCACTTCCCTGCCTCCTCTCACACAGACCCTGGTCCTGGTCAAGGTGCAGGGCAGCTGCTCTGGCTTTCTGGGCCCCTCAGCATCTGCTGTCTCAGCTTCCGTGGGTCCCAGGAGTTCCCCAGGCCCTGACCGCAGCCTCTTCCCTGCCCCTCCGGGTCACTTCTGTCGGATGGTCCAAGCTGCTTCCAGCTGGAACCCGAGGGAGGTCTCCCTGCTTCTCAGGTCTCCTGGATGGATGTTACCCAAAGGGGCAGGAGGAAGGCTCAGTGCCTTGTCCCCCTTTGCAAGGTTCCAGGGTCCAAGGTGGAGGCAGAAAAGGAGATGGAGCAGCTCAGGTTGGTGTGAGCCTGGGGAGATTCCAGAAGCACCTCCAATTGGGAATACAGGAGTGCCTCCAACTGAGGATCCAGTAGCCCCTCCACCTGCGGGCCAGCAGCTCCTCCACCTGGGGATCCAGCAGTTTCTCCACCTGGGAATCAGGAGGGCCTCCATCGGGGGGTCCACCCAGGGATCCAGTGGCACCTCCACCTGGAGAATCAGCAACATCTCCCCTAGCAAGTGGGGACAGATGGAGGGCAGCCTCCTGGGAGGGCCCACAGAGCAACCCACAGAATGACCCAGGAGGACATGAAGAGGTTCCTGCAGACAGGCTGACAGAGGGCAGAGACTCCAGAGTCAGGCAGACTTTCCCATCACAAACCATATCCAAATGCAGCCACACTCATGCCGGCACTCAACACTCCAACAAACACCTCCTCCCAGATCTTCCCAGAACCACCGTGGCTGCTGACACTTCTGGAGCCCTGTCTGTTGTGAACATGTATGCTTTTGGAGAAGTTTTCTCTGTGGCTTCTCCTCTCCTCCTCCAGAGCAGGTGCATCCTGACAGCCCTGAGGCGGTCTTGTCAGGTGAGTGGGGCCAGGGATCAGGGTGAGTGTCTGCAGACGACAGCCTCAGGCCAGAGTCCTGCTTGGCCCAGAGGTGCAGAAAGCCAGGGACAGCCTCGCTGCCTACCGAGAGCACCACACCCGCTGAGATGCAGGCAGCGTGCGCCCTGGCCCCAGCCTCAGCCCTGATTAGCAGCTTGCCTGGAGAGCTGGCCACTGCTCTGGCAGTCCCCAGAGGCCCCTGCAAGGTGCACTGATAAGAAGACACCCCAGGAGGCCCCCATAGGAACAGGCCTATCTTCTCCTTTCAGGATGAATGTGCCGGGACTGAGATGGAAGCACCCCAGTTGACTGGGCCCTAGCCTCAGATGCCTGCAGGCCCTGGCTGAGAGCCTCTGGGTCCTCTGTGCTCTCCTCCCACGAGGCTGCTCCTGAACTGGACTTCTCTGCAGTGGGGCCTGCAGCACCTGGCTCAGGCTGCCCCAGGAAGCCAGAAAGAGCCCCCAGAAAACCCAGCCGAGGGTCCACGTGCTCCCACGCCACCAGAGTACACACTGCTGCTCTGGAAACCATGTGCTTTATTTGGAACTTTAATCCAAGGGAACCTCCCCCCTGGCTCGTAGAAAAGCTGCAAACCATGTGGTTTGGTCCAAGGCAATGGCTAAGGGAGTGCAGGACATCCCTTACCGCTGGGGCCCCTGTTCTCTGGGCCTCAGACTTCCCTGCTCATCGAAACTGCTGGCTGAGCCCCCGGGGTGTCTATTCCAGTCCTCAGCCTCTCCCTCAGTCAAGGAGTGAGGAAACACGTACAGGCCAGGGGCTGGGGTCTCCATCTAAGGCTGGGCGCCTCCGCCCCCCGCCACCCAGGGCCTGCTTCCTCCCACAGCCACGGCTCCTCAAGTCCTCAGAGCCCTGTTGCTCCCGGGATGAGGCGCCACCGACAGGAGGATGCCCGGGAGCACAGGTGAGTGACCAGGGCAGGGCCACCCCGGCCAGCTGCAGCGCCCCTCAGTACAGATCTGCAAAGGGCTTGGAGTAGTTGAACATCAGGTAATCCATGTAGTAGAAGTCGTAGGTGCGCTGCCTTTGCAGGGCTGAGAGCTGGGCGAAGTACTGGTGGGCGATCCTCGCTGTGGTCCGCGCCTCCTGCGAGTGCCGGTCCTTGAATCGCGGGAAGGTCAGGTTCCGCGGCGCGCGGATGAGGCTCAGGAAGAAGTTGGCATCCTCCTCCATGCTCTCGAACTTGCCTACGAAGTCATAGTCGATGAGGCAGGGGCTGCAGAGCCGGCTGACATGGTCCCAGTGAATGTCCATCCCCACGGGCCGGTGCACGTCCAGCAGGTACTGGACGAATTCGGGAAAGCGCACCCCAGAGCCCGTCCGCAGGGCCTCCCGAGAGGCATTGGCCCGGTACCGGGCCAGGATGGCCTTGCCGAAGACCGGGTGGTAGTAGCTGTTGGGGTGCTCGAACTTGTCGCGGAAGGCTGACACCAGCCTCTCGAAGGGCTCGCGGACAAACAGCATCTTGGTGTAGGTGCTGAGACGGTGCAAGATACCCTGGCGGTCGAAGGTGTCCAGGCGCTTGAGGGCGCTGCCATAGTGGACGGTGTTGTGCTGGATGTCGGAGGTGGACGAGGCCAGGCCGGCCAGCACCATGAGAACCCGCTTCCAGTTGGAGCAGCCAGCCTTGGGCACCTCGCAGTAGAGCACGCGGTGGCGGTCCTCCACGAAGATACGCGACACGTGGCGGGGTGTGACGGCCCGGCGGCTGCTGCTCGCCCGGTACTTGGCGCAGGCCTCCTGCATCACCCGCTTGCGCTCCTGCTGGCTCCGGTGCAGGCTGACCCAGCGGCCATCCAGCGTCCCAGGTCCCGGCCGGATGAAGGGCACGTCTGAGCTGTTGGCCGGGATGGTCGCCGCAGCTGGCATTTTCTTGATGAGCAGACGGCGACGGCGCTGGCGGAGCCGCAGACGGGTTCCCCTCTGCAGCGGGGATTGAGGCTGGTCAGGCGCTGGCAGGTTGCGGCCCCTCGGGGCCCCACTGGACAAGTCCCGAGTGATCCTTTCTGTGGGTGCCTTCAAGTCACCATCCTGGGAGCCGCCCGGTGGGAGATCCTGGGGCAAGAAGAGAAGTGGTTATCTGAGTGGAAAGGACAGCTGGGCACTGAGGGCCACACAGGTAGACTCTCACCACGGCTGGGGTTCCTGTCCCTCTCAGGTGAGGGACGCAGGCTGACCCTATGGGTGAGACCCCTCCCGTCTGAGCCCTGGCCCAGCACCCAAAAGCTTCCCTCCCGCTGAGGTGCAAGTGTCATTTCGGCCACAAGATGGTGCGATCCTCCCAGGAACCTGGGCTGAGCAAGGGTGGTGGGAGTAGGTGGCCTGCAGGAGGGCTCAGATTTACTGCCTCTATTAGCACCGTGCAAAGAAGCCTTCTAACAAGGAAGGGAAATTCATGGGTCCAGAGCCCTGGGCTTTGTTCCCAAGGCTCCCGGGAAAGGCTGGACACATTTTTCTTTCCAAGAATGGATTCAATGTGAGCTCCTAATTTTCTTCCCAGCCCTCCCCAGTTTCCCTGGGACTGCGTGCACTGAGATTTATCTGGCTCTCAGAACTTACGTGGTGGGGCTGCCTTGGCCTGATGTTGAACTTTATTCCTAAAAAGCAAACAGAGGAGAGGACAGTATTAGCAGCATATGTGCCACGTGGCTCCCAGGGAACTGCTTATGGGCTGCTGGCTGTGGACATCCAGGCTGGAGGGATCTTGGGGTAGGCTCTAGGGAAAGGCAGCTTAGGGCATGGGGAGAGGGCATGGCTCAGTGCTGGAGCCCCTCCATCCCCTACCCATGCAGAAAACAGGAACGCAGCAAACATGTGGTCCCACTGGCTCGCAGCTGAGGCTCTCTTCTTTGCATCACGCCTGCCTCCTGATGTGACCTACAAGGTCTGGAAAGGCACCCTGCCCAGGTGTACCCACACACCTGCCCTTTGAAGCAGCCAGGACTCTCGCAGGCCACCTCCTCCTGCACCCCACCATGTCCTTAAGTCACAGGGAAAGGACCCTTCAGAAAGCTCGATCCACCCTCTCTCCACACCCCATCAGCCATGCCCCAGTTCTGGCCACTATGGATTCTCCACGCTTGGAATATGACATATTCACACCCACACCTTTGCACACACCAGGCCTAGGAATGGAACGTGCTTCTTCTCCTCTTGCTCCAGGAAGTTCCTTACCCCGGGTATTTGCTTTGAGATCTTGGCCTTCTCGCCTGGCTCTGGAGTTCTGGGGTGAGCTGAGCATATCTTGCTCGCCTTGGTCTCCCTCCAAGCCCTAAGCAGTGCCCAGGTGGAGGGTAATTGTCCAGCGTTAACTTACTGATGACATCAGGAAGACAGAGAGAGATCAGTGCATCACTGGCCATGCTCTGGAAAGCCCCCTCTGGCCACCAAGGAGGCCCATGCCTGGGCTGGGCTCACCCAAGAAACAAGCTCTGGTGAGGTGAACCTTTGACCAGCGTAGAAGATTCTGAGTCATACCCTGTTTGGTCTGCTTTGGGGTAAGTACTGGGAGGACAAGGAGATTCCCTTTGGGGGGAATCTTTAGAAGCTGGAGCCTCCTTCCCCAGTCCCTACCTGGCCATCGAGGAATCAGGGGATCTTTCTGTTCCAGTGCCATGTGGGTGGACATTTTTGTCCTGAGGCTCTGCCAAAAGCCATGGTCACCATCAGAGACAGCTATCCCCTAAGCAGAGAGCTGGATCTTCTGGCTGGCATGCCAGGCCACTGTGCCTGACCACACCTCAGCAAATCCTGGCTGCTGCTTGCGGGTGGGGGGTTCCAGTGTCCCACTACTTTCCCGGCTGTTTCTATGTCCTGGGCAGAGGTCCAGTGGCAGGAGCCCAGCTAGTAAAGGGACATCCAGGTCTTCCCCGAGCCAGAGAGTCTGTGGATTTCTCCACGGGGTCCAGTTTTACAGACTCAGCTAGTGCCAGGCCCCAGACAGTCTAAGGTTGAGGCTGTGCCCGCACATCTCCTTCAGTCATTAGCAAGCCAAGAAGGGGATGCAACATCAGCCCTGGGATGGACAGCCTGAATTCCCTGAGCTTGCCAGAACCTTCCTCAATTCCCAGGAGAGGCAGAAATGCAGGCAGAACTGGGGCACACTTCATCTTTCTTCTGCTTGTCCCTCTGGGCTGGGAACAAGGGTATTCTCTCCCCTGGGCAAAGGGCAGAGCTTCCCCGTCTTCCTGGGCACTCCCAAGCTTATGTGCCCATGCGTGCATGTGGGGGATCTTTGAAACAGGCCTTCTAGACTCTTCCTCGGAGGCTGAGGTGAAGCTCCAAGTAGACCCGGTTTCACCACTCAGGGTATGGGGTGTAAGCAGCAGGTGCCTGGCCTGCGAGAGGAGTCTTTAGAATCAAGCTGCTCATTGCTACCCCCTGCCATCCCCAGAGTCTATTTCCCTCCTTGACAGCCACCCCCTCCTCTTCCCTGTCCCATCTTTACTGCGGCTGTCCCAGCACGAGCCTCCAGAGCTCCTTCCTCTCCCGCAGCTGATGATGACAGCTCCCTTCACCAGAAGGGACCTGCCACACCACTCGGTTTTACTCTACTCTGCCAGATTTCCTTAATTATTTTCTTCTGGTGATGGCAGCTGGCTCTGCTAAACCACCTCTCCTCCTCAGAGTCTCAGATGTAGGAAACCACTCTGCTTGTCACTCCTGTCACCTCGTCAAGGTGTGACGGTGCTTATATATTCCTTTTCTGGAGCAAATGAGTCATGCTAGCTTTGGCCAAGAGTGGGGCTGAGAAGCCACTTCCAAAAGGGATCCTGCCAGTCGGGTGGAAGATGGAAGGCCATGTGCTTGTTGAGATTGCAGCCCCTAAGGCCATGACCTCCCACTGGCACTGTCCCCACAGCCTTGGAGGGCAGTAGGCTGTGGTCCTGTTCCATTTTACCTGTGAGGACTGGACAAGGGGACACTGTCTCCTGGACCTCTGGACTCTGAGCCTAAGCTTCTGGGGCTGTCCCACTCCAATGCAGGCTGAGCTAGAGCCCTTGGCATGAACTAGAGGAAAAGTTCCTGTTTACATGTGTCCACAAAGCCAACTTGCCTGCAACTTCCTCCTTTGAAAGGAAAAATTGCCTTGTGGACAATAAGAGAGATCAGTAACATCGTAAGCAGAGCGTGAGTTTGCCATAAGTTATTCCCAACCCTTAGACTTATGGCAGCTTATCGGGCAAAGATTAGCCCTATCCCCACAAGCTCACTTTAACGTTTTTAAAAATCTACTGCCAGGCACGGTGGCTCATGCCTGTCATCCCAGCACTTTGGGAGGCTGAGGTGGGCTGATCACTTGAGTCCAGGAGTTCGAGACCAGCCTGGCCAATATAGTGAAACCCCATCTCTACTAAAAATGCAAAAAAATTAGCTGGGTGTGGTGGTGCATGCCTGTGATCCCAGCTACTCAGTAGGCTGAGACATGAGAATTACTTGAACCCAGGAGGCAGAGATTGCAGTGAGCTGAAAGATCACACCCTGCGTTCCAGTCTGAGCAACAGAGCAAGATTTGGTCAAGAAAGAAAGAAAGAAAGAGAGAGAGAGAGAGAGAAAGAGAAAGAGAGAGAGAGAGAGAGAGAGAGAGAGAAAGAAAGAAGAAAGAAAGAAAAAGAAAGAAAGAAAGAAAGAAAGAAAGAAAGAAAGAAAGAAAGAAAGAAAGAAGGAAGGAAGGAAGGAAGGAAGGAAGGAAGGAAGGAAGGAAGGAAAGAAAGAAAGGAGAAAAAAATACTAATTTACATTATTTTAGAAATAGAGATGGGGTCTTGCTATGTTGCCCAGGCTGGCCTCAAACACCTGGCCTCAAGTAATCCTCCTGCCTCGGCCTCCCAAAGGGCTGGAATTATAGGTGCGAGCCACCAAACCTGGCCACAAGTTCACTTTTGAATAAAGACAGAAACATAATGAAGGAATTCTAAAGGGACCTCCCCTTTGCCATGAGCCTAGTGTCCCCACTAGGGAGAAAGCTGCTCTTCCACGCA
The DNA here is from genome assembly GCF_001698545.2 of Rhinopithecus bieti. NCBI lineage: Eukaryota > Metazoa > Chordata > Mammalia > Primates > Cercopithecidae > Rhinopithecus > Rhinopithecus bieti. The sequence goes on from NW_016816687.1 coordinate 325,032, forward strand.
CCACTCAGATAAAGGCTGAAGCAAAGACCACTGCCCGCTCTGGGCAAGTGAAATCCAGGAGAAATCTTGGGTATCCTGGGCTAGGGGTCTGCACATCCCTAAGCGGGCTGCACGTCAGGACCCTGGACAGCTCCATAAGGGCTCAGGGAAGGGCAGCTAAGGGCTCACGAAGATGAGGAAGGTTTGCCACCAGGGGTCAGTGGTATCAGTGCCTTGGGGGGACTTATGGGTGGGAAGGAGTTTGGCCTCAGTATAACCACCTCCAGCCCCTCTCAAGCCCCCAAATGAAACGTACAATCTAGATAACATCAGTGGCCTTGCAGAGCAACTCCAGCCAAACCCAACTCCTCTTCCATCCAACGCCACCAATGCTGCCATGCACCTTCCCTGCCTCCCCACCTCCACCCCTGCAACAGAATCCAAGACCAACCACGTACACCCCACTTTGGGTGTCTTGAGTGACCTCTTCTCTCCTCTCAATATAACGCTCACAGTCTGTAAGGGAGCTCCATACCCCTGCACAGTAAGAAATAAACAAGCACTTTCTCTTTCTGGACAGATGACATGCGTGGAGTGGCTGAAACACATGTGCTATGATAAAAGCATCGGTGAGAATAAACAAGGCGCGAGTTATGGGCACTGCCAAATGTGTTCCACGGTGTGAACTCTTCATTGGCTGAAGTTCTCAGCATTTAGCTGAAAAGCCTCCTGATTGAGGAGAGGCAGAGGCTGATGAGTGTGTGAGGCCAGTCTCTTAGTCATCAGGCCTGGGCCTGGGGCACAGCTGAGGAGGGGGCTATACCACCAGCATGTCCAAGGAGGAGGGTCTCTTGCCCACTTCTCTCTAGGCTCACAGGAGGAAGACCTGCAGGGTGCCACACAAAAGCCCCAATCCCCACTGCCCAGGACCCATGGAGGGTGATAACTGGAGAGCAGCCTTTTGGTCAGGCCCTATAGACAGACAGCACTGACAGGTGAGGACAGGACCCAAGTGCCTCAAAGGAACCCTTGGCCTGCCCCAGCCCCATGTGGCTCACTCTTGGGAGAGTGACGGCTGCATTGGCTGCTCATGACCCTGATGGGCAATGATGAGAGGGTCTTGCCACTCCCATCACTGCATCTGTCCTTAAGGAGTCAAATCTGCAAAGGGACAGGCATGAGAGAGAACTGGGAAAGGAGGGCAGGAGCGGCCATGTCAGTCCCAAGTCCCTGTCTGTGGTTGAGTTTGAGTCATGCTTCTTGGTCTTTTGGGATTTCCTGATGGAGCCGTTTGTGTGGCCACATTTCCACATGCCGGGGGCTTCTGGTGGCTTCGTGGCAGGCTGCCCCACACCCATTGGCGCTGTCCACTCCATGTCCACTTCCATTGCCCAACTGGCCAGGTAGCCTCCAGGGCTTTCGGCTGCTTCTCTTGGCTAAGGCTGGCCCGATCGGGGGCGGGGGTTCCCTGAAGGCAAGTTCCTGGTTGTATCTTGGTTCCCAGCACCTGCAGGACCCTGATTCTGAGCTTGGGCCCCACCTAGACTCCTTACAGTGGCATCTGGTGGGATAAACACTGTTGTCCCGGATAGCCCAGGCAGTCGGCCTCTGCCCTGCTGCTTCCACACCCCCATTAGGAAGAAGCGGCTCCCACACCCAAGATGTGCAAGAGAAAGGCCTCCGAGCCCTGGGGCAGCCCCACGACCGGTCATGCACCTGATCTCACAGTGCAGTGCTGAGCTACAGATGCCTGCCCTGAGTGCAGGGTGCTGGCAAGAGAGAAAGTAGGTGGGTCGGGGGAGAGAAGCCCGAGGGAAATGCCAAGCTCCTCTCCATGGGAAGTATGGAGGGTTCTGAATGTGGGGAGCGGTGCTAGTTAGGGTTCTCAGAGAGAGAGAGTCCACAGGTGATATATACAGAGCAGGGAGAGAGAGGGAGAGAAAGATGTATGTATGTGTATGTATTTTATATATATATATGATGGAATAGTACTCAGCCATAAAAAAGAATGAATTAATGGCATTCACGGCAACCTGGAGGAGATCAGAGACTATTAATCTGAGTGAAATAATGGAATGGAAAACCAAACATCGTATGTTCTCATTCATAAGTGGGAGCTGAGCTATGTGGATGCAGATGCGATTCGAAGGCATAAGAATGATACAGTGGATTTTGGGAACTCGGGGAAAGGGTGGGAAGGGGGTGAAGGATAAAAGCTACAAATTGTGTGCAGTGTACACTGCTCCAGTTATGGGTACATCAAAATCTCACCAATCACCACTAAATAATTTACTCATGTAACCAAACACCACCTGTTCCCTAAAAACCTATGGAAATAATTTTTCTTTTTTAAAAAAAGGGCCACTCTAGTGGCCTCAACTTGATTACACCTGCAAAGACCCTGTAAGGTCACAGTTTACAAGCACAGGGGGCCAGGAATGAGCATTTTTTGAGGGTGGGGCAGGCACCCAATTTGACCCAGTACAGACAAGGAGGGACTCATGTGATCTCATGGGGCTTTAAGAGTGTTTTTTGTTTTTTGGTTTTAAGAGATAAGGTCTTGCTCAGTCACCCAGGCTGGAGTGCAGTGGCATAATCCTGGCTCACTGCAGTCTTGAACTCCTGGACTCAAATGATCCTCCCGCTTTAGTCTCGCAAAGTGCTGGGATTACAGCCATAAGCCACCACGCCCAGCTGGATGTTCTGAAGACAGGGCAGGATAGCCTGAGGGAGGTGAGGAAATAACTCGTCTGCTGGTTTAGGTTGCCTGCTGATCAGCAGTGAGGGGTTGTTAGTTCTCGATGTTTTTGGGGCAGGGCCTGTGTCTTGTCCATCTGTGTCATTCTGGCACAATGCCCATCATGCCTGTGGAAAGGCTGGTGCTTTCTGGACTGAGAGCTGGCCTTGGGCATGAGGGGTACGGGGCTTCCCAGAAGCTGGGCCTAGAGTTCTGACTGGAGCCTCCCAGCTGGGAAGGGCCCACGCATCTGGGCAGCAGGTGCCAGCCCCCTAGCTAGATGCAGACGGGGGCAATCCCACTGGAGGAGTCTGTCCACCCCCAGCCCTGGCTCGGTGGCCATGAAGCCTGGCTCAGGAACCTCCTTTTGCCATGCACAGTACACCAGGCCGGGGCCTGCTTTGGGACCACGCCACACCTTCTCTGGCTCCTCTCCCATCGGCTCCAGACTCTGCCCTTGTGAGGTCTCTGCTGGTCCAGGGCTGAGGGGCACATTGTCCCTGTGGGCCTCTGACTGCCTCATTGTGAACTGCATCCTCCACCTGGGGCAGGCTGTTCATATGCAAATTAGATGCAAAACTGAACTTTCAACACACGCAGCAATGAGCTGGCAGCCTGGACTCCTGGGCACAGAATTCGCCCGGATGAAAGCCTCACTCAAGGGCCTTCAATTCTCGCCTGTGTTCATGGGAAAATCCAACTTCTTACATTCTCTGCTGGGTCCCCAGGGCATAGCCTGGAGACAAGCCTCTGTCACAGTCATGGCCACCTGCTGCCCTAGGACACAGGACAGGTACGTGGGGTTCCAGGTGGCAGGGCTGCCCCGGCACAGGTGCTGGCTGCTCCCGGGCCCTGATGACAACTCTGTGGTCAGAGTGTGGACCTTGAGTGGAGGCAGCAGTCAGGCCAGACACGCTGGACAGCTGCATCGAGCTGGTCATGCATTGGCCTCTCTCCTCCAGCTTCCGCCTCTGGGTGGGGGGCTTCTTCCCCTAGGCGCTGAGATGATCAAACTCAGTCACAGTGACCTTTGGCTCAGACCAGAGCAAAGGCTTACTCCCTCCCTCAGTGGACCACGTGGAGAACCACCCTGGGGGGTCCATGTGGAGTCGCACTTTTTAATGCAGGCTTAGCACATCAAAAATTAGAAAACAAGCCAGGTGCGGTGGCTCACGCCTGTAATTCCAGCACTTTGGTTGACTGAGGCAGGCAGATCATCTGAGGTCAGGAACCCGGCCAACATGCTGAAACCCTGTCTCTACTAAAAATACAAAAATTTGCCAGGCATGGGGGTGGGCACCTGTAATCTCAGCTACTCTGGAGGCTGAGGCAGCAGAATCGCTTGAACCTGGGAGGTGGAGGTTGGAGGCTGCAGTGAGCCAAGATCGTGCCACTGCACTCCAGCCTGGGCAACAGAGCAAGGCTCCATCTAAAAAAAAAAAAAAAAAAAAGATGAGAAAACTAAGAGCACACACACCCACTGCTGTGTGACCTTGGACAAGTGCCTTGACCTTGCTGAACCTGTTTCATTGGTAAAACGGGCTAAAAATTCATTGGTAAAATGTGCCAAACATATGCATCTTGCAAATCCACAAATGTGCACATGAAATGGGGCACGATGCCGGGCAGGGCCGGAGCCCACTGGTTGGAAGCCAGCTGCTCCCGGCATGCCGATCACCTGGTTCCCTCTGCAGGGGCTGAATCTCCCGCAGCCCAGCTCCTGCCCCCAGCGCAGAGACGCTGGGGTGCATCTGCGGAGGAGGGGAGCCAGCATCTTCCTGTCTTGGGCCGATGAGCGCCTGACGGCTCTGACCGCACTTGTTTTGTTTAGTGATTCCGTTCCCTCGCCTTCGTGATTACAATCCACGATTCAACTGGGTGGTTCCTGTCAGCTCAGCCTTGGCTGTGAATTCCCTTGGAGCTGTCAGAGAGTCGAGCATCAGAGCTGCCTGTCAGTCAGCCAGTCAGCCGGTTAGCCAGTCTGCGAACCCAACAGCTGTCCCGCCTGCGCCACATCTACCCACCTGCCCATCACTGAGTGGGTTGGGGAGGGGAGTCCTGAGCTGGTGCCCTGCCTGTCTACGGGAGGGATCCTCAGCTCCTGCTAAAAGCACTCCTCGGTCAGAGCCTGCAGTGACTCCTACAGTGTTCAGGGTGTGTGTACCCCAGCACACCCTGCCACCCACTGCATCACCCCTTACACGTGTGCATGTCGCATGGGATTAGGTGTGCATGTCGAATGATCTGTCACACCAGGCATGCCGAGGAAATGCACCACAGCACACGTTTGTGCTGCACAGGTGCCTGCTTCCTGTGTGTGCGATGTAGCATGTCCTGGGTGGGGAGTGTGTGTGTGTCTGTGCACATCCCTGTGAGGTTTCTAGGAGTCTACGGCACATGGCTTACAGCAGGTCATGCCTCTTCTTTCCTTTATGTATTCATTCCCTCTCTCTCCCTCCCCCACTTCCTTCCTTCCTTTCTGTTTTGAGACAGTGTCTCACTCTGTTGCCCATGCTGGAGTGCAGTGGCGTGATCATGGCTCACTATAACCCTGAACTTCTGGGCTCAAGGGATCCTCCCACTTCAGCCTCCCAAGTAGCTGGACTACAGGTGTGCACCACCAAGCCCAGTTAATTAAAAAAAAAAAAACAAAAAAAAAAAAAAAAAACCATATATATATATATATATAAAATATTGGCCAGGTGTGCTGGCTCATGCCTGTAATCCCAGCACTTTGGGAGGCTGAGGCGGGTGTATCACCTGAGGTCAGCAGTTCAAGACCTGCCAGACCAACATGACAAAACCCCGTCTCCACTAAGTAAATACAAAAAGTAGCCATTGTGGTGGTGGATGCCTGTAATCCCAGCCACTCGGGAGGCTGAGACATGAGAATTGCTTGAACCTGGGAGTTGGAGGTTGCAGTGAGCTGAGCTTGTGCCACTGCAGTCCAGCCTGAGCGACAGAGTCAGACTCTGTCTCAAACAAACAAAATATTCACAGAGGCAAGGTCTCACTATGTTGCCCAGAAACTCCTGGCCTCAAGCAATCCTCCTGCATCAGCCTCCCAAAGTGCTGGGATTACAGGTGTGAGCCACTGTGCCTGGCTGCATGTCTTCCTTCAACACATGTGGGCCTGGAAGAACAAGCCAGAGGTAGTGGATGTTGCCGCAAATGAGAAAGAACGATCTGTGTGGCCCTAGCCCACAACCCCGTGTCGCTCCCTGGCTTGCTCTGTCTCTGCTTCCCATGTGGGAAGTTGACAGCAAGACCGACTGGCTGGCCTCCACTTTGCAGCACACCACGCGGAACAGTCCTGCCATCTGCCACCATGAGTCCCTTCACTTCACATTGATGGAGCACCTGTACGGGCCAGCAGCATCTTAGGTACTGATGACAGTGTCTTAACCAGGAATGGGACAGTGTGGCCCTTGCCCTCATGGAGCTTCCAGTCTAGCAAGGAGGTGAGGCACTGGCCAGCAACTCCATGTGTGATGGCAGCCATGGAGGGCATTGCAGGCAATGTGGGACAATTGACATGTTACCTAGGTCAGTGTTGCAGGTGATAGCTCCCAAAGATCATGATAATAAATTGGCACCTGAGGGTAATGAGGACATTTCTGGCAGAGCTTGGTGGACTTCCACCATGACGGCAAGGCTCCTGGGATGAAGGGATGGGCCTAGAGACTGAAGGGTGTCAAGAAAAGGCAGGGCCAGGTACAGTGGTTTACACCTTTAATCCAAGTGCTTAGGAGACCAAGGCAGATGGATTACTTGAGGCCAAAAGTTTGAGACCAGCCTGGACAACATAGTGAGACCCCATCTCTAAAAAAAAAAAAGAAGAAATTAGGCTGGGCACAGTGATGGGCACCTGTAGTCCCAGCTGCTCAGAAGGCTGAGGTGGGAGGATCAGTTGAGTCCAAGCGTTAGAGGCTTCAGTGAGCTATGATTGCACCACTGCACTCCAGCCTGGTGACAGAGTGAGATCCTGTCTCAAAAGAAAAGAAAAGAGAAAGGAAGGAAGGGAGGGAGGGGAGGAAAGGGAAAGAAAGAAAGAAAAAGAAAGAAAGAGAGAGAGAGAGAGAAGGAAGGAAGGAAGGAAGGAAGGAAGGAAGGAAGGAAGGAAGGAAGGAAAGAAGGAAGGAAGGAGGGAGGGAGGGAAGGAAGGACAGGCAACCATGATGGCTGGCCGGCAAGAAAGAGGCTTTATAGCAATGCAAGGGCACTAGACCTTACCTCCTAAGGCCCAGGGGAGTCTCAAAGAGCTTTAGGGTGTGGAGTTACTTTGAATTTAAGGACCGTTCTGGGATGGAGTCAAAGACACAGAAGAAAGGTTGGTCAGGGGATTGCTGCCACTATCCAGGCAGGAGACTCTTGAGGTCTGGACCTGGGTGATGATGAGACAGTGGATGGAGAGTTGAAGAACATTTCAGGAGATGGGGGTGTGCTGGGAAATGTTGAACACCTGGTTCTCTGGGTAGTGGGGTGGGAGCAGGGAGCAGCCTGGTTTGCAGTGTTTGCTGATTTCCATGGTCTGAAATCCCATTATGGCAGATTTCAAACTACTGATGTCACATGGGGCTGGGCCCTTGGGGGCCAGGACAAGTTGGCCTGAACTCGCCACTACATCAGCAGGACCTGGGACTGGCTGAGTGCGGAGGGAGACGCTGGCTTCTGGCGTTAGCAGTTGTGAATGCTGATGCTATTTCCTGCACAGGAGGACAGATCCCTGTTGACTTTGAGGAGACCTGACTACAGGTCTCCCAAGTGCATACATCCAGAGGGCAGTTGGAGGAGAGGGATTTAGGGGATCAGGGGTTGCTGGTCAGAGGTGCAGGGGCAGATGTGCCTGTGGGAGCTCATTCAACCACCTGTGGCTCTTCTGGGCCAGTGGGGGCATGGTACCAGCACTTCTCAGGGAAAGATGGGTAGAGGCAGTGGGCCTGGGCATGGGTGCCGCCCTTCTCTGGGCCCATGGGGATCCCAACCTGGGCTCTGAGCAGCCATGGTCTCAGAGCACCATGCCCAGTGGGTCAAATGGGATGGACGTCAATGCCTCCTCTTGTCTGGCTGACAGGGAATATAGTGACCACTCTCCAGCCAGCTCTGCAGGAAGACATCTCACTTGGTCTAAATAATGGTGAATTCCCATTGTGGGGTTACCAGCAAATAGAAGCGAGTGAGTCAGAAGCCTGAAGCTGGGGTGGCCCCATAAAGGGGCTGTCTTGATGTAGTTTGGACATTTGTCCCCGCCCAAATCTCCTGTTGAAATGTGATCCCCACTGTTGGAGGTGGAGCCTGGTGGGGGGTATTTGGCTCATGGGGGGATCCTTCATGTCTCGGTGCCATCCTTGTAATAGTGAATGAATTCTCATGAGATCTGGTTGTTATAAAGTGTGGCACAGCCTGCCCCCAAGTCTCACCCTTTGTTCCTGCTTTCACCAGGTGACATGCACACTCCCGCTTGCCTGCCGCCATGAGTAAAAGCTCTTTGAGACCCCCACCCCCCAGAAACCGAGTGGATGCTGGGGCCACACTTCCTGTCTGGCCTGCAGAGCCGTGAGCCAGTGAAACCTCTTTTCTTTATAAATTGCCCAGTCTCAGGTGTTTATTTAGAGCAGTGCAAGAATGTGCTAACACGGCCTGCTTACAGGAAAAGTGCCCCTTACCCACTGGCCCAGCCCTGAGACAGGCCCTCCAGGGGCAGACATGGGCAGTGGGCATCCTTCTTCCCTGGAATGGAGTCAGGCAGCCAGGGGGGCAGCCTCATTACCACGGTGGCCCAACTGCAAGATAATGATCGGTCCAGCTCCAGCCGGCCTAGGGATGCATTGTTCTGGCTGCCACGTCAATTACTGAGCTGGCCTGGAGCTGTCAAGCCTGTCACAGCTGTTGCTGTGATACCCTAAAGAGCCACAAAAGTAAATCTGTCTTAAGTGATGCTTCTTTGAAGTGCCCCCCGCTGCAGGCTGCTCTGGCCTGAGTGGGGTACTGCAGACACCCTGGAGAGAGTGGGGCTCCAGACTGAAAAGGGCTGCCTAGGGGCTCAGGGATGGGTGCTCTGATCCTTGGAAGAGCTCCCTGATGGTCACTGACTGTACCCACAGCGGTCCCGGAGTCTGGGTGGCGACCACGACTCAAGCACAGTGAATGGGCAGCTACAGTTCCAGGCCCACCCTGTCCCCCCACACCAGTGTCTTCTCTCCAGCATCGCAGGGAACACTGAGGGGCAGCTGCCGCTGAGGGGTCATCCTGTGTGCCCCCCCCAGAACAGAACAGAGACCCTGGCAATTCACAGATTGCAAGGACAAGGCCAGGGACTGCCTGGAGCTCTCAGAGGCTCCAGCCGTCAGTCTGGCTCTTCCCTGCTGAGGGTCTGGATAGCTACAGTCTACATTTCAGAGCCAGGGTGAATCTCCCAGGGCAGGGCCTTGAACCTGGAGTCAGGTCCAGCCAAGGGCTGGGGCGAGAACAGCTCTGGAAAGCTCTGGCCTGAGGATTACACCAGCTTCTTTGAGGGTTCAAACTTGAGCATAATACTGGCATGGTGGTGTGCACATGGAATCCCAGCTACTCAGGAGGCTGGGGCAGGAGGATTGCTTGAGCCCAGGAGTTTGAGCTCCTATGTTGAACCTGGGCAACACAGTGAGATCCCATCTCTTAAAAAAAGACACCAAACCCGAGTATGGATGCCAATCTTCGGCTTGTCAGTGGCTGGCTGTGGGGACATCACCTCCCCTGGATACCTGTCCAAGAGCTCCTTTCTGCTCCTTTCTGAATGGCCAGCTTCTTTCTTTCTTTCCTTCTTTCTTTCCTTCTTTCTCTCTCCTTCCTTCTTTCCTTCCTTCCTTCCTTCCTTCCTTCCTTCCTTCCTTCCTCTCTCTCTCTGTCTCTCTCTCTCTCTCTCTCTTTCTTTCTTTCTTTCATTCATCTTTCTTTCTATCTTTCTTTCTTTCTTTGGCATGGTCTTGGCTCACTACAACCTCCACCTCCTGGTTCAAGCAATTCTCATGCCTCAGCCTCCAGAGTAGCTGGGATTACAGGCACACACCACCATGCCCGGCTAATTTTTGTGTTTTCAGTAGAGACGGGGTTTCACCATGTTGCCCAGGCTGGTCTTGAACTCCTGAGCTCAAGCAATCCACCCACCTCGGTCTCCCAAAGTGCTGGGATTACAGGCATGAGCCACTGGGCCTATCCTGAATGGCCAGCTCTTCCTCTGCCCAGCCCAGTATCCTGTAGCAGCAGGAGCCCCCACAGGGCCATGTGGGCTGACCAGGGGGCCCCAGGCCATCATGGGAGCACAGACAGCCTGTCTGCCACTGCCCCCTCACAGCCATGCCAGGCGAGGCTGGCTTCACACCCCCATACCACACTCACACCTAAACCACAGGCCCTTTGCATCTCAGTACCTGCACAGCCTCCAGAGCCCTGGAGTGCTGACTGCAGGGTTGGGGAAAGTGGGGAGGGCGGAGAGATCCCCGAGGGCTGCTTGTTCAGAAGTCATTCTGGAGGTTACTGGGGAACTTGGAGAAGAGTGAGGCCCAAAAGGAAGTGGGAAAACAAATTCAGGTTCTTAACCTTATGATGGAGGTGAGGAGTGGGGACATTTGAACTTAGGCAGGTTGGGCGGGAGTAGGAAAAGGGGAGGTTGGATTTTGCAGAACAACAAAGCCAGAGGGCCAGAGGGTTTGGTGAATCAGGGGTATGAGGGGTGAGGGTAAGGGAAATGTCTGGGGGACTCCCCCCATAGCATGCTCCCAGGACCCCCAGACAGGGAGGTCTCAGGGAATGGAGGAGCCCTTGGGGGAGAAGACCCGACCCTGGCTTATGGAGAACCAGAGACAGACTCGAGTAGCACCTGCAGGTAGCAGCTCTCAGCTGGAAACAGGACAGAGCTTGGGTGAAACTGTCCATTAGCCAGATCTGGGCCACATACCTCGGTTTTGAAGGCAGCCCAGACACACACCACGCAATCCAGCCCCGCGACTTCCAACATCTTTGAAACAGGCCCACGTCACCACCTAAAGCCAGCCTCATTAGCTCTGAGCGCAAGAATATTGAGTAGATGTAAACACTGGAAATAGCTGGAATTTTCACGATCTTCATGCGTACTTGGAACTTGCCATCATCACAGTATTCACATTATTCAATAACATGAAGTCTTCTAAGCCAATCCCTTAGCCAAGACCCAACCCCCTTCCTGTTCTTTGCTTTCCGGCATTTTGGGGGTGTCTCCTTGCCCCAAGAGAGGCGCTATTTGCAGGGAACTCGAAGCCGGTGTTTACCTGGGTGGGGGTGGAGGAGCTTACTGGGCTCCTGGAAGACAGTGCCCGAGGTCCCTGAATTCCCCTTTCAAGGCCTCAAAGTCTCTGCTTAGTCTCTGCCTGCACATCTGCACCAAAGGCCCTGCAATTAGACCCGCCGGCTTTGCAAACGGAATGTGCTCCCACGTAATGGCTGTTTGTAGGGTGGCTGGGGTCACCGTGAAAGGAGAGCTAAAGAAGACATCTGAGCTGTTTTCCTGCTTCCTTTGAAGTCCAACCAGCAAAGCTGCTCTCAGGAGGAAGAGAGCCCACTATGGACAAGGAGGCAGCCCCTCCAGGCTGCATGCATTTCCGGAGGAATTAAGGCTCCAGTCTGGAGCACTGGGCATGTGTTTTGGGCACCTCTTTGCGGTTGTGAAATGTGCTATTCCAGGAAACAAAGAAGCCTGGCTTGTGCCTTCCGTCTTTCATGCCTGTGCATGGCAGGGATGAGGAGTGGGCCAGGTAGGCGTGGGGAGGGCCATTCTTTCTAGAATGAATGATTCCCTAGCAGGGTGAGAGGTGATTCACAGTGAGAGGTGATTCACCGCTGCTCAGCCCACCACAGCATCTTCTGCAGGATTGAACGTCATTCCTTCTAATGACTTGATTTATGTCCGGAGGATTACAGCTCCAAACAAAATATTGTGATGATGGCAATAAATCACACAGGGGATGCTTACAACGGCTGCTAGCATGTTTTCTGTTTGTCTGGGAGTTGATTACAGAACGAGGGGCTGCTGTGTAACAGGGAGTATGGGGCGGGGTGAGCACAGCACAGTTGTGTCAGGCGGTGGGTGCTTTGACTGGGGCATCAGAAGGTTTTCAGTGCCAGAAGTTTCTGTGAAAATCTGTGGTTGCAGACAGCAGGGATTTTGGAAATGCTGAAGTCCACAGGAAAGCGTCATCCTGAGCCCCTGAGGAGTGCATGGGTTGTGAGCATCCTGAGAATGTCATTTCCAGCCTTTAGCTCTGCTGCATCCGCAAGTGAGAGACACAAGGATGGGCCAGGCTAGGATGCCTCTGCAGGGCTGAGCTCCTTGGAAGAAGGAAGATCAGGCTGCAGACAGGTGCCCCTGAGCCGGCATCTCCCACTCAGGTGCTCAGCAGAAAGGGATCCTTTTCCATCAAGACCTGGCCCTGCAGAGCAGGATCTCAGAGGTTCACATCCTCTGCAATCAACCTCAAGGTTCACATCCACAACAGATTTGCATAGACCCCAGCCTGGGTTCAGGAGGAAACTGGTAGCCTTGCTCTCCCAGCTCTGTTCTTAGCTGGTCTATCTGAGAGGCTGTTGCCCCTGCCTCTGACATCTGGGACTGCTGTCCCTGTGAGACGTGGCAGAGGCTGCAGCTGGCATGCAGGTGGGCAAACACTTGAGGGGCTGCCACACTCATCCTGGACTGTTCCCACCAGTCCAGCTAAAGCGCCGTCCTGGTTGGAAGTCTGGGAGAGGATGAGCCTCCCCTTTGGTAAAGTCAATCCTGTCCTTGGATCAAACCAAAAACAGAGGGAAAGGGGATGAGAGCAGGCATAGGGTTAAGATGCACAGCAAGGTCTCCTGATCCCAGCAGAACAGTCCCTTATCCTGCCTGGTGTGCTTCTTCCAGAGAGAAATCTGTCCTCAGAAGAGCCCTGCAGCCTAGAGTGCTGTAGCAAGGACGGTTTGCTCATAAGAGGTCATGGACCAGGGTGACTTGGGGATGCCAAGTGCAGGGATAGAGTAGTCCATTAGCAGGTATGAGGCCCCAGGCCCGGCTCATGGCACCCTTGACGGCCAAGTGCGAGTGAGGGGGGGTTTGTGCTGCACAAGGGTGTCTTCCATGTCAGATGTGATGCACTGATGATGGGGAGATGCACACGGGGGGTACACTGATGGCAGGTAGGATGGTACACAGAGGGTACTGGGGGGATGGTGTGAGAATGGTACATGGATGGTGGGGGATGGTGTGGGGATGGTGGGAGGTTGGTGGGGGATGGTGGGTGGATGGTGAGATGGCAGATGGTGGGGGATGGAGGGGGGATGGTAGGAGGATGGTGGGTGGATGGTGGAGGATGGCAGGTGGATGATGAGGAGATGGGGGATGGTGGGTGGATGGTGAGGAGATGGGGGATGGAGGGGAGGATGGATAGGATGGTGGCGGGGATGGTGGGGAGATGGTAGGCAGGATGCGTGTGGGGATGGGTGGGAGGTTGGTGGGGGATGCGTGGGTGGATGGTGGGAGGAGATGGGGGATGGTGGGGGATGTGAGGGGAGGCATGGTGGGGCGTGGTAGGAGGATGTGTGGGTAGTAGGGAAGGTGGGTGGGTGTAGGAGGAAGATGGGAGGTTGGTGGGGGGATGGTGAGGGGATGGCGGGTAGATGGTGAGGAGATGGGGAATGGTGGGTGGGATGGTGAGGAGATGGGGATGGTGGGTGAGATGGTGAGGAGATGGGGGATGGTGGGGGGTGGTAGTAGGGGGAAGGTGGGTGGGTGGTAGGGGGAAGGTGGGAGGTTGGTGGGTAGATGGTAGTAAGATGGTGGGAGGATAATAGGTAAATGGCGGACAGTTGGTGGTGGTAGAGATCCCGAGGAAAGGATTGGAGATGGGGCCTAGAAAGGGCTGGGGCTAGAAAGGGGTGCTGGAGGGAGACGGAAGCGGAGACAGAGAAGCCACATGCAGGCTAGATGGGCAGGCTCCTGGCCGCTCCCCCTAGTGAAGGTGCAGCCTCTGGCTGTGCTGCCCCATGGGCAAGAGTGACCTCCCTGACCTATGTGGCCTCCGATGCCCAGGCCGTGGCACAGGTGACAGTGGTGGCTCCAATTCAAATGCAAGCGAGCCTTCCCCAGCCCCAGTGCATCCCCTGGCTGCAGGGAAGCCTGTGGCTTCTTTCTCCACCAAACGCTGAAAGCAATCTCCAATATCAGAAGACAAAGCCTTTGCCCATCTTTGTTGAACACAAGGACAAAAAAAATGTTTGTTTTATAAAGTCTGGCAAATTTTGATAATGAAACCTTTAGAACACTAATTCTGAAACCTTTCTAATTCCAGGCAGATAAGGAATCATAGTAACGTATTTCAACTTCAGAAGCAAAAATAACCTTTTATCACCTAATTTAACAATGTTACTGGGGAAATATGTTAGGAGAATGTAAAATGCTATTTAAATGATAAAATATGCTGTCTCGGATGGCAAGGATTTTAATTGCCACAATCAGAGTCCAAACACACTAGCACGCCAGCCCTGACAGACACCGCTAATGACAGGGTGTCCATAACATGGGGCAGCAGGAAGGGTCAGATGCGACTTCCATGACTCCCCTGGGAACTGCCTAAAACTGACAGCTGTCTGGGCTCTGCCGCACTCCTCAGCATGGTGGCCTGTGAAATACGAATCGGTTCAGAGATTAATATTAATCAGCCAACACATTAATATTAATCAGTTAATATATACTTTCCATGACAACAAGAGATAAAGGAATCTTATTATGTGGTGGATCAGGGAACATGGAATATCTAAGTGGATTTCCTCGGGATCCACAGCATAAAGAAGACTAAGCCTCTTAGACGTGTCATCTCGGCAGACAGCGAAGCCCAGCTCACGCGTGGGTCGAGTAATGAGCAGGAGAATTCCCTGGGGGAGTGAATTCCTCTCCCTGGGCAGGGGCGGTGCTTCCCCTAGGCGGCGGCAGGTTGGGGGGACTGCGGTCGGCATGGGCAGCCCCCACTTCATCCCAGGGCTCCCGGGCTCAGGCAGCTGGGGCGTCCAATACCCCCCAGACAGAGCCTCCCCTTTGTCCTGGGGCTCAGGCAGCTGCGGCAGCAAATCTCACTCCAACCCCTGGGCAGAAAATCTCATCCAATCCTGGGTGCAGGGTTGGTGGACTCAGAATGGGGCTGGCCAAGCAGGGCCCCTCCGCTGCCCAGAAGGGGAAACGCCACGATGCTACCCCGATCCCTGACCCTCCTGGCCCCGTTGGAGGGGAAACACTTATTCTGTCATTGTTCATGTGGGAGCTGGCGCTGCAGGCCCCACGCTGAGGGGTGGAAAATGGTGGATAGAGAAATGATCCCAATCCTGTGGGGGCTTCAGCAGGATAGGTTTTACTACCCCTGTTTGGCATGAGGGCACTCACTGAGTCTTAAAGAAGTTAAGTGGGTCACCCTCATCCACATTGCTGCCCAAGTGGGCTGGCAGAGCCGGGGGTCCAGGCCCGAGCTGTCTGATTCCACGTTGTTTCTGTAACCGCTTGCTGATGCTGCCTGCCAGTGCCTGGGGACGGTGGGCCGGCCAGGCAGGAGGCTGGGGGGTTCACAGAACGTCTCACTATCATTAAGCCAGCGTCCACCATCAGAAAAGGTGCCAGGGTCTTGGCCTTGGGCTGCCCACACTGGGGTCCCTGGGGAGACCAGCCTACCTGGTGGGGGCCGCTTGAGGGCAGAAGGTAACCTACCTATGCCTGCTCACTGGCAAGCTGCCGCCACAGCACAGGCATATCTGAGCACAATTAACATTTTAAGCACTAATTATTTCCCTTGGATGTCTACATCTGAGGATCCTTCAATTTCAGTTTAATTGGAGAAAAATGGTCATCAGTTATTGAACAGCAGGAGGGCGGCTCTGTGCTTCCCAACATCGAGCCAAGCCATGAATCCTGCGAACATATGGGTCCCCACCGCGGCAGCTGGGCAGCCGGGCCAGGCGAGGGTGCGGTGGACAGGCTGTGGGCACCCTGCCCCGCCATCCCCGACATCTGCTGGGAAGGCTTTTTGGCCACGTTAATGACTTGCTTTTTTATCTTTTCCATTTTGTTCCATTTTCTGCAACAGCATCTGTTGCAAGAAAACCAACTGCAAGAGGAAATGGGATTCATTATTAAAAGGAGAGCTTGTAACTTTGCCATCACTCCCCCTTGTCCTTGATGATAATCTGAACTCATAATGAAATCCTCAGGCCCTCCCTGGCTTGGGCCGGGAGGGTTGCAGGGCTGGGCGGGGCGAGGGGTGCATCTGCCTGCTGCTGAGGGGTACCAGTGGTGAGCCTGGACCAAGCCTGGAGAGGCTCGGTCTGAAGGATATCGGATGCACCACCTAAGAGGCTTGGCCCACGGCCCATCGCTGCCTCTTCCCTCCCTTGGGGGTGGACGGCTGGTGCCCGGGGCCTTGGAGAACCACACTTCTGGAAAATGAAAAAGAAAGGCTCATTTTGCTTTGCCTGGTTTTATTCTTTGTTTCCCTATGGGCAACCAATTAAGAGAATCAATACCTCTGGACCCTGATGGGAAAGTGAGCCGCTGGTGGACGCTGGGGAGTGGCTCTCGCCTCTGGCAGCTTTCAGGGATGGCTTAGCCCAAGGCTTAGGGATGGGGGATGCAGGGGTGGGGTGTGGGATGCAGAGGCAGAGTGGCCCAGGACACAGGGATGTGCTAACTCTGGTGGCTTCTCCTCCCGGATGGATGGCTCTCAGATCCAGGCCCTGGGATCCTGGGGGTAGCCCCAGAGGGGACTGAGCAGGAAACCCTGAGGTCTGTCCCAGCATGTGCCTATGCTGGTGACCACAGCCCCTATAGCAGACAGCTAGTTATGAGAGGCTGGAGCAGCTGAACTCAGCCAGGACCCTACTCAAGTAACAGGACCCTGCCCAAAAGTGCATCCTCCCAACCCTGATGACCCTGCTTAACTAGCCCTTGATGACCCCTGTGACCTCATGCTGCCACCGCCCCCCTTAGGTCACCCTCCTCTCTTGGGTTCCAGACCCCTTTGCTGTACCCCCTTGGCGAGGGACCCTGCCTTCTCAGGGTCCTTCCAGGCCTGAGCCCCTGGCCCATCTCTGGGCGTTTTGGTCTCCCAGCCATGCCAACTTCCTGGACCACACTTAGCTGGGGCGCCAGGCCTCAGAGAGGACTCAGACAGTGCAGCCTGTGGACAGGAGAAAGGCAGGAAGCAAGGCACAACGCACCTGCAAATGGCTGCTGTACAATGCGGGCCACAACCCGGACCCTTTCATGAGCTGTGTGCTCGGTGCGCCAGCTGGACAGCACCCAGTACGTGGCATACAACCCACCCACAGCTGGGGGCACATATCCTCCCTCCCTTTGGAGCCTGACCCTGGGTCTCCTGGCTCAGCAGCCTGGGGCTCGGGGAGGTGCTCCCAATCGCCTCTAGCACCCACAGTGCCTGGGAGGGAGGTGGGTGAGTAGCAGGAAAACCAAGGACTGCAGGACCTGCCCAAGTTACTGGCTCCAGTGACCACCCAGGGACTGAGAGGTAGAGCCTGACCCTGCCCTGCACCCCATCACCATTGTCTTCATCAGTGATGGGGTTCATTGAGCACCCACTGATTCCAGCCACCCACGGGTTGTGAAGAGCTCATAGCATTGGCCCCTACAGAAGGCCATGAGGTTGGTGGTTGGTTGGTGGGGGAATGGTCGGGAGACGGGGGGATGGTGAGGAGGATGGAGGGAGATGGTAGGAGGATGGTGGGAGGGTGGGTGGTAGAGAAAGGTTCTTATTTTGCCCCAGCTTGACACTGATGAAGCTGTGATGTACACATGTTTAGCCACTAAGGTCACACAGCTGGCAAGTGGCTGAGCCAGGGATTGAACTCAGGGATCAAACTCAGTTGTTCCTGGTTCTGGGTGTGCTCTCCTAGCCACATGCTGCCTTCCTTCGGAGCTTTGTTCATGGCTGCAAGGCGGGACCCGTGGTGAGCTGGGGGAGCCCTGGACACAGCTGCTCTTGCTGCCATCCCTGGGGCATGCACAACCCTTCCGCCTGCCAGGGCCTCTCCTGCTGGGGGCCCCCTTGCTGCTGTCCCTCTGGCACCACCCAGGCCTCATCTCACATGGCGTCCTGAATTCCTCTGATGCCCTCAGGGGTGTGTACCTATGGGGTGGGAGCTTCCCAGCCTCACTCCTTGAGGCTCTCCTCCGAGTGAGCCTTCGGTCTTGATGCCTGCACCTTCCTTCTCCTCCAAGGACTGTCACACCCTTATCCATCGTGTGGCCTCTCCTTCCTCACTGCACTGGCTTCCTGATGAAGCAAGGTGGCCGAGACACTGAGGATCTGAGCTGTGAGAGCCTCCAGAGGGCCCAGGACTGGCAGCAATTTACCTGCCTTTGGCCTCAGTTTCACTATCTGTATAACGGGGAAATCAGGGCTTACTGTCCAAGGCTATGTGCATCTCTTGCAATAGAGGACAAGGTGAGCAGCCGGGCCTGTGGGCTTGCTAAAGGAGCCTGCAGGAGTGCCCCCCGCACACCATGTTGAGACAGAAACAGACCCTGGGTCCCAGGTCTGGGCCAGACCTTTCATCTCCCCCTCCCCAGCTGGTACCCCAGCAGAAGCTATGAGCAGAAGTGGAACCTCAGGCGAGGAAGGCTCAGGGGAAAGGAACCTGGAGTGACACGGCCATAAGCCTGCCCAGTGGCGCTGGCACCAACGAGCGGGTAGCATTGTGTGATGGCCAGAGCATGGGCTGCAGGTCCCATCTGTTCCGGCAGAAGCTATCTCTCCACTTCCCACCAGGTGTGGGGCCTTGGTCAGGTTCCGACCCATTAGGTCCTGCACTTCCTCCCCTGGAAAGTGGAGATGATCATGGGGGATGTGGAGGGTCCCTGAGCTCACCGCCACCAAGTGGAAGCAGAGTGCCTGGGCCTGGCAAGTGTCTGGGGCAAAGCTAAATGACTACTGATTAAGGCCCTAGATGCCATGGATCAGACAGTGGGAACAGCTTGGCTTTGGGCGAGTGGCAGGCGGCATTCTCCTGTGCCCTTGGCAGGAGGGAGCACTGGACGGGACAGCTCTGTGGACGGCCCCTCATCCACCTCCTCTTCCTGCCTGTCTTGAGGGAAAGGAAAATATCCTTCCCCAGGCCATGTTCCTCCTCCACCAAAACTCATCAAAGTGTGGACTTTGTCGTCGTACGCAGCGGGCAAGTGCAGGGGAGCCAGGAGACCCGCCGAGCCGCATCCTCAGCCTCCACAAACAGCTATGAACTCCCTTGTGTGTCAGTTAAAAAAAAACTCAAAGCTTAAAAGGCTTCCTTAGACTTGTTTTTTGTCATGAAACATTTCATTCATGCAAAAGAAAATATATAACATTTAAAGACGAAGAAAACAAGCAGCCAGGTATTCACCACCCAGTTTCAGAAACAGAATTCTATCAATACCATTGACGCTCCATCTGCGCCCCTCTTGGACAGCCCTCTCCTGCTCCTGCTGGGGTAACCACTTTATAGAATTCTGTGTTTATCATTCCTGTTTCTTCTTAGTAGTGTGTGTGTGTGTATGTGTGTGTGTGTGTGTGTGTGTGTGTGTGTGGCATATGTCTATATCCCCTAAGCAACGTATTGTTTATTTTTACATGGTAGCTTAGAGCTGGATGCAGTGGGAGTATTTACACCATGGATATTGGCAAGTGCTACAAATCAGGGCTCTGTTCTCCTCCTCCCTGGAGAAGGGGTTTACCAGCATGTGAATGGTTGCAGGCCAACTCCAGGGGGAAAGTGTCACCTTCCAGAAGAGGAGTCTCCTATCAGCTGAGATCAGATCTCTAAGGACAGGTGCAGCTGTGAGCCATTAGCCGTCCCCACTCACCACAGCAGGGGAAGGGTGCACCTGCCCGCTGAAGTGTGTCTGAGTGGGGCACCTACGGCTTCTACTACAACAAGTTATAGCAAGGTCCAGACCAGAAGTGACCCCACAAATCTGCCCCCTCGTTTTTTATTCTCTGGCCCGTCATATTTACAGGCCATTCCCTGGAGTCAAACATATGCTTACCAGAGCTCTCCCCAACCTGAAATTATTTATGACTTGGCATTCAGGGAGGAAAAGCAATTTTCTCAAAATGTCTGATGTCATGATATATAGTCCGTTTGACATGCATGTGCCCAAACTGATTGCTTTGCAGGTCTGCCCCTCAATTACCATCGCCCCGATTTAAAAAGGAGAATTCATATTGCTTGGCAGGATGCTAACTCAAGCAGCATCCTAAGAAAATGACCAGAGCATCTTATGGAAAAATAAATGCCTTAAAAAAAAAAAAGAACAAAATGTACCAGTTATTTGGCCAGATCCTTGTTTTCTACAGTCTTTTGTTAGGTGACGCTGGAATGGAGTGAAGTCAGGCCCCCCCTGGTTTGCAGAACTCACCTCCCACTAACTCCTGGTTGCATGGCTGTGACTAGGACACTCCTCCTGCCTGAAAGTCACTAAAGACAACATGGCCTGTGTCCAGGTATGCTGTGTCAGGAAACTCAAAGAACACGCCCATCAACAGGAGAACTGATAAATGAATATGGTACATCCATTCTATGGAATACTGCTTGTCTGCAAGAAAAAAAAACAACTACTCATATACAAGACGATCATGGATGAATTTCACAAACATTACACTGTGCAAAATCAGCCAGACATAAAGGAACACACATCGTAGGATCTCACTTACATAAAATTCTAGAACAGGCAAAATGAATCTCTAGAGATGGAATAAGATCAGTGGTTGCCAGGGGCGGTGCAGAGAGTGAGTGAGCAGGAACACGAGGGAATGTTCTGGGATGGGGGAAATGTTTCACGTCTCCAATTAGGGTGATGGAATACATTTGATAAACAATGCATGTGTTTTCTTGTTTATAAATTACACCTCAATTAAACTGATAAAAAACGATGTGAACATATTTTAGAACTCTAAAGTGCCATGTTTTTAAAAAAATGCTATTTTAGTTTTACAGAGATCTTGCTTGTATCTCAGTAACACCAAATGGCACCACTTGGAAGGAAAAGGCTTCTATAAAACTGAAAACTGCTGTGAGTTCAATAACATCAGCTACAATTAATTTTCAATGATCTTCGAATAAGCAAAGGAATTTGGAAAATCTGTCCCCGCCCCAGTCAAGTAAGCCTCAGTCACTCCTTGTCCCATGTGGAATGGAGAAGCCAGGAAAGCAGGGGCTGGAAGCCAGAGGTGAAGGGTGCAGAGAGGCTGGGGTCAGGTGAGACTGTGAAATCAGAGCCCTGTAGCTCGGCTGGGTCTCTCTCCAGAGAGTGATCTCAGCTGGACAAAGTCCCCTCACCCAAAGTTGCACCTTCCCCCTGGGACTGCCTGCATCCAGGCACTGGTCGATGTGTGGTATAAAGGCACAGCCCCCTTGCATCAATTCAAGTCAATTCTGTGGGAATATCCCAGCTCCAGAGCTCCCTGTGGGTCTGGCAGACTAAATCCCCAGCCGGTGCACTCACTCCTGCTTCCTTCGTTCCCCCACAGGTGTTGATCGGAGGGCACCTCCCTCCCAGCCCCCTGCAATTCACTTCCTGCACTTCTTCAGCGTCTCTCTCCCAGGAACCCAATAGTCAGTGCCAGCGGGGCAGAGAGAGCAGATGCTAAGATGAAACGTTAGGGTTGAATCACCTGCTAACCAGCCAGCAAGGAGGTCCTCAGCATTGGTGGTAGGTGGAGCACAGGCAGCTGTGGCACAAGGCCAGAGGCAGTAATGCCTCCGTTAAAATGTTTACTGATGATAAACTAGGATGGCGCACCTGTGGAAGAAAATGCCCTGGCATGTAAAAAAATGTATCTGGAGGCTAAGAAATATGGGGCAAATAGTAATTTGGGAACAATGGCATTGGCTGGCAATGAACTCTGTGGCAGCCTATACAGAGACTCTTACCTCCAGCAAGAGGACAGGTCTCAAGACTTAAGAGTAGCAGAGGAGTCCGGGCGCGGTGGCTCAAGCCTGTAATCCCAGCACTTTGGGAGGCCGAGACGGGCGGATCACGAGGTCAGGAGATCGAGACCATCCTGGCTAACATGGTGAAACCCCGTCTCTACTAAAATACAAAAAACTAGCCGGGCGAGGTGGTGGGCGCCTGTAGTCCCAGCTACTCGGGAGGCTGAGGCAGGAGAATGGCGTGAACCCGGGAGGCGGAGCTTGCAGTGAGCCGAGATTGCGCCACTGCAGTCCAGTCTGGGCGACAGAGCAAGACTCCGCCTCCAAAAAAAAAAAAAAAAAAAAAGGTAGCAGAGACCAAACAAGGGGCTCACACCTGTAATCCCAACAATTTGGGAGGCCAAGGCAGGAGGGTCTTTAAGGCTGGAGCTCAAGATCAGCCTGGGCAACACAGCCAGACCCCATCCCTACAGAAAATAAAAATAAATTAGGCGGGGCGCAGTGTCTCATGCCTGTAATCCCAGCACTTTGGGAGGCTGGGCTGGGTGGATCACGAGGTCAGGAGTTCGAGACCACCCTGGCCAACACACTGAAACCCTGTATCTACTAAAAATATAAAAACTAGCCGGGCGCAGTGGCGGGCACCTGTATTCCCAGCTACTCGGGAGGCTGAGGCTGGAGAATTGCTTGAACCTGGGAGGTGGAGGTTGCAGTGAGCCAAGATTGCACCACTGCACTCTAGCCTGGATGACAGAGCAAGACTCCATCTCAAAATAAATAAATAAGTAAATAAAAAATTAATTAACTAATTAGGTGGGTGTGGTGGTGCACACCTGTGGTCGCAGCTACCCAGGAAGCTGAGGTAGAAGAATTGATTGAGTCCAAGAGTTCATTCGAGGTTGCAGTGAGCTATGATTGCAGCACTGCACTACAACCTGGCTGACAGAACGAAACTGTCTCTTAAAAGAAGAAAAAAAAATGAAGGGGAGAAAGGAAGAGTATCCAGCTTCTGAGGGGTGACTCTTAGCAATGGTGGGCACCTGGCTGAGAAGGAACAGGACCCTGAGAAATGGGATGGGAACAGTAGGCTGATGCCTGTGAAAGTCTTGAATTCCCAGATTTCCTCTAATCTTCTGGGCTGTAGAAGCATGCCACCTTCTGCAACACAGGCTGGTGGTCTTCCATTAATTGAAGACACCACAGAGGTCTCTGCCCTGCAACACAACACAGACCTTCCTCAGAATCCGCCCCCACCTTTTCTCCACTAGACCCATAACTACAGTTAAATCACAGTGCATCCCCACTGGGGAAGTGCTAGATTTGCTAAGGGAAGAAAGGGACTATACGCCAAAAGAAAAGAAGGATCCAGAAATCAGATATTGGCAGGAACCAGGAGAGTACACATAGACCTTGATGCTGGGGCAGGGTGTGTGGGATAGACAAGAGAGCAGAGAGGTTGGGCGCGGGGGTTCATGCCTGTAATCCCAGCACTTTGGGAGACCAAGGCGGGTGGATCACTGGAGGTCAGGAGTTTGAGACCAGCCTGGTCAATGTGGCGAAACCCTGTCTCTACTAAAATACAAAAATCAGCCAGGCATGGTGGCAGGCGCTTGTAATCCCAGCTACTCAGGAGGTTGAGGCAGGAAAATCACTTCAGCCTGGGAGGCAGAGGTTGCAGTGAGCCGAGACTGTACCACTGCACTCCAGCCTGGGCGACAGAGTGAGACTTCATCTCAAAAAAAAAAAAAAAAAAAAAAAAAAAAGCAGAATACAAAGCTGGATAGAGGAGTAATTGATTGGGGGGGAGGATTCTCTTGGGATAGAGGACCTGACAGTGCAGCAAGGACCCCAGAAGACGATGCAGACATGCTGCTAGATGGTGCTCAGAAACATGCAGAAAGCAATGCCCACACTCAGTGAAGCAGGGATGATAGAATTGCTGTGGTAGACAGTGCAGGAAGAGATCAAAAGGCTCCCAAAGGTGGTTATGCTACAGTGGATGTGCTAGGGAAAGCTGGAAAACCCGCCACTGCCTAGAAGACACCCCCACCCCTTTCTAAAGCAATATAGAACACACCAGTGAGAGGGGCAGGAGGATCACAGGGCATGTGTTGTGTTGTAGGACAGAGATCTCTGTAGTGTCTTCAATGAACAGAGGACCACCAGCCTATATTGCAGAGGCTGGAATGTCTCTGCAGTCCAGAGAATTCAGGAAGCACCAGCATGAGTGAGAAGCCCAGAGTGCCTCTCCCCTGTAGGACAGGGCTGAATGTAGGCAGTACCACTACAGACCTGGACATCCCAAGACTGATGGGGGACAATAGGATTGTAAAATAACAGAAACCACACGGTGGTACTTAGCCATCAAAACCAAAGTGTGCATACTTGTCCTAGTGAGTAGCAATGTCAGTGCAGCAGCCAAGAGGGGCTGATCTGCAGAGAGCTATGGAGGTGCTCACCAAATCATGGCATCCCAAAAAACAAGAAAGACAGGCGGTCGACAAGCCAATATATACAACCAAAAGAAATCAAGGAGGGGTGATCAGCTGTCCCAAGAAAATGGCACAGTGCTTTGCCCACTGTTATGGCTTGGATGTTTTGTCTCCTCCAAATCTTACATTGAAATGAAATTCCCAATGTAGAGGTGGGGTCTGGTGGAGTGTTTGGGTCATGGAGGTGCAGCCATCATGGATGGCTTGTTGCCCTCCCCATGGTAATGAGTGAGTTCTTGCTGTTAGCTCACATGAGAGCTGGTTGTTTAAAAGAGTCTGGCATGTCTCTTGCTCCCTCTCTCACTATGTGACATGTCTGCTCCCTCTTCGCCTTCTGCCATGAATAAAAGCTCCCTGAGGCTGAGCAGATGTTGGTGCCATGCTTGTACAGCCTGCAGAACAATGAGCCAAACAAGCCTCTTTTCTTTTAAATTACCCAGTCTCAGGTGTTCCTTTATAGCAACACAACACAGACTAATACACCCAATTTTCAGCTCCATAACTCAATGACCAAAGAAGAGACCACATTCCCAAGAAGAACTCCATGGCATCATGGCAAATGCGCATGGGAATGTTTTCTCAGTCCTTCCCCAACAGGACACACAGCCATTGATTTAAACAGGTGTACACTTGGGGAAGGAGAACACTCAGACATTTCTAGATTTCTTTTTGACATTTACATCTGGGGTCTTAGCCCCTGAGAACTAGAAGTGTTGCCATAGCACCCCGATACAGTGAGGGCACATGGGGTACCAGGTAATAAATGACCCAAGTCTGGCTCATGTTGGGTTCATAGACTCCCATCTGGTGAGCATTTCTCCCCAGTTCCCAGACGTATAATCTAAATAGATGTATGTGACAGCTGGCAAAACCCCCATGTCCTTGATCTGTGGGATAAGAACCATTACCATAGGGAATGCCAGCCTTTGACGGTGGCCCTCTCCCATGAATCTAGACATTAGATCAAAGGCAATATTACTTCCTGGGGCATCACAGAGATTAGCACATTTTTTTTTAAATCCACAGGACTCTACTTGTTAAAAGACCTCAAGAATGTAGGAGTAGTCATCACCATCAAACCACCATGGAATTTCACCAGTCCAGTCCTACAAAAGACATGCAAGTCCTACAGAGTCCTGTAAATTCTATCAAGTTGTAGCCCCAGTTGCAACCACCATGTTGGTGGGATGATGGTATGTTTGCTAGAGAAGATTTACGTGGCCTCAGGTATGTGGTGTGTGACCAATGGTTTGGAAAATAGGTTCTTTTCCATCTCTGCCAAAAAGGACTATCAGAAACAGTTCATGTTGACTTGCAGTGGACAGTAGACACTTATATTTTTCTCCAAAGTTATTTTAACTCTTCTGTGTCATAATATAAACCCAACAAGCTTCCTAAGTGCAAATCGCTGCCTCAGTCTGCTTTCCAGGGAACCTGACATACAACAGGCTGGAATAAAATACAGCCTTGCAGTCAGAGGCCAGTCCTCGGCCAGGGCCTGGCAGGACTGATGTTACAGGCAGAGTCAATACAAGCAAGACCGTGTAGGTACCTCAGAGCGTGACTGACAGCAGCAGCAGGCCAGATTCTGGCTAGGGGCTAAGCTGGACCAAGAAGCAGAAAATTGGCAATTAGTTGATCAAAACGAGGCTGACACCACAGGCAGCTCTGACCCGGCCACAGCAGCTCAGGCAACTGGAAGGAGAGGGAGTGCCCTTTTCAGGACCACGGACAGCTCCCAAGGTTCTCCCCTCTAAGGGTTTAGCCACAGGTCTTGTTCTCTGGGTTAGGAGGTCCCTGGAAATGTAAGACATGAAATCTGTCAACACAATGGATAACCCGTGAGGTTCTGGCTATTTATATGATTAACTGAAATGACTACAATGGGGTCTGAACACCAGAGACAGCCCCCCAAGATCCCAATAGCTTCAGAAACCAAGACTTGTGTGCGCACTGTCCCATATGACGCCAGTTCTGGGGGCTGATGCAAAAATAAATAATTTATCTCTAGAGAGGTTTAATCTCTAGTGGGGAAGATAGGTAGGTGGCCAGGTAATGGCCTTTAGGGCTTCCTGAACCTCCTGAAATGGAAAGCTGAAACAGAGAGAAGAGGCAGAGAAATTCAGTGCTGCAGTTTCAACACAGTGGTCTGAGAGTCCAACTTATACTGCCAGTCTGGGTCTGTTTCAGGGTAATTCTCCTTTCCCTGGGAAAGCTGTTTCCACGAATTCCCTGAAGTGGCCCAGTCCAGCAAGTTGTCTTTGTCCCAGACCCCACCTCCCATGGCAGATGCTACACAGGCTGCATGGCCACAGGGAAACCTGAAGATCTTCTCAGCCCAGCAGCTGCTCAGACTTCAAACTTAGTATTCCATGTGGTTTCCATGACACAGTTCTGCAAACCGATGCCCACAGCCTTGAGAAAGGTCCCTGAAGGTCACTGAAGAGCCTTCTCACCCTAAGAGATTGGGGACTTCCACAAAGAAACTCCACAACCCACAACTGAGGTACCCTTGGAGGGAGCAGCATGAATTTTGCTCCTGTGTACCAGTTTGAGTTTCTCCACTTGGGGCTCCTACAGCTTGCTGAATGGCTCTAGCATAGCCTCGTATTTGCATCAAATTCCAGGACAATTTGCAGGCATCCTTGACAAATTGACTTAGAAAATATTTTAAAGTATCGACTTTCTTTTAAAAAGGAGTATGGAAAGACTCACTAGGAAAATGAAAGGGCCTCCATCCTCACCTCTGTCTCTGAGAGCTGCTCTCCTCTGACCACACCAGCCTGAACCATTTGCTTTCTGTGTGAGGAGGCACCACTTGCCAGGATGGGGGCTGGTCTGGTTCTCCACGGCACCCTTCCTTTTCAGCAGAGACCTCATCAGATTCTTTGACCATCTCCTTTTGAGAGATGCCCAGAGCCTGGATGTCAGAGAAGAGAGCTCTCATTCTCCACTCTTACCTAAGCATTCGGGACTATTAGAAGAGACAAAAGGTGTTTTTGTAAAAAAACAGACAGGTACATGTGAACTCTTAGGAGTGATGTTTTGGGACTGACGGAAGGAACCTTGGATTCCACTCAACACACAAGCAGATCCAGTCACTCATCCACCCATTCACAAATATCAGTGAGATCTCAGCCACTCGAGTCTCACACTGTGATTTGAAGCAAAAAGTAAATGAGTGACTTAATTTCTGTTTATTAATCAGCTCTGAGCACACAACAGGCTAAAACAACAGTGTAATTTGGGATGAACAACTGCAAACACTCTCTGGGATATCTGAGGATGATGAAATCCTCAGGGGAGGGAGACAACTGGCCACTCAGCCCTGATGAAAAAGGAGGAAGGCAGGGAGGAATGGCTTCTGGCTTCCATGACTTCTGTAGGGCAAGGGAAGTTGTGCTGGGGGAGTGGAGCTAATCTTCCTCTGCTTGTTAACACTTCATCTCGTGGAGGCAGAGGAAGAGGCTTCAATGGAGGATGGTAATAGCCACGGCTGGGACAGTGATAGGAAAGGGATTCCATCCTGGCTGAAATTAATAGTTACAATGAGATTCTAAATCTCCAAGAACGTTCATTTTCCTCTTTCTCTGCAGGTGGAAATGGATCGACTGTCAAGTTAAACCCTGTAACTTTACATGGTAAACAGGTTTCAGAAGGAGGGTGGGAGAGTTTTGCCTGATCCTTGTGGATGCAGCCCATACCAGAGAACCCTACTGGAAGGCAAAGGATGCAAGGTCCTTCCAGCTTTAGTCCTGGCAACACCCTCCCCACCCACCATCTCCCTCTCTAGCCACAGAACAGTCTGCGCACATGCTAAAAATCTTGGACTCCCGTCAGGCGTGGTGGCTCACGCCTGCAATCCCAGCACTTTGGGAGGCCAAGGCAGGTGGATCACCCGTGGTCAGGAGTTCAAGACCAGCCTGGCCAACATGGCAAAACCCCGTCTCTACTAAAAGTACAAAAACTAGCCGGGCATGGTGGTGGGCGCCTGTAATCCCAGCTACTCAGGAGGCTGAGGCAGGAGAATTCTTTGAACTGCAGAGGCAGAGGTTGCTGTGAGGTGAGATCAAGCCACTGCACTCCAGCCTGGGCGACAGCGCAAGACTCCATCTCAAAAGCAAAAGCAAAACAAAACGTGCACTCTATCTCTCCAGATGTCAAAAGAGAACTAATATTTACAGCAGAATAATAGCTGTAAGGGCTCCTTTCTGGCTTTCTGCTTCATTTAGAGTCAATGACTCTTTGCTTCTGAGAGGATGGACATTTTGAAGTAATATGGGAATGTGCTTAATTAATCCTTCTCTGCCCAGGGCCTACTGGTTTGTGGCATTTTGCTGAAAGCCCAGGGATGGGGGCTCTGAATATGTACAGATTTGATACAAAGGACAAAAGTCCCCCTGCTTCTCCAATTCTTCCATTCTCCCAATTAATGACTCAGTGAAAGGCAGAGGTCAAATGCTGCAAAATCTTTCCAGGCAAACATTTTCAGGGCCTTTTAACTCAGCCAGTCCATGACCCTGTCCTCTCACAGAGGCTGACAGTGAACGGGGGTCACAAAACCCCCAAATCTGCCCCTGGGAGGTTTTGAGCAGTCAGAGAATATGATATATTTATCTAGCAGAATGTTCTAGCTGCATGTCATATCCTCATCAAGAATGGGAAAAGGGTAATTGGATTTAAATGTCAAGATGTTCTCAGTGTAGGGTGGAAAGCACATATCTATTTTCTCAGCTACAGTTTTTTTTTTTTTTTTGGTCTTATGATAATGAAAACTGCAATGAAAACTGCAACCACTTGTTGCTGAAGATGACAGGAGAAAATTCTCTAGGACTTGGAGATAACACTGAGTCACAGCCTGGGGGCCAGGTACGTGGCTATCAAATGCAGAGACAACGGGGTTGGAGGAGAGTGAGAAGTCCAGGGTTAGGCGAGGGGCATTAGCTGGGCAGAAAACACACTGGAGAAGGCTGGGGGAAGCTCAAAGGAAGGGGTGGCCAGGACACCCATCCTAGGAGGACCTAGGAGGACAGCCATGCTTTAGAGGAGAGCCTGGCTCAGACTGCAAACTTAGTACAGCATGTGGCTTCCATGACACACTTCTGCAAACAGATGCCCACAGCCTTGAGAAGTGTCCCCAGTAGTCCTTGGGGACAATTCCCTTCTGGGAATTCTGTACCGTGGCTTTTTTCCAGATTTGGAAAAGCTGACAATTAGGATCTAATAGCCATTTGTCCCAGCTCTAATTATGGCCACGGTGAACCCTTAGCCCTGGTCACCAAGGCAGCCAATATCCACTGCTAGGGACAGTTCTGAATGCATGTCTCAGTGGCCCTGAACCTGGGGATGGAATTGTCGCAGGGCGAACCCCAAAACTGGGGCTCAGCCCAGAAGGCCAAGTGGGCCTTTGTGTAGGAAATAATTCAAGAATGAGCTAACAGAGTAAAGTGAAAACAAGTTTATTAAGAAAGTAAAGGAATAAAAAGTGGCTATTCCATAGGCAGAGAAGCCCTTAGGGCTGCTGGTTGACTATTTTATGGTTATTTTGACCATATGCTAAATAAGGGGTGGCTTATTAATGAGTTTTTCCAGAAAGGAGCTGGGAGTTCCTGGAACTGAGGGTCCTTCCCCTTTTTAAACCTTATAGGGTAATTCCGGGAGTTGCCATGGCATCTGTAAACTGTCATGGCGCTGGTGGGCATGTCTTTTAGCATGCTAATAAATTATAATTAGCATCTTAGGAGCAGTAAGGGTAACAAGAGGTTGCTTCCATCACCACCTTTGGTTTTGGCCAGCTTCTCTATTGAATCCTGTTTTTTCACAGGGTCTTGGGAAACTAGTCCTGCTGAACTCCTATCTCAGAATGACAACGACACACCACGCATTCCTTCATGTATGTTGGAGACAAAGCTGTGGGCTGCATCATACATGGCCACAGACTCCCAAACGTCTGCAGTATGGGGTAGCGAGAGAGAGATGGTGGCCACGGTGTCTGCTGGTGCTAGAAAATCTCAGGAACAGAAAGGGCATCTGAATAGAACATTTCCTGGCTGCCCCTGACACATGAGACCCCCCTCAGTGCCCCATGTCCCCAGAGCTGCTCTCACACACTTATCTGCTGGATAAGTGGTCACCCCAGTTGGCCTGGCAGGCACCAGGCTATGCATCTGGTCTGAGCTTGAGCAGACACTGCAGAGTGCCTCGGAAGGGCCCTCTGAAGGATCCCTTCTCTGCAACAGTGAGTTCACTATTCCCTGGGGAAGGCAGTGCTAGGCTGGCAAAACAGCCTGGGGTAAACCATCCGCAGGGAGGCAGGCCTGGGAGTGGTTAGCTGGGGAGCCTTCTAAATGCCTGCAGCAAGCACCCCTACACTCCATCCTGATTAGTAGCGTCCGGGAGAGCCCAGGTAGGCTCCAGGCTGGTATAAAATCTGGCGTGATCAGTTCCTGGCTAGTCCTCCACTGCTGACCTCCAGAACAACACCTCAACTCAGAAGCACCCTCCAGTCTATCCCCTGACCTCCTTTCTCAGTCCAAGTCTCAGTTCAACAGCCTGCTGAGGCTGTCCCCAGGCTGAGGGTCTATTACATCATAGTGAGGCAAGAGGTGCTTCCAAGGGCAGGCTGGGCCTGGGATCCTCCCCCCACGTCTGTCTCTGTCACCATGGATTCTTAGCATCGCTGGGCTGAGGCGGTCCCTGGCCCCGCAGCAGGGAGCAGTCTCTTTTGTAAGGACATTGCCAGGTGGTGGGATGGTGCCTTAAAAAATACACATCCTTAATTAGAAACAGGTGGAGAGGATGCACACTCCATTTACAGGTGTGAGCGAGCCTTCTGGTAAAAGGTGGAGAATGTGATTTTGGTTTGTTTTTGTTTGTTTTTGAGACGGAGTCTCGCTCTGTCCCCCAGGCAGTGGCGCGATCTTGGCTCACTGCAACCTCCACCCTCTGGGTTCAAATGATTCTCCTGCCTCAGCCTCTCAAGTAGCTGGGATTACAGGTGTGCACCAGCATGCCCGGCTAATTTCTGTATTTTTAGTAGACATAGGGTTTCACCATGTTTGTCAGGCTGGTCTTGAACTTCTGACCTCAAGTGATCCGCCCACCTTGGGTTCCCAAAGTGCTGGGATGACAGGTGTGAGCCACCATGCCCGGCCAAGAATGTGATTTTGTATGGCTGCAGTGGAGAGTGAAGAGTGTGTGTGTGTCTGTGTGTCAGAACATAAGACCCTCTGACTGCCTTTGCAGTGGGCAGTCGGGAGAAGGTGGCAGCCTGGCTGGAGGCAGACACTGTTCCCGGTCCCATTCACACTCTCCTGCTGCTGGGGGTGCATTTACTGGCTTTCCCCATCAATCTGTGAGTTTCCTCCTGAAACCTGATTGCTAACTCTGCCTGTGAGGCATTTTAAGCCTTTTCTCCAAGTGCCCCCTCCCTCCCCATGGAGGAGCAAGGTCAGCCCTGAGAGTGGGAGGCTATGAGCCAGCTGGGGAGGGGCCAGAGCTGACCCCCCCACCCCCCACTGCCCTCTCTTCCATCTCTCCCCAGCCAGGCTGTTTCCAGGGATTGCCTTTGTCTCTGCCAACAGCTAGGATGTTTTGATCAAAAGCCAGGCCTGGCACTGCTGCTTGCCAACAAACACAAGCCTTTTTTAAAGCCTCCTTCTTCCCTGGGCCGGGACTTCCCTATCTGACATTTGATGCAGCCTCCGGCCTTGCCCAGGTCATGGCACGGAGGACCCTCACACAGAGACCCCGTTTACCCTCTGTTCAGCTTGATGCTGGGGTCAGGGGATGTTTCAGGGACCAAGCTGGGCAGGAGACTTGGTTGTCAACAGAATCTCACCCCCAACTCACCCTACAGTGTCTTTCCTTGTCCCCATGTCAGGAAGGTTGCTGGGGGAAGTCAGTGCTCCCAGGGTGGAATGCTGGGCCCAGTGGGAGCGGGCAGCCCTGGGATCAGGAAGGTGGGTCCTCACTCCCAACAGACCCCACTCGTGATGCCCCTCCTGGCCTGGGCACTGAGGAAGCGCTCTCCTTCCTTCCTCTCCTCTCTGAGCTCCTGCAGTTGGGACGATGGTGGCAGGGTGTTCTCCTGGGGGCTGGGAGCTGGCCCAGTGAGCTGCCACCCCATCCCTTCATATTCACGCTACCTGGAGGAGCGCACCCCTGTGTCACACAGTGTGGGTCCCCACTGCTGTTATAGGAAGGGGTCCTGATCCAGACCCCCAGAGAAGGTTCTTGGATCTTGCACAAGAAATAATTCAGGGAAAGTTCATAGAGTAAAGTGAAAGCAAGTTTATTAAGAAGTAATGGTTATTTATGGTTATTTCTTGATGATATGCTAAACAAGAGGTGGATTATTCATGCCTCCCCTTTTTAGACCATATAGGGTAATTTCTTGATGTTGCCATGGCATTTGTAAACTGTCATGGTGCCGGTGGGCGTATAGCAGTGAGGACAACCAGACGTCGCTCTCGTGGCCATTTTGCTCTCGTGGCCATTGGTTTTGGTGGGTTTTAGCCGGCTTCCTTACTGCAACCTGTTTTATCAGCAAGGTCTTTATTACCTGTATCTTGTGCCAACCTCCTATCTCATCCTGTGACTTAGCATGCCTTAACTGTCTGGGAGTGCAGCTCAGTAGGTCTCGGCCTCTTTTTTCCCAGGCCCTAGTCAAGATGGAGTTGCTCTGGTTTACACACCTCCGACACTGTTGTCTGGTCACAGAGAGAGGAGGCTTGCCTCATAGATCACAGATCAGCGACAGAAGTTTGTGGAGCTCTCTGCAGCAGGCTGCAGTCGTGTTGTATGGGCCCTTGACAAAGTGCTCCTAGAGGCTGGCTGTGGCTCCTAGAGGCTAACGGGGGCTCCTATGTAGGAAGTTCAAGCTCTTATGTTGCATGTTCTTCTGGAGCTGAAGCAAGAGTCTGCAATAATTAATCTGTTACAACCCATCTTATGCAGAGAAGGTGTTTAGAATGCCATACAAGAAATGAGGGCATAAATTAGAATGGAACTGACAGATGAAAGGAAATCTGGTAAAGAGATAATAAAATGGATCCCAAAGTAAGTTTGAAAGTTGCACTTCACAAGGCTGTATTCATCTGGTAATGGGCTGTGGTATCAAGAATATACCTGGGCCAGGCACGGTGGCTCACACCTGTAATCCCAGCACTTTGAGAGGCCAAGGCGGGTAGATTATCTGAGATCAGGAGTTCAAGACCAGGCTGGCCAACATGATGAAACCCTGTCTCTACTAAAAGTACAAAAAATTAGCCTGGCATGGTGGCAGGGGCCTGTAATCCCAGCTACTTGGGAGGCTGAGGAAGGAGAATTGCTAGAATTGCTTGAACCTGGGAGGCAAAGGTTTCAGTGAGCCAAGATCAGCCAAGATCATGTCATTGTGCTCCAGCCTGGGCAACAGAGCAAGACTCCATCTCCAAAAAAAAAAAAAAGAACATATCTGTTCTTTGTCTCTTGATTCCAGACACAGTGCTTGAAAAACCCTTGGAATTTCCACAGTGATAGGCATGTCTTGTTATGCTAATGAGATGGGTCCTGGTGGGCTCCTAGAGAGCTTCAGTATAGGGGCTGGTCACCAGAAAGACCAACCACTTGAAGAGAGGAGGGGAGGGTGATTGGAGATTGAGTTATGTCATGCAGCCAATCAATCATCAATCATTGATTACTCATAATCAAACCCCAATTCATAATGCAATCCCAATAAAAACTCTAGACACTGAGGCTCAGAGGAGCTCCCAGTTGAACACACTGACCTGCTGAGAGGGTGATATGCCGTGACTCCATGAAGGAGGTACAATGGAACCTACCTTAGGGAACTTTGTGAGAATTAAATGAGGTAATACAGGAATCAAGCTAAGCTCATGCTTTGTCTCTTCCTCTAAGACTCACATGCCCCACTGCCTTTCTGAGGGTCTGGTGTTGCCCTGCTGCCCACTTCAGTTCATTGGATGTGTCTTCATGTGAACAAATAATGATTGAGACAAGGTTTGGGCTCTTCACCAGGAACCCAGAGCCTGCAAAAACTGTGTTAGGGACCCTCCCAGACTCTGTTCTATCTATGGGTATCCTTTCTAATAAAAAAGCAATTGTAAGTATAGCACTTGCCTGCGTTCTGCATCTTTATAACAAACTTTCAAACTGGAGGGAACCGAGCACCTGCACTGCTGGCCAACTGGCTACAGATTCATAGGAACACCTGACTCTGTAGCCAGTTCGCCAACAGTGCAGGTGGCCTGGGGACCCCACCTGCGGCCAGTGTCTGAAGTAAAGTCATTCTCATGCAGGGCTCTGGTGTCTGGTGCTAACTCCAGGTGGTCAGTGTCAGGACAGTATGTAGTACAGCCCAGCTGGGGATAGAACAGAACATGGGCTTATTTATTAGGCATGAGCCTTGCAACAGCCGGTGCAGAACAATGATTCTTGGTACAAGGACCAGACAAGAGGATCTCCTGAGTGACAGCCAAATATGCTTGACCTCCTCTTTAAAGTAAGGGCAATCATGAGCCTCAGGGGGCGGCTTTTCAGAGTCCAAAAGAAAGAGGCAGCATTGCAACAGAGCATAGTCGATATGCAGCTGAACTCACATGGCCAAGCTCATGCAGGGCAGAGCTGGCTGGGTTGAAGTGGAGGCTCAGCTATCCCAGTGTGTGCAGCGTGTAGATTAAGGGACTCCCTCCCCTTGCACCTCAATCTCTGCCCATGTGGACTGAGCCACTGAGACAGGCTCTCTTGTTTCCCTGAGTCCATGAGCTTCTTGGGGTGGAAAAGAGGTCACCGGCAGCCAGCAAGGAGAACAGTGCATCCTCACACCTTTTCTCTGCCCGAGATCTTCTCTGGGCAAACCAGAGGATCTGGTCACAGCCTCAGGCACAGGCTCTGGGCTCCTTGTGAAAAACCCAAACTGCGTCTCAATCATTGTTTGCATACACGAAAACACATCTGTCAAAGGCTTTTGAACCAGAGTGACTCCATCTTGTATAGACACTGGGTAAAATAAGGCTGAGACCTACTGGGCTGCATTTCCAGGAGGTTAGGCATTCTAAGTCACAGAATGACGTAGGAGGTTGGCACAAGATGCAGGTCACAAAGACCTTGCTGATAAGGCAGGCTGTGGTAAAGAAGCTGGCCACACCCCACCAAATCCAAGATGGTGATGAAAGTGACCCCTGGTTGTCCTCACTGCTCATTATATGCAAATTATAATGCATTGGCATGCGAAGAGACACTCCCACCAGTGCCATGACAGTTTACAGATGCCATGGCAACACCTAGAATTTACCCTCTATGGTCTAAAAAGGGGAGAAGAGAAACCCTAAGTTCTGGGAATTGCCCACCCCTTTCTTGGAAAACTCATGATGAATCCACCCCTTGTTTAACATATAATCAAAAAGTAACAATAAGTATCCTCAGTTCAGCAGCCCAAGCTGCTGCTCCGCCTATGGAGTAGTCATTCTCTATTCCTTTACTTTCTTAATAAACTTGCTGTGATGATTACTTTTGAGTATCAACTTGATTGGATTGAAGAAGGCAAAGTATTGTTCCTGGGTGTGTCTGTGAGGGTGTTGCCAAAGGAGATTAACATTTGAGTCAGGGGACTGGGAGAGGCAGACCCACCCTCAATCTGGGTGGGCGTCATCTAATCAGTTGCAAGTGAGGCTAGAATAAAGCAGGCAGAAGAAGGTGAAAGGACTTGACTGGCTGAGTCTTCCACCCTCCATCTTTCTCTGTGCTGGAAGCTTCCTGCCCTCGAACATCAGACTCCAAGTTCTTCAGGTTTTGGACTCTTGGACCTATACTAGTGGTTTGCCAGGGGCTCTTGGGCCTTCAGCCACAGACTGAAGGCTGCACTGTTGGCTTCCCTACTTTTGAGGTTTTAGGACTCACACTGGCTTCTTTGCTCCTCCGCTTGCAGATGGCCTATTGTGGGACTTCACCTTGTGATTGTGTGAGTCAATACTTCTTAATAAACTCCCCTTCATATATGCATCTATCTTATTAGTTCTGTCCCTTTAGAAAACCCTAATACACTTGCTTTCAGTTTATGAATTCGCTTTGAATTTTTTCTTGTGTGAGATCCAAGAACCCTCTCTTGGGGTCTGGATTGGGACCCCTTTCCAGTAATACATCCGATGAACTCCAGTGGGCAGCAGCATACACCAGACTCTTGAAAAGACAGTGGGGCATGTGCATCTTAGGGGAAAAGACCAAAGAATGAGCTTAGCGTGGTCCCTGTATTATCTCATTTAATTCTTACAATGTCGCCTGAGATAGCTTCTATGATTAACCTTACATCCACCGTACAGAGAGGGAAACTAGTTTTAGTGAAGTGTTGTTTCTCCCAAGAGGTGTTCCTGCTTCATCCTTGCCTCCTCTGATTGTTTCTTCACAGCATCCAGAGTGACCCTTTTACAGTGTAATGCAGAACA
This sequence comes from Rhinopithecus bieti, assembly GCF_001698545.2. Classification (NCBI taxonomy): domain Eukaryota; kingdom Metazoa; phylum Chordata; class Mammalia; order Primates; family Cercopithecidae; genus Rhinopithecus; species Rhinopithecus bieti. The sequence continues at coordinate 361,634 of NW_016816687.1, forward strand.
TGTCATTTTGAAACTGTCCCCATGGAGTTGGGAAGAACTGCATGCTGGGTTCTCGACAGGAATATAGTTATAATTAAGCATCAATCAGGCTGCACTTTGGCCCACTTCCTTGTAGTGGAAAGTCACGTGGCACTAGGTCTTGATGACACACACCCCCAGTGCTCCTATAGGTAGGATTTCTGACATGAGGGTCCTAAGACTGTTTGAGAATTGATTGGCATCCCTGTTGCTCCTATAGACAGGATCTCCAACCTTAGAATCACAGGCTTTTGTTTAAGGATCACATAAGACGTTTTTCTTTCAGACTGTGAATTCTAGCAAAACTAGTTTGAAGACCCCACAGAAGATGGGGATCAGCCTGAGAGGTTCTTCCTCTCCCTGCCCCTGACACTTCACCCTGCACTCTTCCACCAATCAACAATCTCTATACTTCAGCCTACTCCAAAACCCTTAAAAACCCTAGCCCCAAACTCCCTGGGGAGCTGGATTTGAGGCCCTTTCCCATTTCCTTGTTCAGTGACCCTACAATTAAATCTCTTTCTCCGTTGCAACCAGGTTTGGGTGTATTGACTTGCTGTATGCACTGACCAGTGGACCTATGATGGTTATAATTTCCCTATGAAAGCACCTCAACCATACCTCACCAGTGGCAGGCAGCCTCCAAGATGGTGCCAGCAATCCTCACCACCTGGCAACATGCTCTTGCAATACCTCCCCAGGTGGGCTGGACTCAGAGATTAGCGTCTAACATATAGACTGCAGCTACAATGATGGGCTGTCACTTCTGAGGTTAAGTTACACACAGGCTGTGACTTCTGTCTCATTTCCCTCTCTGGCTTGCTCACACTGAAAGAAGCCAGCTCCTATGCCAAGAACTGTGCTATGGAGAGGCCCACATGGCAAGGAACTGAGGCAGTTCTACAACCAACAGCCTGAGATGGACTCAATCCTGCCAGCAGCTACTTGGCTGAGCTTGGAAACAGATCCTCCCTCAGTCGTTGAGCCTTCGGATGAAACTGCAGCCCCAGCTGCACTTTAATGATAGCCTGTTTCCCTTTGAGCTTTCCCCGGATTTCCCTTTAAGTTCTACTGGAAACTGGGGCCTGGGGGTCTTGGGATTACTAAATTGCAGGGCATCCTGTTGCACAGTGGGAAAGTGCCCATCTCCTCTCTGCCCATGCCTGCTAGAAGCCAGCAGAGCAGCTCCCTGTGTCAGGGTCTTTCTCAACATACCCTAGATGACTCTTCTTGGACTTACTCCAAGCCCATCCCACAAGACTCAGATGTGGTCCACAGAGGGCAGGGCCAGAAGTTAGACTAATGCAGCAGCACCCTGTGGTGTGGGAGCTTACCTCTGTCCTCATGACTGAGTCTCCCTCACCGGGCAAGCTTGCCTTGTGTTGCATCCTCTCCCTGGCTGATCCTAGCTCCTCCTGAGCTGGGCTCACAAGCCTCCCAGGGAGCTCAAAGAAGTAGGGTCTGCCTCCCTCCCTCCCTTCCCTGGTCTGGCTCCCCTGCACCTCTCCCTCCTAAGCACCTGTACTTAAGCACCTGTACTTTGAGCATGTGTGGCTCCCTTCCCAGTGGTCTAGGAATGTGTTGAGGGCAGGTGCATGTCTGGGTGCCTGTGGCTGTCTCAGGGACGCTCATCGAACCACACCCAAATATCAGGGTCCATGCCAGGAGTTTTCTCCCAGGACTGTGTGAGGCCTGCAGGGCACGCTTACTTGAGGCTCGGCTGAATGTGCCTCTTTTCCTTTGCCTGGCATTGCCGGCACTGTGTTCCCCCACCTCTTCCTTTGATCTGGCAGCAACCCTGAAAGACATCTGTTGAGGGGTGTGACATGTAGTCCTAGGTCAAGCCTAGCAGAGACACAGCTGCTACTCAGGAAGCAGAGGGCACCACCCTGGCCACAGGGGCTGCGCCAAATCAGCATCTGCATACAACCACATCAAGGACACAGATGCCACTACTCACCCAGGCCAGAGCCTGCAGAGAACTGTGAACTCAGCGGGGATGTGCGAATGATGCTGAATTTGTGCAAGAAAACATGACTGGATGAAATGTACATGAAAGAGTAACTGAGTAGTCTGACATGGGGCTGGCTGGGGTAAGGGATTTAAAAACTAACATGTGCTCTGGAAATAGAGTTCTATCTGCTCTGATGGCATGTGTGTGGACAGTCACAGGTGTGGCCATGAACCTGCCATGGGAGCAAAGGCGCTTGCTGGAGCCCCCAGGCTCTGCTTACCAAAGTCCCACACTGGTGCCTCAGCTGCCCGCAGTCTGCTTTTTGGGGGTGTGGGCTGGGGCTGGGCCAGAGGAGAGCACCCACCCACAGAGGGCACAGCCCAGCCAAGTGAAGGACCCAGCAACCAGTGGAGTCCGAAAAAGAGAGGCGCCAGAAGGCAAAGCACATAGGTTTGTGCAAACGGTACACAGAGGCTGGCCTAGAACGCAGCCACCAGCCCGCTACGGCAGGAGCCTTCTCCAGGGAGCAGATCCACTTGGCACCCGGTCACGGTAATTACTGCTGAACTTTAAAACCTAATGCAGCAAAACCACAAATATTTAACATGTGTTCCTCCTCCTGGGGGGCCTGGAGGAAACGGGAGCAAATGGTCAGATTCCCAACGTGAACTCCCAAGTTTATTCACAAAACGGATTAATAAAGAAGCCAGGCGCGACAAGATGCACAGCCCCATCCAGTGCTGAGGCCCCAGTCCCAAGCACGGCCTGACCACGGCAGACTCTCGGCTCCACTACAGCCCACTCTGGGACTCCGGGGCACACACATGTGCATGGACACTCACGTGCATGGATGCAAGTGGCCACAGGCTTTCAGGGGCCGGGAGCACACATTCTAGACACACAGACACGGGTTCACAAGTACGGGGACTCCTTGAACAGTGCTGCAGCCACCACGGGAGGCCGGTCCAGCCTCCTGGGTCAGCACAAGTTGTGGTCCTGTGCTGCCTGTCCGTCCTAAGCCTGACAGATGGAAGACTTCCAGAAGGGGATGCCCAAGGCACCAAGTTTTTCCCGTGGCAGGAACACAGGGTCAGCCAGGGAGCCTCATCTGAAGAAAGGGAGGTGGTGGGGAGAGGATCCTAACCATAGGATGCACCTGGGGAGCAGGACGCATGGCCAGAAGTGGCTCCCGGGTGACTCTGGATGAAGTGCATCTTTGGCACAGAAAGGGCCTGGGAAGGGGAGGAGAGGGCTCAGGATCAGGCATCAGGGAAAGTGGCACTGAAGGGCTGGGCTTGGAAAAGTGGGTGGGACTCAGATACAAGCAGAGGAGGGGAAGGTGCAGGAACTGGGAGGGGAGCACGGCCGGCAGAGGTGCAGGTGGGGGTTGGGGGGCGGGAGCAGCTGCACTGAGGCTGAGCACTCAGGATGGTCCCGAGGGCCAGGCTGCCAGTATGCATTGTCTCCTCAACTCCTTTACTTGCGGCCCCTGGCCCACATCTCCCAGCCCCTTGCCAGGGAGCCCCCTTCTACATGGTGGTCAGGATGAAGAATCATATCTAAACCTGTCTTCGCCATGTCTGAAGTTCAGCGTTGTCGAGAGGCGGGATATTTAGGTGGCCTTCCTTTCTCCTGAGACACCGATCCAGCCCCATCCTGTGAGCCGCCCAGAGGGAGCTCTAGTGCCCACAGCCTTCACTCCCCACCTCCCAGCTGATGCTGACGCTTATTATTATTATTATCATTATTATTATTATTATATTATTATTGAGACAGGGTCTTGCTCTGTCACCCAGGCTGGAGGGCAGTGGTACAATGAGGACTTCCAGCAGCCTCCATCTCCTGAGCTCAAGCCATCTTCCAACCTCAGCCCCTGAGTAGCTGGGACTACAGGCACACGCCACCATGCTAATTTTTGTATTTTTGGTAGAAACGGGGTCTCGCTATATTGCCCAGGCTAGTCTCGAACTCCTGAGATAAAGTGATCCTCCCACCTCAGCCTCCCACAGTGCTGGGATTACAGGTATGAGCCAATGTGCCCAGCTGATACTCACCTTTCAAGACATCAATACCAGGTCCCAGCATGGCAAGGCCTTTAGGACCTGGTCTGTGACTGGCTGGCCCTTTCCCCTTCCCCACCTACCACCACACCTTCCACTCCAGGCCACAAAGTACAGTCAATTCAAGAGGTCAGTGGCCTGAGGGCCCTCTGCCCGGTTCCTGAAGGCCTCGGGATAGCACTAGGTGAACTCAGACCCCAGCTCTTCCAGGAGGAAGAGGGAGGGTGCAAGAAGCCTCTGCTGCAGCGGACAATGACCTTCCTGCCCCATCTTGAAAACTTCTCTCTGGCCAAGGGGAACCAGACCACTTTCAGGTGAGAGCCCTGAGTGGCCCATTCCCAGTGTCCCCAGTGGGCAAGTCCAGCTCTGCCCAAAATACCAGCCACCGAGACCCTGTGGCTAGGCTCCAGCCCAGGCCACTCTTCCCTGATCCTTCCCAAAGCACCCCCTACCACCAGACGAGAGAACATAGAAGATGGGGCCAGAGATAAGGGGCTGCCCGAGGCTGAAGCCTCCAGCTCTGTTCTCTGGGCTCACCCTGGCAGCCCCTAACCCTTCTCTCATCACACCTCTGTGCCAAGACCCCCCAGAGTTCCAGTGGTGAGGACCAGGGAAGCCAGAGGGGGTGGGAGAGCCAAGGGAGAAATAGTATCTTCCGATAAATCGAATTTGGGGCAGAGGAAAGTGAAGGCAGGAGAAGCACCCTTCTTGCTAATGAGGGAGTGAAGGCTCACTGAGTGAGCTCAGGGCAGGGAAGTGGGGAAAGGGCTGGTACTGCTGCCTCGAAACCCTTGACGGGGCTCAGCAGGGACCCTGGGCCACTGCAGGGACCAGGAGATTGTGGCCATGGGTTTTTAATTTTCACCTTTCACAGATTTCATTACCAGGAATTTCAGGTTTAAAGGATTAGGACTTGAGGCTCAGCTGTCAGAATGAGTCGAGGAGGGGCCCACAACGGCAGGTACAGGATGCCCCTGCGGGGTGAGTGTGTGGGGAGGGGCATCAGTCTGCAGCCAAGGAGAAATGCCCTTCCCCACTGGGACCTCTTAGCCTGATCAAGGGTTTGTGACATACAGCCACAGACAGAGACTCGGTTGGGTCTCCACAATCACACGCAGCCACGCAGCACTGGAGACACCCTCACACTCTGTGCACACACACTCATGTCCCTCATAACAGCACCCTGATACACATGCTTGCACTTGCACACACAGCAGGGCTGGTCTCCTGATGACAGCTGGACGCTGCCGATGGCTCCTGGGGGCTCTGTGACCTCACTCCCTCCCCAATCCCCAGCATCTGCTGGGTCTGCTGGTGAGCAGCTGTAGCCTGGACCCTGGCTGGGGTGTACCCAGGTGTGGCCCCTCCCTCTGGGCCACAGTCCACACTTGGAGCAGGCTCTGTCAGTGCCCAAGGAGAGGTGGCGCGGCTGGGGACCTCCCCAGGCCCAACGGTAACCCACCCAGAGTGGGCCTCTCTGTGCCACCTGGCTGGGGAGCTCCAAGGCTGGGTCTCTATGCCTGCCACCTGCTAGGATGGGGAGAAAATGGAAGGTGGGGAAGGAGAGGGGGGAGTGGCAGGGCCCAGGAGTGGCAGGTCTGGACCTGGTCTTTGTGCCCCTCCAGGGCCTTCCGAGGCAGATGCGGCCCCCGGCAGTACTGTCCAGGCTTGCGTCTGCACATGGTGAGGGAGGGCGTGTCCTCCAGGCTGCAGATGCACATTTTAAGGGAGCTTCAATTATTCATGGAGCCTGAGAAGAGCAGCCCTGCAGCCACACTTTATAGAACTGCTTACGGCTCCTTGGCTGAGCCCGGACGGGGGCCGGGGGTATCCTCATCTAAAAGTGGAGGGAGCACTGGGGAAGGTGAGGCCTCCAATGCAGCTCCTGACCCCTGGGTGGGGATTCGCCCAGCACCTTCCCCTTCTGCACAGTGAGAGGACAGTGGAGGTCCCAGGCCCCACGCCCAGGGCATGGATGCTGCCTGTGGGGCAAGGTGTGTCAGGAGGGGGCTGGACCTGTGTGGGGGGTAACCGGTGTAGCCTGGTCAGGAGGCTAGGCTCATCTAAAGCTTGAGGCCAGAGCAGCTGCCTGTGGCTGCACGCAAGTGACTGCACAGCACCCATGTAGGGCCAGGGGCACCGAGGAGCCAGGCCCAGTGCCTGCAGGCTGAACCCCTTAGTGCCTGAGACACAAGACCTCACCCCAGGGGGAAAGTACCCACACTCAGCTTCTGTCCACCTAACCTCCCCCTTCACAACCACACCAGCACCCCTTCGCCACAGGAAGCCACTTCTCCCCACTCTTAGCCCCTGTGGTTTGGATGAGGTGGCACCACTCACATCAGGAGGGGCATGGGATCCTCCTGCCAAAGGAATTGGCTCAAGGATGATCAGGTAACACAAAGGGGTGACAACAGAGGCCTAGAGATGCCAGGGCCACCCCTAGGCAAAAGGCTATCTGGGACTGAAGCCCACAAGGGGCGAAGCAGAGGCAAGGAATGGAGAAGCTGAGTTCTGACTACACTGAGGCAGAACCTAGATACAGCCCTACCTGATGCTGTCCCTTGCAATTGAAATGTTCCTGTCCAATCCAGGATCCTTCACCCTCAGACTGCCTTCCTCCTACAGACACCTGCTTTCTCCAGCAGGAAGGGGAATGGCAGGTGAGCACAGGATTCCAGCCATCACTCCTCTCTTCTAGGCACCAGCTGAGCAGGGAGTGGCAATGAGATGGCCCAGGGAAGGACAGCCTGCAGGGAATCCCATCTCCTAGAGAGAGGACTCAAGGGTAACCAAGGGAGATGGCAGATGCTGGCATATACAGCAACACCTTGATGACGAACACAGGCCCTGCACACACCTTTGCGTAGACACACACATGCACACAAATGGTCAAACACATGCTCCTAGGTGCCTGTGCATGCACACACTCACATGGATACTGACATCTGCATGGATGTGCACACAGACATCTACACATATACAGTCATGCACATTCTCAAACAAATACTCAGATATGCACACACTCACAGGTATTCAGCCTCCAGGCATGCACGCCCACACACAGATCCAATTCCACCTACAGACACATGTGCTCATAAACCCAGGGCGTGCACACATTCCCATGGAGCCCCGCACTCAACACGGGATCACGCATAGGGAGTGGAAATGTGAGCCAGGCTACTGCCCTGGGCTCTGCAGGAAGTGAGGCAGGGGAGCCTCTGACGTTGCCTTCTTGTTCCCAAGAGAGCTGTGCTTATCTTCGCAAGGGTGAATGCCAGGTGAAAAATGATTAGCTGTCACTCAGCACTTGAGAGATGCAGACCCCCTCTTCCCCTTGCTCCTGGCAAAGGACTGACATGTTATTGATCCACTTAGTGTATTCATATCAGCAGCTGTAGAGGCTGAGCCAGGACTAACTCGAGAACATCAAAGCAGGGAGAAAAGAGAGGTGGGGGTGGAGGATCTGGGGGTGGCTTCCCAAGGCCCATGATGGGCCAGGAGTTATGCTCGGGGTGGGAAACAGTTGTTTCTCCCCAGAAACCTCATCTCCATTCACATCCCCTCCAGGTTCGTGTTACCAACTGAGAATTCCCAGCCCCAGGGAAGACGGAAAGGGGTGCAACCAAGGAACAAAGAGGTAACAAAAGCAGGACCAGAGGCAGCCTGATGACAAGACCACAGGAATGCTGGGTGTGAGAACTGCAAGAAAATACCTTCTGGAGATGATGTTAAGCTTTCAACCTGTTTCCTGAGAGAATTTAGTTTCAACCTGTTTCCTGAGAGAATTTAGGGGCTATGATTCAGTCTACTAACAAATCTTTGCCTCTCCTCATGTATTTCCTTCTTTTACTACATATATCTACCCATCCGTCTGTCCATCCATCCATCTGTCCATCCATCCATCCATCCATCCATCCATCCATCCATCCATCCATCTATCTCATCCATCAGTTGTCCACCCATCCATCCATCCATCTGCCCATGCACCCACCCATCTGTCCATCTTTCCATCCATCTGTTCATTAATCTATCACTCTCCCTCCCACCTTCCATTCACCTATTCATTCAGCTCATCCAGTCTGTCTACCCACCCATCCATCCATCTGCCCACCCACCCACCTATCTGTCCATCTTCCCATCTATCTGTCCATCCAATCCATTCATCTATTCATCCATCCCTCCCTCCATCCATCCATCCATCCATCCATCCGTCCATCCATCCATCCATCCGTCTCATCCATCAGTCTGGATGAGTGGGCCATCCATCTGCCCACTCACTACCTCTCTGTCCATCTTTCCATCTATCCATCCACCCATCCATCTGTCCATCCATCCATCCATCCCTCTATACAAACATCTATCGCTCCATCACCTATCTGCCCACACATGCATCCATTTGCCCACTCACCTACCCATTTGTCCAACTTTCCATCCATCTGTCCATCCTTCCATTAATCTATCCATCCACCCTTCCCTCCATCCATTCATACATCCCTCCATCCATCTACCCACCTGCCCACACATCCATCTATCTGCCTACTCATCCATCCATCCATCAATCCGTCCGTCCATCCATCCATCCATCCATCCATCCATCCATCCAACCATCCATCCATATGCCCACTCACTTACCCACCCATCCATCTTTCCATCAATCTGTCCATCCACCTATCTACCCATCCATCCCTCCAACCATCCATCCACCGACCCACCCACCCATCATCCATCTATCCATCTTCCTACTCCCCATCCACGCATCCATCTGTCCATCCATCCAACCACACAACAGACGTGTTAAGAACCTAGCATAGCAGTGTTAGGCCTTGCACACACTGTGGTGATGCAGCGCAGGAAGGTGACTGTGGGTGTTCAGAGACAGGAAGACACCTGGGCTCTGTCCTGGAGGAAGCCTGATCTCAGAGGACAGAAGATGAAGGACTGGGGACTGGAGGGTTGTGAGCTGGCTCAGGGCTCCATCTGCTGGCGTCAAGGCAAACGCATGCTGCTGGAGCCAATGCTGACTCCAAGGACCCTGAAATAGGGCTTCCAGGCATGGCCATGGGCCCCCAGAGAGGGTCACCAAGAGCACTACCTTTCTGGATGGGTCCAGTTGTCTCCCACAAATGATTCCCTTGTGATTACATGGACTTTGATTTCCTATTTCCACAGACCAGACAGAGCTGAGATGAGTGGCCCTGAACCTGGGATGGCCAGAGGGGCAGGCTTAGGACAGACAGGGTGTCTCTGGTCAGACCAAGCTGTTAGCCCCCCTGGCTTGGGCCAGGTCTGAGCACCACTCCTCCCTGCGTCTAGGTCGGGCCAGTGCTGGTGGCCGCTCTGCTTTCAGCTGTTATGGACATGGCTATCACTGATGTGGAAACCCCTGAACTGGCCCCAGCTCCCAGGCTAAGCTGACCCCTGCAGGGGGAAGGAACTGCATGGTGGAAGGAGGATAGGGGAGTGGGGGCCTGCCCTGGAGGCTCCTGACACTGCATACCACTGCCTGCCCTGGGCCCTGCCCACAGGACACAGCTCCCTGCCTCCTGTGTCCCCATGGCCTTGAATGGAGAAGTTCTAGCTCTCAGCAGTGTGCTCTGCTCAGCTTACTGTGGGAGTCCCAGGAAGAAAAGGGCTGCCCCTCCACAGTAAGCAGATGCCAGGGCTGGCAGAGGAGCTTTGGCTGGTGGACAGAGGCCAATGGGCAGAGTGTGTGTGCTGCATGCATTCCATGTGTGTGTGGCAAGCATATGTGGTGTGTCTGTGGTGTGCAGTGTGTATGTGTGGCGCATGTGTGGCTGCCGCCACCACAGCGCTGGCTAGAAGAGAACACGTGGTGCTGAAGCTCTCCCAGAGGGGAAGCTGGAGCCCCAGGGCCTCGTGTGCGGCCTAAAGCCTTTCCATTTCCATCTAGTGCCAGAGCAACTGCTGCAGTCACAGAGGTCGGGACGAGCTGGCTTCCCTGGCCTTCCAGAGAGCTGCTGGAGGAGACAGTGGGTACCACGGGTCATGCTTGAGTGTAAAGCCTGGCTCGCTGTGCATGGTTCAGGTCCGACTGCATGTGATTTTTTTTTTGTAACTCATAGTAGATTGCTCCAGGTCCCCATCCTCCTCTCTAGGGCCCTGTGAAGTCCCTGGGCCCAGACAGCCTGGAGTGTCTGGGGGATCTCGGCCTTCCATCCCCTCTGGTCAGGCGGCTGGGAAGTCAGCCCTGGGGCTGCAGTCCAGTCTCCCCAGGTGTCCCCCCGAGTCCTGTTTCTCAGCACCTGCCACCTCCAGGGACGGTTGCCACTCCCCAGGGAACACTCATCTTGGGCAATTCCTCATCCCCTCGGGTTTGGACTTCGTGTCTGCCTCACCTACTTCAAAGACACTTCCCCTAGAATAATTCCTCAGTGAGCTTAGGCTTCCTAAAACAGAAGTGTCTGAGGACCCAGTCCCCATCTCCCCAACAAGGACAGAGAGACCTTGAGAGGAAAATTCCACCGGGAGTGAACAGCCATGGCCGTCACCAATGACACCAGAGCCACTTGATCCTGCCTCCCGACACAGGGCTCCCCACCCGGCCCACCCCGGCTCACAGAAGGTATTTGCCTTATATCAAGGGAAGTGTAAACGTTTTACAAAACATTTTAGCAGCTTCAGCAACAGTTTGGAAAACACGTTTTATTTTGGAGGTGGTAGACGCCCGCCTGGGTTCGCCTGGTCTTTGGCTGCAGAGTGTCACACCTATGACATCACTGGCAGGGGGGTGGGGGAGAGAAGGCTGGGCATGTCCGGTCCTGGGAGCCCAGGTCTGGGGTGGAAGCTCTGGAGGGAAGGGACACCTCTCCAACAAGACTAGAGCCCCCGAAAGTGCAGAGCAAGATCTGGAGGCCTCCTTCCCTCTCAGTAGCAACAGAGATTCAACACTTCAGGACTCCAAGGACAGATGCACAGGCCCCGCCCACAGCTCTGTCTCTCTCCCTCCTCAGCCCTAGGGGACCGTGACCTCTCCCCACTGGATCCTTCAGGGACAGCCTCATGCTGGCTGAGCTGCCTCAACGCCCTCCTCTGCAGACTGCGACTCTGACCTCTTCTAGGGGAGAAGCCAGGAGGATTCTGGGTAAACACAGGGACTGAACGTGTGTGTTGAGCTCATCTTCTTCCTGAGATCCCAGCATAATGACAGCGAAGGAATGAAACAGAGGGGTTCATGGTAACGAAGAGAGCTAGAGAGGAACAGCAGCAGATGCCAGATTGCAATACGACTTTGGAAGATGGGAAGGGGACGGAGGGTGGGAGCAGATTCTACAGGGTGAAGGGGACACGCTAGCTGAGCCTGCAGAGGAGTGCAGGGAAGACTGCCTTGTCCCACAGAATGCAGCAAGTTTGGAGACTTGGAAGTACCAGGACAGGCAGATTGCTGGGGTGAAATGAGGGCTTAAAAATCTAGTGGCAGTTGGGCACAGCGGCTTACGCCTGTAATCTCAGCACTTTGGGAGACAAAGATGGGAGGATCACTTAAGGTCAGGAGTTCAAAGCAGCAGTGAGCTATGATTGGGCCACTGTAGTCCAGGCTGGGCAACAGAGCAAGAGTCTGGAAAAAAAAAAAAGGAAGGAAGGAAGGAAGGAGAAAGAAAGAGAGAGAGAAAGAGAGAGAGAGAGAGAGAGAGAGAGAGAGAAAGAGAAAGAGAAAGAGAAAGAGAAAAAGAAAATCCAGTGACCAGGCAACTATCCCCTACCGCACCCCTGGTGGGAGATGGAAGATATATCTGCTGAGGAAACTACAAATAACCTATGGACTCCAAGCTGGGAGGAGAAGCAGGGAGCACTGCAATCGGAGGACTAACTAGGAGGCTTCAGACGGAATGATTAAAGCCCTGGCTGCCTTCCTGTCCTGCACACACTGGGGGTCTTCTGCCAGGATGGAGACTGCAAGTCCGCTTGGTATAGAGTGAACTGCATTCCCCTCCAAATCCACCTTGAAGTCCTAACCCCCAGTACCTCTGACTGTAACTGCAGATAGAGTCTTTGCAGAGGTAATTAAGTTAAAATGAGACAGGAATAATACAGGGTGGCCACAGGAGAATAAAAATTCCAGGCAGTAGTTTCACATGACTCGAGCCTATGGGCTGACAAGACTCTGAAAAGCAGGGTGTGGACCAAGCTGGCGAAGAGCAACTGGGCCCAACATGGCACTAGATATGACCTCGGTTTCTCCTAGGACCTCGCTGTATGCTCACTGACATCCTAACTCACTCACCCACCAGCACCATGACAATTCCGAGACCACCCATGTTTGGTGTAAAAATGTGTGGCACTACAGTTCTAAGAAATCTCCACTTTTTCCCCAGGAATTTTCATGAATATTCCACCCCTGGATTAAAGAAACCCATAAAGGTAGCAGCCCCACAGCCCACCACGCAACTCTTGAGTCTGCCGGCACTCCTTTCTTAAGCGTGTACTTTTTTTTTCTTTTTTGAGACAGAGTCTCGCTCTGTTGCCCAGGCTGGAGTGCAGTGGTGCAATCATGGCTCACTGCAACCTCCGCCTCCTGGGTTCAAGCAATTCTTCTGACTCAGCCTCCCGAGAAGCTGGGACTACAGGTGTGCACCACCACGCCCGGCTAATTTTTGTATTTCTAGCAGAGACAGGGTCTCACCATATTGGTCAGGCTGGTCTCGAACTCCCAACCTCAGGTGATCTGCCTGCTTCGGCCTCCCAAAGTGCTGGGATTATAAGTGTGAGCCACCTCACCTAGCCAGAGCATGTACTTTTCACTTCGTAATAAATCCCCATATTTGCACTATTTTTTGAATTCCTTCTTGCAAGGGTGTCAAGAGCCTGGACACTGGCTGGGGTTGAGGCCCCACTGGCGTTCGAGGACCTCCCCCAGCCCCACCAGTATCAAAAATGGAGTCATTAGAGTGGACCCTAATGATCCCTATAATGGGTATCCTTATAAAGAGGAAATTCTGATGCAGACAGGGCAGAGGAAAATCCATGGGACGACACAGGGAGAAGATGGCCATCTAGAAACCCAGGAGAAAGGTCCCAGAAGAAACCAACCCTGCCCAATGCCTTGATCTCAGACTTCTGGACTCCAGGACTGTGAGAACACACATTTCTGTTGTTTAAGCCACTTAGTCCATGATACTTTGTTACGGCAACCCTAGCCGACTGATGACTCTCCCTTGGAACCAAGAGAGGGTTTCAGGGTCTTTGGCTGACTCTTCACTCAAATACCCTGAAGAAAGCTCTTCCCCCCTCTTCTGATTACAACATCAGGTGGCCGGGTGTGGTGGCTCACATCTGTAATTCCAGCACCTTGAGAGGCCAAGGCGGGAGGATCACTTCAGCCAGGAGTTCACGATCAGCCTGGGCAACAGAGTAAGACCTTGTCTCTACAAAAATGAAACAAAATTAGCCAGGCATGGTGGCACACACCCGTAGTCCCAGCAACTGAAAAGGCTGGGGTGGGAGGATTGCTTGAGCCTAGGAAGTGGAAGCTGCAGTGAGTCGTGATCGGGCCACTGTACTTCAGACTGGGTGACCGAGCGACACCCTGTCTCAAAAACAAAGTAAAACCAATCAGATGTTGAGTGCGCCACTCTCAACTACGAATGGGTACCTAGGGCTCACCGAGCATCTGAGGACAGCCTCCACCACAAGAGACATCAAATGAAGCAAACAGAAAAAGATGACATCAGAGGAAACAGAATTAATTCAGGAATAGCCGTAAAACTAGAAACAGTTTAAATATGAACCAGAAAGGAGCTGGCTAAAGAAACTAATGGTGCATCTTTATAATGAACACCGTAAAGCCACTGAAATGGGTGAAAAAATCCATCTCGACATGGAAAGAGGTTAAGAGGTCCACCCTGCAGTGTTAAGTGAAGGAAAACAGACTGTTTTTGTTTTTGCAAATGATGTGTCTATGAGAAGGGTCTGGTAGACGTTGGGCGACAGGCTTGCAACACTGCATGTGTTGAGAGTATCTTTCTAAATGTGCCCACACATTTGCCAGGAGCAAAACTTCTATGGACTTCCTGACCTCCCAGCTTATTCCTGTTTGACCTGGAGAGAGGGCCAGGAACTCATGTACCTGCCTGGAGAAGCTAGCATGAGGCCAGGCACACAGCAGGTGCTCAATGACTGCTTACTGGATAAACAGATGGATGAATGGATGGATGGATAGGAGGGATAGGAGGCAGGGGCAGCTGGTTGGACATGATCATAAGCTCATGCAGGCAGCCAGGGACAACCCAAGGCCAGCTAGCCCAGCAAGGTGAAGGTCAGCCTGAGCTCCAAGTCGTCTGCCTGCTGAAGATCTGCACACCTCCAGGGGTCCTGTCACCTCCTGCCTGAGCAGACACTGATGCCCAGAAAAGAAGTTTAACCTGTTGAGTTGTCAAGGCAACCAGAAGCATGCTGGGATGCAGAGCTGATAGGCCCAAGGAAATTCTGCCTTTCATTTCCTAAATCACTGTCCTATCAAGTTGTCTCTCAAGTTCTGATCCTATCTATCTGTTCAGAAACAGGCCCTCTGTGTCACTGCTTTCTCTCCCTGACCCCAGTTTCCAGGAGAAACTGCTACCACCCAGCCAAGAGCCCCATGTTACCCACATGGGTCTGAGCCCCAGCAGGGGCTGAGATCATGCTGGAGACAGCAGGACAAAGCGGGTGATACCACAGCCAGAGAGGGGACTGGGAGCTTCTGGCATTCACACATGTCCATGGCCTTGACCAAACAGCAAGTGGGGGAGTGGGCCTGGGCGAGTGGGGAAGGGGAGAACCAGGGCACAGGGTGAGAAAGTGACTTGGTCAAGGGCAGGGCCAAAATTCTTTCCTGACTGGAGAAGCTTGGAGGGCAACAGGGCAAATATGAACAGAGCAATTGTGTGGGAGGAGTGATCTTGAGGAGCAGGATGGTGGGAGAAGGGACAGCCACCACGGTGCTGGGACCAAGCCTGTAGAGGGAGGGGCTGGCTGAATCTCTCAAGGTGGGCTGCAGAGGTGTATCTGTCCATTTTCATGCTGCTGATAAAGACATACTTGAGACTGGGCAATTTACAAAAGAAAGAGGTTTATTGGACTCACAGTTCCATGTGGCCGGGGAGGCCTCACAATCATGGCAGAAGGTGAAAGACACATCTCACATGGCGGCAGACAAGACAGAATGAGAGCCAAGCAAAAGGGGAAACCCCCTATCAAACCATCAGACCTCATGAGACTTACCATGAGAACAGTATGGGGGAAACTGACCCCACGATTCAATTATCTCCCACTGGGTCCCTCCCACAACACGTGGGAATTATAGGAGCTACAATTCAAGATGAGATTTGGATGGGGACACAGCCAAACCATATCAGTGTTGAAGTCCAGGCTTTTAGTGTACCCATCACCCAAACAGTGTGCTTTGTACCCAATAGGTATTTTTCTTTCCTCGTGCCATTCCTATCCTCCCACCTTTGAGTCTCCAATGTCTATCATTCCATTCTGTATGTCCATGGGTACCCGTTGTTTAGCTCCCACTTAGTGAGAACATGTGGTATTTGACTATTTCTGGGTTATTTCACTTAGGATAGTGGCCTCCAGTTCCATCCATGTTGCAGCAAAAGACATGATTTCATTCTTTTTTATGGTTGCGTAGTATTCCATGGTATATGTGTACCACATTTTCTTTATCTAATTCTCTCTTGGTGGACATTTAGGTTGATTCCAAGGCTTAGCTATTGTGAATAGTACTGCTGCAAGAAACATATGAAGCAGGTGTCTTTTTTATAGGGTGACTTCTTTTCCTTTGGGTAGACAGCCCAGTAGTTGAACTGCGGGATCAAATGGTAGTTCTATTTTTAGTTGTTTGAGAAATCTCCATACTGTTTTCCGTAGAGGACACTGAGGTTTGTTACACCTCCACAGGTGGTTCTAACTAGCAGTCAAGGTTGAGAACTGTTGTTCTAAGCAACGCCTGCCCCTCCTGGTGCAGGTAGATTGAAGGAAGCCACAGTGTTCAGGCTGTTCTTGCCCCCAGTCCCGCATTCCTCAGCCAGGCTCTGTCAGGGATCCTGCAGCTTAAAAGAATGGCAGGTTCAAAGCTCCCACTGGCCCGGTGTGGTAGCTCATGCCTGTAATTCCAACACTGGGAGGCCAAGGTGGGTGCCCACTTGAAGTCAGGAGTTTGAGACCAGTCTGGCCAAGATGGTGAAACCCAGTCTCTACTAAAAATACAAAAATTAGCCAGACATGGTGGCAGGTGCCTGCAATCCCAGCTACTTAGGAGGCAGACAGAGGCACTTGAACCTGGGAGGTGGAGGTTGCAGTGAGCCCAGATGGCATCAACGCACTCTAGCCAGGGCGACAGAGCAAGACTGTGTCACAAAAAAGCAAAAACAAAAACAAAAAAAACCCCAGTGCCAGCCTCCCCAGTGGCCATAACTCAGAATACTCAGGTTTTGCCTGAGAGCTATATACTCCCAGGAGAAATGGAGACCCTGGAGGAAAAGAGGGAAGTGGGCAGCTGCTTGGCCAAGTGCCCAGGCTGCAGTGGTATTCATGAGAATGTCACTCACCAAGCATGCCATTGCATGAGAATTGGCTCCCCTGAGAGGGCACCATTGCATCTCACATTGCATCTCCCATGAAATAGTGCCCTACCAGGGGAGCCAATCCTCCTTCCTCCATTAGGAGAGCTCAGATCTTGAAAGGAAGATGTGGCATCTCCACCGACCGCTGTGGGTGGGGAGAAGCAGCAGGTGAACTTCACCTGAGCTCCCCCATAGAATCACACTAGGTCTTGGGATGACAGTGAGCACTGCTAGGCTACGAACCCCCTCATGTGTGTGAGGGATGGGGGCGCCGATGTCAGAGGCTGGGGTTGCCTATGGCTGGTGTTGAGTATGAGCGCCAGCCACCCGATGCTGGGCTCAGCACCTCATCAGTGATGCCCGGCTGCTCTCCAAGGGGCAAAGGCCACACGGGTTGGCCAGCCTCCATATACATCATTGAAGGAGGAGCCACAAATGAGCCCCAGGGCTATAGATTTTGACAGCATGTCCCTGAAAGTGAAGATGGACAGATGGTAGAGACTAACATACAGACAGGTAGAGTGGGAGGGCAGAGGGTGATCAGGGCAGACACTGAGGGGGGATCCCAGCACCAAAGTTGGGGGTGGGGGTCTTGAGTCCCCCAAGGAGCCTCCTCCTCAACTCACTTGGCTTGGGGCAGCCCCACTCAGGATAGAGAAAGTGCTCCCACCCTTAGGTTCCTGTGAGACAGTCTGCCACTGCGGTGCAAGGCCTAAAGTTAAGACCCTTAAAATTGTGTGCTACTTTGACACCTGGAGCAAGTGTGGGCAGGGGGGCATTGCAAATGGACTAATGGCATGTTCCCCTCCCCACTGTTCCCTTGGATAAGTCCCCCAGCCAAATGACCTCCTTATCAAGGGACTAAGCACAGTGACCGCTGATCCACAAGTAGCATGTTTCATTCCCTATCTGCCCGTGGAATTATTCAAACAAGCCCATGACATCCTCGCAGCAACCAGTATCACTTTCTTGATACTACAAAGCCTGCCTCCCACAGCCCCGCTTGTCCACCCTGTTTCCGAGTGCAATCCCTGCAATCCTCCTCCCCCAGGCTTGGGCGTAATAACGAATAAACTACTGTTGATCTCTTCTGTCCAGTGTTGAATGTTGGCCACCCCCATAACCATGGGTGGGAATTCCCCCTCACCAGTAGGGTGAATGGGAAGTGATTAAACAGCCACCCAGCTCTAGGAGTGGGCTGTACTGGGAGGGGTCAGTGCAGAGGCCAGAAGATAAACATCACAATTCCAGTGACTAGGCTTGTTTTAAACAAAGTCCAAAGTTGTTTTGTTTTGTTTTTTACTATTCTTTTTGTCTTCCCTAACAACATAAAGATCTTAGACCTTTTCACTCCAATTACGGTTTCCCGTCTAAACTTCCACATTACGGCTGTTCTTACACACTGACAAAATTAGTGTTTATTATTTTTTAAGTAAATATTGGCCAGGCGTGGTGGCTCACACCTGTAATCCCAGCACTTTGGGAGGCCAAGGCGGGCTGATCATTTGGGGTCAGGAGTTCGAGACCAGCCTGGCCAACATGGTGAAACTTCATCTCTACTAAAAAATACAAAAATTAGCTGGGTGCGGTGGCGTGCACCTATACTCCCAGGTACTCAGGAGGCTGAGGCACAAGAATTGCCTGAACCTGGGAGATGGAGGTTGCAGTGATCCAAGATCATGCCACTGCACTCCAGCCTGGGTGACAGTCTGTCTCAAAATAAATAAATAAATAAATAAATAAATACTTATTTACACTTAACGATGTTCCTACAATTTATTTCCTTACTACTATTTCTTGTATCCATTCTTTCTGGTTGCATTTTCTTCTTACAGAAGTACACAATAATTTATACTACACAATGACGATATCATTTATCATCAAATAAACCCACTTCTGAGAGCGAAGGGGCACTGATAATAATTACACCAGGCCACAGGTGTAAACTAGGATTGTCCCAACATACTCCACCAATGGCCAGAGGTTCTAATACCTTCTGAGGGCTCTATTTACGGAGCAGCTGCACTTCCAGCTCAGCACTGTGGTTGAGTCAGAGACCTCATGTCCTGTCTGTGTAGACATCAAGATCCCAGTCCCAGACTTACTGCTTCTGGAAGAGCTGAGTGAGAAGCCTGGTAGATTCTTTCCCAAAATGAAATGACAGAACAGATGTGAGCCTGGCCCAAACTTTTTAAATGGTGGTGGTTGCTAAACAAATGAGACAATTTGAATGATATGAACAAAGCTCTAGAAAGACTAAAGCTGACTCAAGAAGAAACAGAAACCCTGAGTAGACCTATGGTGAAGACAGTGAACTAGAAATTTAAAATTTTAATGTCTGGAACCAGGTGTAGTGGCATGTACCTGTAGTCCCAGCTACTTAGGAGGCTGAGGCAGGAGATTGTCTTGAGCCCAGGAGTTAGAGGCCAGCCTGGGCAACATAGCAAAACTCCATCTTTGAAAAAAAGGAATGTCTCACAAAGAAAAGTCTAGTCTCAGATATCTTCACTGATAAATTCTAACAAACATTTTAAAAGAAATAATGCCAATCCTCCCTAAACTATTCCAGAGAAATAGGGTAGGAGGAGGAAAAAACACTTTCCAACTCATTTTAAAACCTGTATTAATCTGATAGCAAAGCCAGACAAAGACATCACAAGAAAACTACAACTATCCCTCAAAAAAAAAAAAAAAAAAAAAAAA
>NW_016816687.1:381781-389936 GCF_001698545.2 Rhinopithecus bieti
AAAAAAAAAAAAAAAAAAAAAAAAACCCACAACATAATTTAAGCAAACTTAATTCAGCAACATATAAAAAGGATTATACACCATGACCAAGTGAGATTTATCACAAGAATGTGAGGCTAATGTATCAATATAATACACCCTTTTGAGAGAATAAAGGATGAAACAACATAATCATCTCAACAGATGTAGAACAAGTATTTGACAAAATCCAACACCAATTCATAGTTAAAATTTTTTTTCTAATAAATTAGTAGTAGAAGGGAATTTCCTCAAAGTCATAAAAGTCATCTACAAAAATCCTAGAGCAACCATTATACTTATTGGTGAAAGATGGAATGTTTTTCCCCTAAGATCCAGAATAAAGCATGAATGTCTACTCTCACCACTTCAGTTTCCTACTATACTAGAGGTTCTAGTCAGTTCAATCAGGCAGGAAAAAGAAATAAAAGGCATTCAAGTTGGAAATGAAGATGTAAACATCTCATTATTTGCAGACAGCATAATCCTGTATGTAGTAAATCCTAGGGAATTTACATAAACTATTAGGATTAACTTACAAATTACAGGTTCCAAGATAAATATACAAAAGTCAACTGTATTTCTATATATCAGCAATGAATGATCCCAAAATTAAATTAGAAAAACAATTCCGGCCGGGCGCGGTGGCTCAAGCCTGTAATCCCAGCACTTTGGGAGGCCGAGACGGGCGGATCACGAGGTCAGGAGATCGAGACCATCCTGGTTAACACGGTGAAACCCCGTCTCTACTAAAAATACAAAAAACTAGCCGGGCGAGGTGGCGGGCGCCTGTAGTCCCAGCTACTCGGAGGCTGAGGCAGGAGAATGGCGTAAACCCAGGAGGCGGGGCTTGCAGTGAGCTGAGATCCGGCCACTGCACTCCAGCCCGGGCGACAGAGCGAGACTCCGTCTCAAAAAAAAAAAAAAAAAAAAGAAAAGAAAACAATTCCATTCACTATAGCATCAAAAAGAGTAAAATACTTAGGAATAAATTTAACTAAAGAAAGATGAGACTTGTATACTGAAAGCTACAATATACTGCTAAGAAGAATTAAAGATGATTTAAATAAGTGGAGAGACATTCCATGTTCATGGATTGGAAGACTCCATATTGTTAAGAAGACAATTCTCTCAAGTTTATTATTAAAATCAGTGCCGTTCCTATCAAGTCCCAGCAGGTGTTGTTCTTTTTGGCAGAAATTGACAAGTTGATCCTAAAATTTACATGGAAATGCAAAAGACTCAGAATACCCAAAATGATTTTGAAAAAGAACAAAGCTGAAGGATTTACACTTCCTGATTTCACAACTTTTAATTATAAATCTATACTAATCAAGACATTGCACTATTGGCAAAAGAATACATATACAGATCAATGAAATAAATTGAGATTCCAAAAACAAACTCTTAAATTTATGGTCAATTTATTTTTGACCAAAGTGTGAAGGCAATTTGATAGGGAACAGATAGTCTTTAGCACGTGCTGGGAACTGGGAAAATTGGATATTCACATGCAAAGAGAAGAAGTCAGACCTCACACAATACACAAAACATGGCTCAAAATGGACCACAGACACAGATGTAACAGCCAAAACTAAAAAACTTAGAAGAAAACATAAGAGAAAATCTTCATGACTAAGATTAGGAAAAAATTTCTTGGATACAACACAAAAAGCATGATCGATCAAAGAAAAAAAATGATGAATTGCACTTTTTCAAATTTAAAAACTTTTCCACTCCAAAAGACACCATTAAGAAACTGAAAAGACAAGCCACAGATGGGATAAGGTATTTGCGAATTGAATAATACCTACATCTAGAAAATATTACAACACAATAAAAAGACAAATAACCCAATTTTTAAAATGGGCCAAGCCTTAAATAGACACTTCACTAAAGAATGTATCCAAATGGCTAATAAGCACATGAAAATATGCTCAATAGTAGTCATTAGAGAGACACAAATCAAAACTACAATGAGACACCACTTTACACCCACTAGAATAGCTATAATTAAAAAGACAGATAATAACAAGTCTTGATGAGAATGTGGAGCAATTGGAACCTTCATACCCTGCTGGTGAGAATGTAAAATGGTACAGCAATTTTAGCTAACAGTTTGTCAGTATCCCTTAAATTTAACGTAAATTTACTATTACAACCTAGCTATTCCACTCCTAAATATCTACCCGAGAAAAACGAAAACATAGGTTTGCACAAAAACTTTCACATGAATGTTCATAGCAGCACTAGTCGTAATAGCCAAAAGTATAAAAAATCCAATATCCATCAGCTGGTGAACAGATCAACCACAATTCCATATAATAGAATAATATTATTTGGCAATAAAAAGAAACAAACTGATACGAGTAAATATCAAAAAATATGAGTTTCAAAAATGTTATGCAGAGTGAAAGAAATCAGATATAATAGACCACACAGTGTATGATTACATTGATACGAAATGTTCAGAAAGGGTAGCGCTAGAGCGATAAAAAGGAGATGTGTGGTTGCCTGGGACTGAGGGTGGAAATGGGGAGTGATTGAAATGGGCACAAAAGATTTGGTGGCGGGGGCAATGGAAATATCCTAAAATTAGTCCAGGCAAGGTGGCTCACACATGTAATCCCAGCAGTTTGGCAGGCCAAGGCAGGAGAATCACTTGAGGCCAGGAGTTCGAGACTAGCCTGGGCAACACAGCAAGACCCTGTCTCTACAGAAAAATTTAAAAGTCAGCCGGGCTTAGTGGCACATGCCTGTGGTCCCAGTTACTGGGGAAGCTGAGGTGGGAGGATCGCTTGAGCCCAGGAGTTTAAAGCTGCAGTGAACTCTGACCTTCACTTTAGTTTGGGCAACAGAGCACCCCACCCTTGCAACACTGCTAAAATGCCTGCTTGGGAGGAGTCAGGGTGGACCCCAGAAAGTCCCCATCACCTTACTCACTGTGAAGCCCCATTGAAGCAGGGATCTTTCAGTAAATGCCTCTAAAATAAATGAGTGAAAGTGGAAATTCTCCCCAGGAGGAAGAACCCACCTCCTCCCGGCCTGTGGTCCTCCCACAATCTCGACCTGTCCTTTTCACTCCCCAGTGAAGGGATGAGGCCTGCACACATTTTGCAAGCCCTGTGTGTTGTACACGCTTGATGCGCACGGTTGATTTAAGCCCAGAAAATCCTTTAATTACTGCCGCTACTTCTGGCTGGCTTCTGGGAAGGAACTAATTCAAGCAGCGATCACTCGACCTGAAATATTATGAATGTAATTTCATTATTTGGTCTGTGCGGGTCGTGGGCAAGGGGTTACAATAATTGGCTTTGCTGAGTGCCTGCTGGAATGGCAATTTGTCACCCAATTCTGTGGCTGACAACCGACAGACAACTCACCCTGTGGGACCCAAGTCATTTGCCCCTGCCTGGCCCATGACCTGGCAGGTGACATTGTCAGGGTTGGCTCACAGCAGCCAGCCCAGACTTCAAGGTGAAGTGCTTTCCACATGAGCCATAAGGCACCTGTCCACCCATAGGTGTACGGTAATACCGGGGTGAGCACACATACTTGTACACAGCCAGGTGTACGGTAATACCGGGGTGAGCACACATACTTGTACACAGCCAGGATTATGGCTGAGGGCCAGATGCACACACACATGCACACACAGGAACACCTAACCCTTCACCAGGACACACACATGTGTGCACAAGAAACAGAACGTATCTGCTGTGAGCAGGAATGAAGCACACCCCAATAGTCTGCAGGGCAGTGCCGTGCAGCCCCCAACCTCTAACCCAGGCTGGCCCTCCAGTGCCATGCATCTCATAGCGTGGTGCTTGCTCCCAGCCCTGAGTGGTTGTCAGGTCACCAAGAAGACTTCAGACCTTTGGGATCTGAGGACCGGGATTTTAGTTCAAGCACTGACATTTCCTGGCTGTGTGACCTTGGGCAAGTGACTTTGCCTCTCTGTGCTTCAGTTTTCCCATCTGTAAAATACAGACGGATGCAGCGAGGCTCTGGCATGAGGATATCAGTAAAGCATGTAAAACACAGTGCCTGGTACACAGTAGGCGCTGAATGCTTACACCATCATCAGTGCCCACACCACACCCCCAGATGCCACCTCCTTGAATGCTCTCAGGAGTCTCGGGTCCCTCTCCCAGCCCCGGGAACATCGCCATGACACAGAGGCAGTAGGGAAGGCAAATCTGTAAAGTGTCCCTTGCTGGGTCAGGCCAGGCCCTTCTCCAAAGGGACTCTTGCTGGGTGTGGCTGCCATGGTGCTGGAGGCAGGGCAGAAAGGGAGCCAGGATGGCCATGCCTGCCACACCCCATCACTGTGGGAAGCAGGCTGCCAAGTCAGAAATCCTCCTCCATTTACACCCATGGGGACCCACACCCCCATCCCCAGGTGGATACTGGAGAGAGTGCTCACTCGCAGGAAGGCTTTGCTCAAAATGATTCTTCCTTTGCTACAGCAACAGAAGCTTGCCAGTGGGTGCAAATATTTGCACGTGGGTAACTGTATATAAATGAAGGAGGTTTTAATTAGGTGTGCTACCCAGAACCCCACTCCCTGGCCCTTGCCTCCCCTTTATCTCTGCTGACCAGTCACCTCTTGGACCCTCCAGGTCCCCTGCCTGACCTGAATGGTGAACAGGTATCTGGCAGGACTCCCGGCTGCTGAACCAAACAGCGCCACCAAGGGGCTCTGTGCAGCCACTGTTGGTCAGCGGGGCCCAGGAGATGCTCTGCTCATGGACCGCTTGGGGTCTGGCTTCATGGGGGTCCTATGGGGCTGGAAGTAATTCTTAGAGTCCCCTTCCCACCAGGAGACCCACTGCCTCTGTGTCTTCCCAGGGGGCACAGGGAGAGCAGGCATGGAGCCAAATAGGGCCTAGCGGGCAGGTCTAGGCCCAATGGGGGTTTAGGGTATTGGAAAAATCCAGTCCTCTCAGCCCACCCAACCAACAGGAGGTGCCAAACGTCACCTATTATCTAACATTACATAACACATTCCAAATTAGAGTTGCCCCTTAAAATCAGGAGAATCCACATAAACGTATGTTACAGATTCTTAGCTTCTTTCTCTTTCTTTCTTTTCTTTCTTTCTTTCTTTCTTTCTTTCTTTCTTTCTTTCTTTCTTTCTTTCTTTCTTTCTTTCTTTCTTTCTTTCCTTCCTTCATTCTCTTCTCTTCTCTTCTCTCTTCTCTTCTCTTCTTTCTCTCTCTCTCTCTCTCTCTTTCTCTCTTTCTCTCTTTCTCTCTCTCTTTTCTTTCTTTCTTTCTTTGACAGGGTCTCGCTCATCACCTAGGCTGGAGTGCATGATTTCGGCTCACTGCAACCTCCGCCTCCTGGGTTCAAGCAATTCTCCTGTCTCAGCCTCCCAAGTACCTGTGATTATAGGTGCCTGCCACCAACTCCAGCTAAATTTTATAATTTTAGTAGAGATGGGTTTCACCACGTTGGCCAGGCTAGTCTCAAACTCCTGACCTCAAGTGATCTGCCTGCCTCAGCCTCCCAAAGTGCTGGGATTACAGGCGCGAGCCACCGCACCTGGCCAGATTCTTAGCTTTTTAAAAAAACAAAACAAAAACAAAAAGGATGACCTGGCCACTCTAGATCTACACTCCTGCACAGAGCTCTGGGTTGGAGAGGAGCAGCGTGGCCCATGGCCCTGGGGCCTGCCCGTCCACTTTCCCCTCACACCACCCCCTTCCCCGCATCCTGTGGTCTCTCACTCCCCGTGGCTCTGTCAGACCTACTGTCTGATGGGTCCCAGTGACCCCGCACAGTTTCCATGGACATCCCCTCATTCCCCTCCCTCCAGTGCAGACCCAGACCCTGAGGGCAAAGGTCAAATGCACTCACAAATGGCTATAGCCTTTGGAGGAGGTGGGATGGGGTCTTGGGACTCCATCCAGGCCCTGAGGAACGCCGAGAGCAGCCTTCCCATGGTGAAGCACCTTTGGACACAACCAGAATGTAGTGAGGGGCTCACAGATCACCATCCCTGCAGTCCCACCCTGGTGGAGAACCATGAAGGCACACAGCTTGGTGGGGAGCTGGGATGGGGCCAGCTCACCCAACTCAGAAGTCTTCAGGCCTTCTGGGGAGGGCTGAAAAATGCCTCAACCAGGCCTCAGGGCAAGATGACAGGCAGCCCCCGACTTCCGTCTGGGACTCCAGATGCGAACAGGAGAAGCCCCCAGGAGCTCCTCCACCACCCACTAGGAGCCTGCGCTGTGCAGGGACTCCCCAGTGGCAGCTGTCAGAGGGCACAACCTAACCGATTTAAGCTCAGCTATTTTCCCCACATAAAATAAAATTTCAAAATGAGCGAATCTTCCACTGACTTCTACTATGATTCAAGTCAAAACTGCAGAGCCACAAATCCTGGAAAATAAGCTTCATAATGAAAGCATCAGCAGGCATATAATGGCGAAGCTTTTTTGGCTTAAATGAGATCTGCCCAGCAGCTCCCAACTTCTGCAAATATTTTGAGAAGGAGAGGGGGACCTGCAGTGACCCTAAAGGCACCACAAATGGTATCTTTAGACAAGAGCGGGATAACCCCACCGGCAGGCAGTTGGAGCCCAGCAGAAGGTGTGTCTAGACCCGGGGCGTGTGGGTCCTCGCCCGTCCCTACGAACCCACCACTTTGGCCTCCAGAACCAGACTTCCAGGCTCCTGTTGTCATAACTACCATCATTACCTTTTCAGAGTTTTAAAAAACCAAGACCCACGCAGTGGCCATGGAGGACAACAATCGCAGCAACAGCCCTGTCCTTGGAGCGTGGGTGGGCTCCTCACCACTTCCCTGCTGCCTGTGTTAGGAACAGGGGCTCGAGGACATCAAGAGGGTTGGCACACGGTGGGACCCCACCAGGCCCTTCTTCCTGCTGGCAGTGGGTGTGCCCCATTTCAACCCACTGGCTGTCCATAGGCCCTCCCCCTGGGCTCTGAGACTCCAGGCCAAGTGAGGCTGGGGGATGGGGTCAGACCCGGGCAAAGGGCCTCCCACCTCGGGCCCCTTTGGAGCCTGGTGCCACTTGGGGAATAGAGTCTCCTCTGCCCTCCGCCTCCCCACAGCAGCTGCCCAGGGCTGTGCAGGAGGCTTGGCTCCGGTGCCAGGTGACTCGCACTGAAAATGCTCAGGCAGTGAATGGGGACGGAGGTGGGGGAGGCGTAGGCACAGGCAGAGGGAAAAGAAGTCCAGCCATGTAGTATCCCTCCCCAACCCCCAGCCTTCAGTCCTCCTTGGGCTCAATGCCTGGCCCTCAGAGCAGTCCCAGCACTCCAGACCTGAGGTAATCCTGCGGCATCTCATGCACAGATTGTGACCTCTGCTTCCTCCTCCCCTAGTCCCTCCAATGCATTCTGGGCCAGACAGAGTGGGAACGGGGTCACCCAACACCTGAGACCTGCTCTGGGCCCTCTGGGCTTTGACTCACACTGCAGGTGAACAGAGCCAGATTCACCCCCCTCCGGGGTCCTCTGGGGTCCTCCGGGGAACAACTGGCCACTGTGGAGACACAACCCAACACCAGGGCTACCTGGGGACGCAGGACAAGCATCGGAACCGCCTGCTCCTCCTGGACCCTGCCCAGGCCCCCACATAATGGGAGACCCAGTTTTCCAGTTGGACTGAAATTTCAGACGGTGTCTTTGGTATGGGTTTTATTAATCCAACCACTGGAAGAGCCTTGGGGCTTCAGTTTGGGGAGTTGACAGTTGCCACAATCTGCTGGGTGTTGGCAAGAAATATCCTTCAAGAAAAATGGTAGAGTAACATCAGAAAATAAAAGAAATATCCAGGCCGGGCGCGGTGGCTCAAGCCTGTAATCCCAGCACCTTGGGAGGCCGAGACGGGTGGATCACGAGGTCAGGAGATCGAGACCATCCTGATCTACACGGTGAAACCCCGTCTCTACTAAAAAATACGAGACCATCCTGGTCTACACAGTGAAACCCCGTCTCTACTAAAAAATACAAAAAACTAGCCGGGCGAGATGGCGGGCGCCTGTAGTCCCAGCTACTCGGGAGGCTGAGGCAGGAGAATGGCGTAAACCCGGGAGGCGGAGCTTGCAGTGAGCTGAGATCCCGCCGCTGCTCACCAGCCTGGGCAACAGAGCGAGACGCCGTC
>NW_016816687.1:390357-398916 GCF_001698545.2 Rhinopithecus bieti
GGCCGGGCGCGGTGGCTCAAGCCTGTAATCCCAGCACTTTGGGAGGCCGAGACGGGTGGATCACGAGGTCAGGAGATCGAGACCATCCTGGTCTACACGGTGAAACCCCGTCTCTACTAAAAAATACAAAAAACTAGCCGGGCGAGATGGCGGGCGCCTGTAGTCCCAGCTACTCGGGAGGCTGAGGCAGGAGAATGGCGTAAACCCGGGAGGCGGAGCTTGCAGTGAGCCGAGATCGCGCCACTGCACTCCAGCCTGGGCAACAGAGCGAGACTCCGTCTCAAAAAAAAAAAAAAAAAAAGAAATATCCAGGAGTTTGAGGCTGCAGAGAGCTATGATCATACTGCACTGCAACCTGGGCAACAGAGCAGACCCCTTCTCCTAAAACAAAACATATAGGCCGGGCATGGTGGCTCATGCCTATAATCCCAGCACTTTGGGAGGCCAAGGTGGGTGGATTACTGAGGTGGATCACTGAGGTCAGGAGTTTGAGACCAGCCTGGCCAACATGGTGAAACTCTGTCTTTATGAAAAATACAAAATAAACCGGACGTGGTGGTGCACGCCTGTAATCCCTATTACTGGGGAGGCTGAGACAAGAGAATCGCTTGAACTTGGGAGGCAGAGGTTGCAGTGAGCTGAGATCCAGCCTGGGTGACAGAGCGAGATTCCATCTCAAAAAACAAAAACAAAAAACAAACAACAAACATATAGACCATGACAATAACTTGTAGCAAAAGGAAAGAAGGACAGAGAAGGGGGAGCACAGTCTTTGGAATCAGGCAGATCTGGGATCAAATCCTGGCTGAGCCATGCAGGCTTCAGGACTTTGGGTAAATGACTGAACCTCCCTAAGTTTCAGTTGAGAATAAAGATGCCTGCCGAGGAGGGCGAGGGAAGACAGAGTAAGTACCACGTGCTAGGCACCCAATAAACAATAACCCTGAAGCTTGATTACATTGTCTCATTTTATAAATTACCATCACACACGTGCATGGAGCTCTGCGGTTTTCAAAGTCACTTTTGTCCATTACTTCATTAGATCTCCTCTTCTATTTTTAGAATGTTACTGTAGTTCTTTTAAAACATAAGTCACAGTCTTATTGGACATGATCGTCCCAATTTTCTATTCTGCTCTCCTTTTTAATTTCCCCACCCCTAGGAACCTTTAGAAAAACAATTCTGGGACTGTTTCTATTAATATCAATTTTCAGATTACAGCGATGTGATGTCTGTTTCCTAATTTAATTAGGTGATTCCTGTTATTAGTTCCTACATGCTCATTATTTTTCATTTAGCATATTTTAATGCACCAAAGGAAAGTAAGGCTCTGGCTAGAGACCCCAGGGTGTCTTCTGCAGGAAGAGGCGAATATTCACTCCAATTGTAGAGGGTGGAGGAACCCAGGAAATCGTGGCCACGAAGAAGACTGGGAAGACACAGGATGGGTCTGCTACGGGGAACAGCCCAGGCTCAGGTGAGAGAGGCTTGAGACTGAGAAACTTTCATGGCAGAGACAGGGCCCACAGTGGGTACCCCCTCCAAATCAGGGCCTCCCAGGGAGGGTGGCAGTGAGGGTCATTCACGATCCCCACCCTCAAACAGCAGAATCCAATGATGGTCCCACAGCCAGCACCACCCAGACCCATCAAACCCACTGGGCTTGGGGTATCCAGACCTGAAGTTTCCATGTTCAGACCCTGCCTATTTCTGGCACCTGGGCAATCACCATGCGGGGAGCACTCCATGTCCACCCCTCCGTCAGTACCAGTCTTTGCACAACTCCAGAGGGCACCCTTCACACTGCAATCTATGTGAACCATACCCCAGAATTAGCATAAAGTACAGTGTGGGTGTGTCCCTGCTGGGTGCAAAGCAGCAATTGGGGCTTGGCTTTCCGGGCCCCCGGGCTCTGGCCACCCTCTCTGCCCCTCCCCACCTCCAATTGTGCATAATGATGGCTGGCCTGGCCTAGAAGGAACCTTCACAAAGACATTCTGGAGTTTATGAGAAAAAAGGAGGGCAGGACTTCCAGAGCCACACTTGGAAGGAACACTGTTATAAGCACCCCACCCACAGCCCTGACGCGGAGAGCCTGGTGCATTAGGTGACAAGGAGGGGGCACTCCAGGAGCACTGAAAACCCAGTGGGTGGCTTTCCCTGGAGTGAAATTGTCTCCACTGTGGCCCAGGAAAAGTGAGGCACGGGAGGGCGAGGTGGCCCTTGTCAGCCTTGGGCGCTGTTCGGGAAGATAGTTTGAAGCTGCAGGTGCATTGTTTAGAAACACTGGGTTCTGAGAGTCCCAGCCCTGCTGATTTTGAGATAATGTATTGCCAGCTACTTAACAGGATGGATCACTGCAATTACATGTCACTTCTGATATTCACAGTCACAACAAGGATGTGTCAGCCTCGCAAGGTTTGTAGGAAATATATATGATGTTCCACAATGCCGTTAGAAAATGGTTTCAGGAAATAGACTCGAGAGTTCCAATAAAACCCACCTGCCCGGGGAAAGCAACCAGCTCCATGGAAACTGGAGGGGCCGATACCAGCCCCAGAAGGAGTGTGGGCTTAGACGCCCAGCTGCGCGAGGACCGGACTCGCTCTGAGAGGGCCAGTACGCTTATTTCCCCTGCAGCCAACCGGGCCCAGCTGCTCAGAGAGGGCAGTCAGGGGCGGCCGCTGCACTTCTGTTGCCTCTGTCACCCTCCTTTGGGTGAGCTGTTGAGAGCCTCTTAGCAGGCGCCCCTGTGGTCCTGGCATTTGTCTCAGAGCTCCAGGGGGACACACTCAGAACATGACAGTCACTACAGGATCTGGACAGAATTTCTGATGTTGCAGTTTAGTCCTCCGCACAGGCACAGGCACAGGCAGGGCAATCTGTCCCTGGTAACCCTGGGACCCAGAGTGAGGGCCACACTTTCTCCAATCAACACAGCGCTGCCTCCAGGAGATCAAAACAAGAGCCCTGGCATCAGGCAGAACCGCGGGCATTGGACTTCTGGATCTGTCCATTTCTAGCTGTGAGATAATGGACATGACGCATAGCAGCACGTGCTCTGGAGGGAGACCCCTGGTTCCACTGGAATCTCACCCAAGCCCGCTTCACTACTTCCACTGCAGGTCAGTACCTCCTATGCACTAGAGAGGACAAACAAGCAGCCCACAGTTCCCCTCCTCCAGGAAGTCCTCCTGACTCCTCCAGCACTCACCTCTCAAGAAAGGTTTACAATCTGCCTTAAGTGTCCCCCAGGCCCCACTGAGCCAGGGCCAGGCCTCCCCTCCACTGCCCCCAGATTGGAATCCTCTAGGGAAGGGCCTGGATAACCTCCTTCCTTGACCCCACAGATTGTGAGCTCCCGAGAGCAGAGCCCGAGCTTCCTCCTCCCGCGTCTCCATCTCCCTATGCACCCCTCCCCTGCCTCGGTACAGCTAAGCGGCTGGGCTTGCAGGGCCCTCACACAGATGGGCATGTACAGATCTCTTCCTGCGGCGGGCAAGCCCAGGGACCCAGGCGTGGAGGTCCCATCCCAGGACAATGTGAGGTTTGGGCAGAAAAGCATGAATTTCCATGCTGGCATCCAGCCCAATAGGGAGCGTGGACAGCTTCCAGGACGCTGGTGTCCTGGCCTGGAAATGTGGAGTAGATGTGAGTCCAGAGCTGCCAGCCCCTATCCCAGGGCAAGGCTCTCTCACAGCCCTCTGTGCCCTGCATGGCACCAGCACCCAGGCCTGGGGTGTATGAGGGTGAAGGAGTGAGTGTGTTGACCTGTGAGTGGAGACGCAGGTGCAGAGGGGCTAGGACATGGTGGGGGCTTCCTGCCTGTCTTGCCTGGTCCTTCATTCTGTGGGGCTGGATACCCCTTGGTGGAGAAGCTACAGGGAGATGCCACGCACCCTGCCAAGCATTTCAGATGCTGTAAGCCCCCAATGGAACTGGTGATCTCCTGCCCTCTCCCCACAACCTCTCCCCATCTGGCACATCTGCCCCAGTGAATGGCACCCCCAACCCCCCTCCTCTACAGCCAGAAACCCAAGTTCCCCTGAACCAAGACCACAGCCCTCCCCACCTCCTTGTCCTCTCACTCAAAAGGCCTCCAATGCTGCATGTGACATCCTTGGTTGCCCCAAATCTCCTTGCATTTGCCGCATCTCCCTCTCTGCTCCCTGCCCACGGCCACACAACAGGCAGCCAGCAGAATTGGCTGGCTGGCTTCCTTCCTTCCTTCCTTCCTTCCTTCCTTCCTTCCTTCCTTCCTTCCTTCTCTCCCTCCTTCCCTTCCTTCCTTCCTTCTTTCCCTTTCTTTCTTTCTTTCTTTCTTTCTTTCTTTCTTTCTTTCTTTCTTTCTTTCTTTCTCTCTTTCTTTCTTTCTCTTTCTTTCCTTCCTTCCTTCCTCCTTCCCTCCTTCTCTCTCTCTCTCTTTCCTTCCTTCCCTCCCTCCCTCCCTCTTTCTTTCTCTCTCTCTCTCTCTCTCTCTCCCTCTCTCTCTCTCTTTCTTTCTTTCTTTTTGACAGAGTCTCGCTTTGTTGCCCAGGCTGGAGTGCAGTGGCGTGATCTCAGCTCACTGGATAAAGGACCGTAGTTCTTTTTAAAAGAACTACGACCTCTGCCTTATGGGTTCAAGTGATTCTCCTGCCTCCGCTTCCCAGGTAGTTGGGATTACAGGCCCATGCCACCACGCCCGGCTAATTTTTGTATTTTTAGTAGAGACAGGGTTTTGCCATGTTGCCCAGGCTGGTTTTGAACTCCTGACCTCAGGTGATCCACCGACCTCAGCCTCTCAAAGTGTTGGAATTACAGGTGTGAGCCACCATGCCTGGCCTGGAATGAGCTTTCTGATGAACCACTCCCTACTCCAGGGTCCCCAGAGCTCCTTGTTGCCAGGGGCCAAGACTGGCTCCTCTACCACACTGCAAGGGCCTGCTGGGCCCAGGGCCGGCCGTGTCTTCGGCCAGGAGTCTAGATTCACAGGTCATGCTGCAGCCCCTAAACCACTTAGAGTTCTCCACGTGCCGCATTCTCTCAGGACTCTAATCCTTTATCCACACTGTTCTCTCTGCCCAGGCTCTGCTCCAGGCCCTGAACACAACAATACCGGGTGCCCCAAGTTCTGGGGAGACAGTATGGTTCAGTGAACAATAGGCAGCCACCCAGGCCACATCCCAGCTCTGAAGCCCAGAAGCTGCGTGGCCTTGGGTACGGTTCTTAGCCTCTCTTACCTCAGTAGTCTCATCTTTCAAAAGGTGTAATAATAATTCACTCATGGGGGTTTTAAAGTATTAAATGAGGCCGGGCACAGTGGCTCACACTGTAATCTCAGCACTTTGGAAGCCCGAGGTGGGTGGATCACTTGGGGCCAGGAGTTCGAGACCAGCCTGGGCAACATGGCAAAACCCCGTCTCTACCAAAAATACAAAAGTTAGATGGGCATGGTGGTGTGTGCCTGTAGTCCCAGCTACTCAGGAGGCTGAGGTGGGAGGATCACTGGAGCCCAGAAAATCAAGGCTGAGATCACGCCACTGCACTCTAGCCTGGGTGACAGAGTGAGACTCTATCTCAAAAAACAAATAAACAAAAATAAAACATTAAGTGAAGAGAAAAACAAATAATCCCATCAAAAAGTGGGCACAGGACATGAATAGACATTTCTCAAAAGACTCACAGGTTGGGTGCAGTGGTTCCCATCTGTAATCCCAGCACTTTGGGAGGCTGAGGAATGTGGATCACAAGGTCAGGAGTTCGAGACCAGCCTGGTCAACATAATTAAACCCCATCTCTACTAAAAATACAAAAAATTTAGCCAGGCATGGTGGCAGGCACCTATAATCCCAGCCACTTGGGAGGCTGGGGCAGGAGAATCGCTTGAACCTGGGAGGAGGAGGTTGTGGTGAGCCAAGATCGTGCCACTGGACTCTAGCCTGGGCAACAAGAGCAAAACTCCGTCTCAAAAAAAAAAAAAAGTTAAAAAACAGTAATGTTGGCATGGATGTGGTGAAAAGGGAACGCTTTTACACTGCTGGTGGGAATGTCAATTAGTACAAGCACTATGGGAAACGGTGTGGAGATTCCTTAAAGCAGCAGTCCCCAACCTTTTTGGCACCAGGAACCAGTTTCATGGAAGACAATTTTTCCATGGTCATGGTCTTGAGACGGAGTTTTGCTCTTGTTGCCCAGGCTAGAGTCCAGTGGCACGATCTTGGCTCACCACAACCTCCTCCTCCCAGGTTCAAGCGATTCTCCTGCCCCAGCCTCCCATGGGATGGGGGTGGGGAGGTGGTGGTTTCGGGATGGTTCAAGCACGTTACATTTATTGTGCACTTTATTTCTATTATTATTACATTGTAATATATAATGTATATACATGGATATGTTATTACATGTAATATACCCAGTGACAGATCATCAGGCATTAGATTTTCATAAGGAGCACACAACCTAGATCCCTTGCATGTGCAGCTCACAAGAGGGTTCGAGCTCTTCTGAGACTCTGCTGTGGTCACCAATCTGACAGTAGACAGAGCTCAGCTTCGATAGCTCATGCACCACTCGCCTCTTCCTGTGCGGCCTGGGTCCTAACCCAGGGGTTGGAGACCCCTGCCTTAAAAAACTAAAAGTAGAACTACCATTCACTCCCTGAATCCCACTCCTGGGTATCCACTCAGAGGAAAAGTCATCATATGAAAAAGACACATGCTCATGCATATTTACTGCTGCACAATTCACAATTGCAAAGCTATGGAACCAACCTAAGTGCCCATCAACCAATGAGCAGATAAAGAAAATACAGTGGCCGGGTGCAGTGGCTCATGCCTGTAATCCCAGCACTGTGGGAGGCTGAGGTGGGTGGATCACCTGAGGTTAGGAATCCGAGACCAGCCTGGCCAACATGGTGAAACACTGTCTCTACTGAAAACACACAAATTAGCCAGGTGTGGTGGTGGGCACCTGTAATCCCAGCTACTAAGGAAGCTGAGGCAGGGGAATCACTCCAACCCAGGAGGCAGAGGTTGCAGTGAGATGAGATTACACCACTGCACTGCAACCTGGGAGACAAAAGCAAAACTCCGTCTCAAAAAAAAAAGAAAGAGGCCGGGCGCGGTGGCTCAACCTGTAATCCCAGCACTTTGGGAGGCCGAGACGGGCGGATCACGAGGTCAGGAGATCGAGACCATCCTGGCTAACACCGTGAAACCCCGTCTCTACTAAAAAATACAAAAAACTAGCCGGGCGAGGTGGTGGGCGCCTGTAGTCCCAGCTACTCGGGAGGCTGAGGCAGGAGAATGGCATAAACCCGGGAGGCGGAGCTTGCAGTGAGCTGAGATCCGGCCACTGCACTCCAGCCTGGGCGATAGAGCGAGACTCCGTCAAAAAAAAAAAGGAAGAAAGAAAGAAGAAAATGTGGTATATATACACCATGGAATACTACTCAACCATAAAAAGGAACAAAATAATGTCTTTTGCAGCAACTTGGATAGAGGGGGAGGCCATTATTCTAAGTGAACTAATTCAGGAATGGAAAACCAAATACCACATGTCCTCACTTATAAGTGGGAACTAAGCAGTGGGGACGTAAAGTCATGAAAGTGACACAATAGACTATGGGACTTAGGGGAGAAGGCTGGGGAGCAGGTGAGGAATAAAAGACTACATATTGGGTATGGTGTACACTGCTTGGGTGACAGACGGGTGCACTAAAATCTCCTAATTTACCACTAAAGAACTTATCCATATAACCAAAAACCACCTATACCCCCCAAACTACTGAAATTTTAAAAGTAGTAAATGAGTATTAAATATATGTAAAGTGCTTGTGACTGTGCCTGGCTCAACTCGAGGACCTGAGAGCATTAGCTAGTATTAGTATTGTTGCTGCTTCTGTGTCTGCCCCAGTGAATGCTGGCACATTGTCTCAAACTAGACATAATTTATTTGTAAGAATTATATGTAGCCAGTTGTGGTGGCTCACACCTGTAATCTCAGCACTTTGGGAGGCTGAGGTGGGAGATCACTTGAGCCCAGGAGTTTGAGACCAGTCTGGGCAACATAGTGAGATCCTGTCTGTATAAAAAATAAAATAGGCTGGGCGTGATGGCTCACGCCTGTAATCCTACCACTTTGGGAGGCCGAGACAGGCAGATCACGAGGTCAGGAGATTGAGACCATCCTGGCTAACACAGGTGAAACCCTGTCTCTACTAAAAACATAAAAAAATTAGCTGGGCGTAGTGGCGGGCACCTGTAGTCCCAGCTATTCGGGAGGCTGAGGCAGGAGAATGGCATGAACCCGGGAGGCAGAGCTTGTAGTGAGCCAAGATCACACCACTGCACTCCAGCCTGGGTGACAGGGCGAGCCTGGGTGTAGTGGCATCTGCCTAGCATCTCAGCTACACAGGAGGCTCAGGTGGGAGGATCACTTGAGCCCAGGAGGTCAAAGCTGCAGTGAACTAAGCTGCAGTGAGCTATCTTGGCAAGACTACACACCAGCTCGGGCAACAAAGCAAGACCTTGCCTCTTGAAGGAAAAGAAAAGGGAAGGGAAGGGAAGGGAAGGGAAGGGG
>NW_016816687.1:401243-441181 GCF_001698545.2 Rhinopithecus bieti
AGGGAAGGAAGGAAGGAAGGAAGGAAGGAAGGAAGGAAGGAAGGAAGGAAGGAAGGAAGGAGAAATATTTACAGCTGAATTGATAGGCTATCTGGTATAGATTTCAAAAATCACATGGAGGAAGGGAAGTGGATGGTGCTGTGGATGGGGCCAGCCTGGTGTGGGTGGAGGGTGCTGGGTGCCGGGTACATGATGTTCATGGCACTATCCTACTCCACTACTGCATGTGTTTCAAACTCTGTATGATAAAACATTCACAAAGAAAGCAGCTCTTAAAATTCAGTTTTCTCAACCAAATGTGGAGTCAGCCTTCTGCAGCCCCCAGAGCCAGTATACTGGGAGTTCTTTGTTGTTTGAGACGAAGTCCGGCCCTGTCACCCAGGCTGGAGCACAGTGGCACAATCTCGGCTCACTGCAGCCTCGACCTCCTGGGCTCAAAGGATCCTCCCACCTCAGCTTCCCAAGTAGCTGAGACTACAGGTGTGTACCGCTATACCCAGCTAACTTTGTTTATTTTTTTGTAGAGACAGGGTCTTGCTATGTTGCCCAGGCTGGTCTAGAACTCCTAGGCTCAAGTGATTCTCCCACCCAGGCCTCCCAAAGTGCTGAGATTACAGGCGTGCGCCACCACACCTGGCCGTTGGTGTTTGTTATTCTTGATTCTGGCCTGGTCTCCAAGTCTTTCTCTTGGAGAAGAGGTGAGTCTTGTCTACTGGGTCAAAAAGTGAATTTCCTGAAAGCAGAAGCTCTGGCCTCAGGGCCTGGCAATCCTGGAGACCGGAAAAGAATTCTAACTGGAGAGGCGAATTCTCTGATACACAAAACTTCATCTTCGAATGTGGGTAACTTACCGGGTAGCTCTTCCTGTTTCCAAAGATTTGATTTGGACTAGAGCAACAAAGATGTTTAAAATGTGGTTTGATTTACGAAAGTTTGGCAACCCCCTACCATTCCATCTACTGCCTAAGCCACGTGAGCTTGGCTGGCTCATCCACGTAAAGTTCAGGTGCTGTTAACACCTGGTGGCTGCGTGGGAGAGACACGAATGAGGCCAGGCCCCAAGGGATCTCAAGCAACTCAGAACTCCCGCCACTCCTTGTCCCCTTTCTACACTTGTAGTGCCACAAACTGCAGCTCCCAGAGAACTCCGTCACCAAAACAGTTCATGCCACGGTGTAGAATTTCCTCCATAGATCTGCTCATCTCTACTCCCAACCCGCCGCCCCAACACCTGCCTGTTTGCCTGATTGGGATGGCAGGGTAGCTCCCAGAATCTGTTCCTCCCACCAACAGAAATTCACAGGGAGAAGGCTTGTCAGGGGCCCTTGGGGCCACCCAGCCATGCAACTGGACACATACATTTTATAAGCACTGGTTTCCAACAGATTAATGTAATCAAGGTTTATATGCTCAGAGAAGCCAACAGGATGGGATTGTTTCACTTGAAAGATCAGAAGAAAATTGTAACTAATGTTGTGGAAAATTACTTTGATATTGCTTTCTTGGTACCGAATCACAATTAGGCTGCCGTGAGAAGTACAGGGAAGGAATAAATGAATAGTAACAAATCAACACAAACAGCCTGTGTCAGAGGCACTTTGCTCAGGGAAAGTAACGTAAGCATTACTTAAAGTTTTATGACTGTGTTTGGTGTGATTTACCCAGACTATCCAGTCTGCCCGTCACCTGGCACATGGTGAGGCTGGTCTGGCTACATGGACCATCAGAAGACCCACGTGTGCTCCTTGCCAGGTCTGCCAGCTGTAGAGGGATGATGGCCTTGGCTCCATGCCATATGACACCCCCTGCCAGCCTGAGGCTCCGATCTTCCCAGAAATCCCAGCCGTCCCGTGGGTCCCCAGCCCACCTGTAATCCACACATGTGTGTACTCAGGCAGCTGGGTAGGGCAACAGGGACCTGCACAGCAAGCGCTGTGGCTGCAGCAGGGCAGGGCACTAGCTGAGGCCACCAAACCACAGTCAGATCCACGAGTGTCCCACTCCAGGTAGGGTCCAGGCCCCGGTCCCAGGTAGGCATCTCAGGCACACTCATGCCTCCTCTCCCAGGCTCCTCCTGTAGAATGTGGGCACTGGCTGTCTGGACCCTCTGCCTACATGCACCCCCAACCACGCACACACCAAGGACACACCCAGGCAGTGTTTGCTTGCCCTTTTTCCTGAGTTTGCTTCTAGGCAGGTAACACGTGACCATAGGTACCAGCTCGCTGTCTTCCCTGATGGCGCTGTCCCGAGGGGCCCTGTTCTGCCAGCGCAGTGTCATGAGCTGTTCTGGGGCTCATGTGAGGCTGCAAAGCTCCCACAGGAGAGCTGGCTCTGCTGTGCACCTACTGCTCCAGAAGCCTGGGAGCGGCCAGACCCACTTCTGACAGCCACCACCTGTGGGACTCTGGCCTAGGCATGAGTCAGCACCCATGACTCGCCCACCATCTCCTGGAGGCCACTGCCTTGGCTGCCTCCCTCTGACTCTCAACTCATCCACCTGCCCACGGGAAGCCTCTGGCAGCTGCCAGACCCAGGGCCCCAGCACTGGCCTCCTTGTGCTCTTTTCACCTTCCTTCCTGGTGTCCACGGGCCCTCAATCTGCACTAAGGGCCACACATCATGGGTGCTCGTCCACAATGGGGGTGGGGGTGGAGGGGTTGCAGAATAAGACCCCTTCCTGTGCTCTGGGCTTTCGGCAGGGGTTTGTGCAGGAACCCCTCTGCCTACACCTCCGGCCGCCTTCTCTTTCATCCTGTCTCTGGCTCATAGCACAGAGCAACCAAGAGAGAGTGAGTGGGTTTCCCTGGGGAGGAGTGGTGTCTCCGGGGGTGCACCAGCCTGTCCATGCCCTAGAGCATGTGGACTGTGAGTGTGTGGCTTCTGCTGAGACACCTCCCCTCCTCTCCCTCCAAAGCAGAGAGCTCCCAGGTCTTGGCACCCTGCCAGCTGACCTTCTGTCCTGCCGCATCTTTGGGATGTAGACTGTGTCCCAGCAGCAGACACCTTGCCTGAACTCCCCTCTCCACACTCTGTCTGCCCTGAGATGCCAGAATCACCCTTCCTGCTCTGGCCTCCCTGCCATCCCACCTGTCCCCAGCAGCGCTCTGTGACTCCAGTGGGCCACCAGGTAGGGGTGAAATGGAAGTGGCAGTGGGGGACCTTCGGAGAGGGTCTTGGCCTCACAAAACCAGGAGGTACCCTGACCCCCTTTGTCCAGATCAGAGGGGCTAGATTCTCCAGGGCTGAGCAGGGAAACCGAGTCTCACCTGTGGGGCATGGGTTCAGGGAGAAGTTGTCCACTTTCTGATATCCCCGACAATGTGGAAGAGATCTGAGAGGTGGCGGAATCCTGTTTAAATCTGAGTTGCATCAAAGGCAACAACTGGCTCAATAGACAGCAGCCTTGCCATGACCCCCAAGAGAGGCCACCCTGCTGCTAGGCACTGGCTGGAGGTCTTGCATCAGACACAGCACTCCCACATTGAGACTGATGCCTTCCCTGGGAAGCCAGGACTCTGCCTACTGGGGGTCTTGGCACAGACTTGCTCCTTTCCCCCAAGCCCAGCACACCAGGGCAGCCGTGGAGGCCTGAGCTTCAGGCTGGAAAGCTGGGAGCGGTGATGGCAGGACTCAGCACAAGGACTCACCTGGCGCCTGCTGGGGGGCGAGCTCCGTGGGGTCCTGCAGGCTGATGAAGAGGAGGAGGCCTGCAGCTCCGAACAGCAGGACGGATGAGAACATGCAGGCCAGCCGCATCGTTCCAGGTCGCGGGGTCATCCAGGACTCGCTCAGGGGTCACCTCTCGGGTGTGGGAGGCACGTTCTTCCCTCATCGTCCACACCAGGCGTCCATCAGGCCGAGGTCTACGGGGCAGAGTGGGGACAGTCATCACCGAGGTGCAAGGCACCAGGGCAGGTGGAGGCCCCACTCACTGCAGCAACCCAAGTGTAATTCCCGGATGCCTCTCCCTCTACAAGTTACCCAGGGGTGCCCTTTCCACCCTTTCATGCCCGGGAGGCTGAGGGCAGCCTGTTCCCACCTGTGGCTGGAATGCTAGCTTTCCACCAGGGTCTCCTGTATCTGCACCTCCAGAAAAATCATGTAATGAGACACTGTCTGGCCCTGCCTGGGGAGCCGAAGTGGGAACCCCCAGGCCCCTAGTCAGTAGCCAGCAGCCATCCCCTGCACTGTCCAGACCTCCAAATAAGCATGTGTGCCCCCAGGGTGGGGGCCTAGGTACTGGCGGGAACCTGGGTCCTTGTCCCTGGCACCCGGCCCAGTGGGCACAGAAGATCTTGAATGTGCCTCCACCCTGCTCCTCTCTGTAGGGCACTGGGGACAAGGTCTCCACAGAGCAGGCAGCTCTGAGAAGGGGCCTGCTAGGCTCAAAAAATATTCAGGCACAGACGGACTCCCCCACACCAGCCAGGGCTGTCCTCACTGATGGACTGACAGATGGGTTGGCGGATGGCAGTCCCTCTGGACAGTCACACCAGAGGGAGCTGAGGCTCTGGCCAGACCACAGGAGTCCCTGAGCTCGAGGCCCTTGGCCTGGAGCGGAGGTGGGACAGTTAAACCTGTGTCCAGCAGACTCCAAGCTCAGAGGTGCAGAGGCTGCGTGCTAACACCCCCTCGTGTTCCTGGGGGTGGGCACTAACTGCTCCGGCCACTGCAGACCCAGAGTATATCCATGTGACCTACCCCTTACCCCGCTTCCTCCTAAAGGGCAGGGAGAGAAATTCCCCATCCCCCACATAGCAGCCAGTCATGCCAACAGGGCCAGGCTGCGCATCAAGATGGGGGCACCCCAAGGCCATTTGCCCAAAGGAAGAATATAAGTTCCTGCAGTGGAGGGTAGAGAGAGCATGGGCAGAGTACAGGGGGAGGAAGGCGCAGGCGGCAGGCACCCCAGGGAGCCCCCCTCCTTTGAAGGTCGGTCACTCTGTCCCCTTACTTTCCAGTGGGCCCTGCTGGCCAGGCCCAGGGGACCACCCTTCTTCCACCCAAGGAGCCCTGGGGAAAACTTCCCCACCCTGGCACAGGTCAGTGTCTGAGGGAGGTGAGGCCAGGTGGGCAGCTCCCAGTAGCCTCTGAGGCCACAGCTAGGTAGCTGGTCAAGCCCCAGGCCAAATGTGCTGCTTGGCCGAAGGACATTTCCCTGCCCAGGGACAATACTTCAGCCAGGCGACTCCTCCCCAACATGCACCCAAGCGCTGGGGGAAGAAGCCCCCACATCCAGCCCATGGAGCATGAGGGATGAGAAGAGGCGCTCTCCCTGCTCCCCGCCCACAACTCCCCATGACCAGATTGTTCTCCTGAAAAGCTCAAGGGCTGGGGAGGGTAAATTACAGGTTTGGGTTTCTCCCCTCTGCAGTCTCTGTAATTATTTTTTCATTCAGTTAACTTTAATTAACCTGCCCCAGGCCTCTCCGCACCGGGAAGGCACCTGATGCTGGGCTCTCTGGACTGTGCCAAGCAGGTGGTTCCTGCGGCCTTCCAGCTTTTTACAGAAGCACTGAGCTGGGCCTGTTTTGTCTCTGGAGCTGGCTCCGGGGTGTCAGGCCGGCCCCGACCTCACTGCAATGACCTCTGCCCTAAAGACAAACTGCTACTTCCTGTCACCCACCAAGGCCACCCCTACCCTGCCTGCAGAGGGTAGAAATGGACAGTCACGTGTCCCCAAGGGCTCAGACTCAAAGCCCCTCGTGTGGGGCTGGGGCCTCTCCCTCCATGGCTGCCCTGGATGAGGCCATCCTGAGGACTTGGGGTTCACTGCCTTGCAAAGACACAGATGCAGCAGTGCAAGCCCCACAGCAGGCTGCGACGCCCTAC
This sequence comes from Rhinopithecus bieti, assembly GCF_001698545.2. Lineage (NCBI taxonomy): Eukaryota > Metazoa > Chordata > Mammalia > Primates > Cercopithecidae > Rhinopithecus > Rhinopithecus bieti. The sequence goes on from NW_016816687.1 coordinate 407,079, forward strand.
CATTCCCCAAGCCCTTCCCTCTGTGAGGACAGCGCTGCACTGCAGAGTCCGAGGCCCACAGGGCCCAACCCCAAAGGCTCAGGAGAGAGTGAGCGGCTGACGAGGGAGGCAGAGCTGTTCTCTCCAGCCTCACTCGGGGGAGCCCCAGGCAGTCATAGAAAGGAGTTAGAAGAATGGAAAAGACGTCACACACCAACATAGCGGAGCCATGGCTCTCAGATGGGGACCAGGAAGAGCATGCAGGGTCTCTCAGGAGCAGCCGCTGTTGCAGGGTCATGGGGACAGCGTTCACATGTGCACCGCACAGCGCACGGGACCCCAAGCAACGATGTGGGTTCGCTTAACGGCATATCGCACCACATGCCCGGGTGGCGATGCCGGCCACCGGGTCACACACACCATCGATGGTCCCCAGCAAGGTCCCAGCTGGAAAGCAACCGTCACGAGCCCCTGAGTAAGCTGACCACACTTTGGGCGCACTTCCAGCAGCCTCCTGAGTCAGACACCAGGAAGCCAGTTTGACCTAGGGCAGCCTCCAACATCAAGACATTTTGGAAGGAGGGAGGGAGGAAGGAAAACAAGTTCATGGCTAGTGCCCAGCACTACCTGGTAAAACAGCTAATAAGGGGTCAATATCAGGCTCTACCTGATGAACAAAGGGGACTCAGGAGCATGTGTGATCATCATCTCATTTGTTCAGTAGCTGGCGCTGCAGAATGGTTACAAGAGAGCTGGCCGGTGCTCTCTTCTCCCCCAGTCTGTCTCCATTCAAGCCAGTACACACATCCACTGTCAAGGACTAAATAGGTCCTGCAGCCAAGACCTGTCCTCACTTGTTTCTGAACCTGCCCAAACCAAACCCACCCCATGATGCCTGGCTCCAGCCACCCATGTGCCTGGGAACCAGAGCAAGGACCACATCCATGCCCCCAAATCCAGGAAAGGGAAGAGGACACAGACCCAGGACCACACCTCCATGGTGGTAGAGCTTCATCTGTTCGAGTTCCCCCTTTCAAAGACCCTGCCTTTGCTGGCCCCCCAGAAAGAACATGAACATCCTCTCTACACCAGGGAAGCTGGCATTGGAGCCGCCTGTGGCTTCAGGGTCCAGCCCCTAAGCCCCAGACCCCAGCTTTTCCCTCTGGGACCCTCAGCTCTGTGTTTGTTCTCACTGGGGGCCATCTGACCAGCTAACTCCCTGCTCCGTGCAAAGAGAAATCAAAAGGTCAGCGTGCCTCCCCTCCTGGGTAACTGGCCAGCAGTATGGCTGGGCCTTCAATGCCCCACAAGGAAGCCAGCTGGACTCTATAGAAGCCTCCTTTCCCCTAAGGTGTGGGAAGGAAGGGTGGTCACTGACAGACCCCCGGGCATTCCAGGGGGTGTGGAATCCTCTATTGTTCCTCAAGGACCCCAGGCTTCAAAGTCGTAAGTTGTTTTCAAGGCAACAAGAGCTGCTGGTCTAAGAGCTGTCTGTCTGCCTCTCCTGGGAGTCCAGCTGCTGCCTGGGGAGTGGACACCACCATCTGCCACAGACTGGGGCCTGGAAGGCTGGGGGTGGGGCAAAAACCCAGTCACAGGCCTCAGCCTCCACCTGGGACTGTCCCATCCTCACCACAGACTACACCACTCTCAGCTCTGATGACAAGGGCAAAACCTGCCTTCACCTCCCTATACCCATCCCAAGACCATCAAACAATAAGAAAATCCAACCTGCCAGGGGCACAGAAGAGGGAGGGTTCAGGCAAGAAAAATAAACAGCCCCAGAGAGTTTCCAGCAGCTCCTGCCTCACAATTCCCAGTCCCCCTGGTGGCTTTTCTCCCTGAGGCCTGAATGGCGTCACCAATTTTTACTTCAAGAAAAAAAAAAAGATCCAATTAATCTTATAAACACCTCCTGGGACACAGGGCAGGGCGAAGGATTCCTCCCATTTCCTTATTTATTTGATTTAAAAATGTGTCTCTTTGAAGAAATTCACTTCAGGGCACAAGCAAGGACTTGGGAATTCAGCCAAAACACACGCACCTCCAGTGGCGACCGGCAGCAGGCGGACAGACGCATGGACGGCTCCAAGGACACGCTTGGCTGCGGCTGCTTCTGGGCCTGGACGCTCCCCCTAGCCGCCCAGAGGATCCCCTGTGGCCGCGGGGACCTGTCCCCGTGCCTGGCTCCAGATAGCATGGGTGCACCCACGTGGTCAGTGGACCCTGGGCTCTGGAAAGTTCTCTGTCCGGTGGGTCTCCTTGCACCACACGGGCAGGAGAGAACAATGACGTCCCTCCCAGCTGAGGGCTCCCGGAGAAGCTGCTTGTTGGGAGAGAGGCTGCTATGGCAACTTGAGGAGAATGGAGCCAGGCACTGCCGTCACCTTGAATCCGGCACCGTGCCTTCTGCCGCGGTGGCAGCAGCTGGGACTCTGCACCGGTCGCTGGTCCCTGAGCCCCGGCTTCCCTCCTCAGCCTCCTGGCCTCAGGAACTCATCTGCTCCTCGCGGATCCATCGGTCGGAGCCCACAGCCCGGTCCCCCGAGAGCACCACCTCCTTCTGTTTTGTCAGACTAGTTCTTCCCTGTGCGCGGCTCTCGCTTACTTCTGAGATGGGGCTCTTCTTGATTTGAGCTCATTAAAAATCCTGCAGCTAATTAAAACCGCTTTAATGGCAGCGGCGGCGGCAGCAGCAAACTCTGGGACGAGTCCCTCCAGTTTTTATGCGTAGGCATAAAGTTGCAATGCTCTGCAAGGATGACGGATGGGCGCGAGTGCTCAGACTCCAAGGCGGGGCTGCAGACTCTCAGGCTGGCTCCCGCCGTGCTGCTGGGGAGCGCTGGCCTGGGTCCTGAAATCCCCAGAGCCTGGCCTTGGCACACCCTGGCCCCTGCCGGGCTGCACTCTACTCCCGGGGAATGCAATTTACCTGCTGTCCGCTCCCCTGCTACAAGGCAGGGTTCTCTCCACTCCCCCCAGCCCCATGCTCTGCAGCAGGGAGAAAGGGCTTTCTGGGGTGGAGGCTACCCCGTGAATCGGGCTCACGAGGTCCTAAAGCTTGCCGCCATAGCCGTACTAGGAGCACCACAGCCCAGCCTCCCACCATCACGGACACATTGCCAGGTGGAGTCTGAGGGGCGCCTGCAAACACACAGCCACAGCGAGGCGGGCCTGAGAGCGTGGCCAAAGACTGACAGGCCACGTCAACTGACCGCACCATGGACACTTATCTCTGCCAGGGCTTCTTACATATTGAGTACATTTTACGCCAGTGGGGCAGGGCATGGGACAGTCATTCTGCATGTAGAGAAACTGAGTCCCCTCATCCTGGCAGAGTCCGGAATGCTGACACAGTGCCCCGAATTCCCTGAATGTGTGAACTTTGGTCCCCTGAGAGCACCATCACGGTGACAGCCCTTCTCCCACTGTGGGAAGAGCATTTGCCGCCTGCCTCTGACTCTGTGCCTCGGAATCGGGAACCACATGGAGGCCTCTCCCAATCTTTGTATTCCCAGCACCTAGCACAGTCCCCGGCACAGGGAAGGTGATCAATAGCCTCTGCTGCATGTTGAATGAGCACGAGTTAATAGATGGAAGTGTTTGGGGCCATCTGGAGAGAGGCACTCCATGAACTTGGAATTCTAAAAAGGTCATTTATGTTTCAGGGAGCTGAGGGTTTGTTTTCATCAGAGCTGCATTGGAATCAGGTCCAAAGAGTAGCCCAATCCTATGACAGGAGGCAAGGAAGAAGCAAGGAAGAAAAGGTCCCCAGGGAGCCCGATGGAGCCTTAAAACTTGGAATACCCAAGGCACGCTCGCCACCAGGACCTCACTTTTGCCTCCTCATGTCGGTATGACAGATTTCAGATCACAAAGCTTGAAGACGAATATATTTTTAGAGACAAATGTTGATTCTCTCTCTACATATATATGTATATTAACAGGTGCAATGTTTACACAAAAGACAAACGCCACTGAGATGCCACAAAATTGACTGATTGTCCCCTGACATGGTTTGGATATGTGTCCCCTCCAAATCTCATGGTGAAATGTGATTCCCCAGTGTTAGAGGTGGGGCCTGGTGGGAGGAGACTGAATCATGGGGTGGATCCCTCATAAATGGTATGGTGCCATCCCCTTGGTGATGAGTTGGTTCTCACTCAGTTCATGTGAAATCTGACTATTTAAGAGTCTAGGACCTCCCCCTTCATCTCTCTCTTGCCGTTTCTCTTGCCATGTGACCTGCCTCCTCCCACTTTGCCTTCTACCATGATTGTGAGTTTCCTGAAGCCCTCCCCAGAAGCTGAGCAGATGCCAACACCATGCTTCTTGTACAGCCTGCAGAACCGCAAGCGAATTAAACCTCTTTTCCTTATAAATTACTCAACCTCGGGTATTTCTTTATAGCAATACAAAAGTGGACTAATGCATCCCCAAACCTTTAAAATATATTGTGATGCTAGGAAACCCCCCAAAAAACTACAGCTTGCTTGTGTCGATCAAAAAGTCAATGATAGCAACACATGCTATGACATGGGAGACCCTTGAAGACATCATGTTAAGTGAAACAAGCCAGACACAAAATGACAAACACTGTATAATTCCACTTGTGTGGAGTGCCAGGAGTAGTCCAATTCATAGAGACAGAAAGTACAATGCAGGTTACCAGGGACTGGAAGGAGGAACAGGGTGTTGTTTAATGGGTACAGAGTCTCCGTTTGGGATGATGAAAAGGTTCTGGAGATGGATGGTGGTGATGGCTGCCCAACAATGTGCATGTATTTAATGCCACTGAACTGTACACTTAAATATGATTATGAAGTGGGTGGATCACTAGAGGTCAGGAACTTGAGACTAGTCTGGCCAACATGGTGAAACCCCATTTCTACGACAATTACAAAAATTAGCTGGGTGTGGTAGTGCATACCTGTTATCCCAGCTACTTGGGAGGCTGAGGCAGAAGAATTGCTAGAACCTGGGAGGCAGAGGTTGCAGTGAGCCGAGATTGCTCCACTGCACTCCAGTCAGGGCAACAGAGTGAGACTCTGTCTCACAAAAAAAAAAAAAAAAAAAAAAAAAACACCAGGCATGGTGCCTCAGTCTGTAATCCCAGCACTTTGGGAGGCCAAGGCGGGTAGATCATCTGAGGTCAGGAGTTTGAGACCAGCCTGGCAAACATGGTGAAACTCATCTCTACTAAAACTACAAACATTAGCCAGGGATGGTGGCAGCCACCTGTAATCCCAGCTACTCGGCAGGCTGAGGCAGAAGAATGGGAGGCAGAGGTTGCAGTGAGGCGAGGTTGCGACATTGCACTCCAGCCTGGGTAACAAGAGCAAAACTCCGTCTCAAAAACAAACAAACAAAACAAAACAAAACAAAAACCCAAAATCCTCAGTGGAAGCAGCTTGAACAAGGCATGTGGATGTTACAGGGTGGCCATCAGGCTCAGAGCGGGGCACTCCAGGTTCTCTGGCCTGACTTCCCCTCCACTCAAGTCTGATCTTCAGGACTTGAGTTTCCCTATCTCAGAATCAGTCCTCATCCAAAATATCTGCTGTAGATGAGTTCCCAAGTTCCCTGCAGCTCTGGTGTGAGACAAATATCTTGAAACAGGGAGGCACCTTGTGAATTTCATTTGCATAGGGTTACTTTCAAGCATGTCAGGTGGGCTTCAGTCAAGGGCACCCCTCACCCACACCTGCCACCTGTCCCTCACCAGGGATCTGGGTCCGTCCCATGGCATGGCCTCAGGGAGGCTTCCAGGGCTGTCCCCAGAGTTCTACACTCTGGGAAGGCCTGTTTCAGGGATAACTGGGCTCCTATGGCCCACATGAGCCCAGCCAAGCTGTTTCCCTTCTTGACAACCCTGTCCTTGTTTGAGAGATCAAAGGTCACACTGCAAGTGTCAAACTGAAAACCGTTCTCAGGCTCTTTCTGATGTGCAAAGCTGTGCTCCCATGAGGTCTTCCTGGCTGAGGTGAGTTCCACCTGGGCTACTCTTTACCTAGGGGACCATTCCCCTGTGTGAACTCCACTGAGCCCAGCTGGAAGCGTGCCTCCTTTAGTGATAGCTATTGTTTCAAGGCAGAAATCTAACAGGGTCCTTTTCCTTCAAAATCTTTAATTTTAAAGATCTGAAGAAAGCAACACAAGGATCCTTGTGGGGAAGGAAATGTTCTCTATCTCAACCGTATCAATGTCAATATCCTGGTTTTAATACTGTTCTACGGTTTTGCAAGATGTTACAGTCAGGGGAAGGGTGTAAAGGATACATGGAATTTCTCTGCATTATTTCTTACAACTGCATATGAATATATAATTATTTCAAAATTAAAATTTAATTAAAGAAATCAAAACTTAAAATAAAAGTGACTGGGCTTTCAGTTCATGCAGAATGGAAGCAAATTCTAATGTTGTGCACGTAAATAATAGATAGTCATTTCCATGGATCAGCTCCAGCCCCTGTTGTATAAGAAACATTTTAAAGTTAAGGGACTATGCCTTTAATAGGAAAATTTGATGTGTTAGCAACTACTGGTTGATCTTTGTGCACTTTTCAATTGCAAATTGCACTTTAAAAATGCAAACAATTATTAATATTGATTTGGACTAAAACAATATTGAATTTCAATATATTTCCAGCTCTTTTATGAATTACCCTGTGGATACGTGGTGATTATGATAAAAGAGTATTTGCATGCTCAATTTCTTTTCAGTGAGGAACCTTGAAGACGGCTGACGTGATCCATGGATAATGAACTTCACAGGGACAAGAATGGCTCTGAAGCCATCAGCCAGGATCTCAGATTTAGCTGCAGCACAGATTCTCAGGGCCACTTGCCTCGCTGGGCTTTTTCCAAACCAGTATTACAGAGCACAGGTTAGGAACACCTGCTCAAGGCCCAGAATGGGATTTTGAGTCACAGTTTTTAGGGGAAGAAAAGAAAAAGGAACAGATATTTATCATGATTTGGCACGATGCTGCATACTACATAAACATCCCATTTAGCTTTCACACAATAACCTTTTGAAGTAAAAATCATTATCCTTATTTGCCACAGGTCTGGCTCTCTGTAAGGAGATACTGAGATGGAATTTGGGGTGTAAGATGTTTATTAAGGATCAATACCTGCGAAGGAAAAAGGGAGGAAGCTAGAGTGGGAAGAAGTGGAATAGGGATGTAGGCCTTGATGGTGGGCTCTGAAGTGGATTCAGCCTGTCGGAGTGTCCTGCAGAAGGAAGATAGGGCTGGACCTTTACACCTCCCGCTTACTCAGTAGCCGGATGTCTGTTGCCCAGAGAAGGGTGTGATATCAGATGAGGCAGTTTGCTGCAGATGAAGCAGCCCCTCGTGGAGCTGAGGACTGGAGGCTGGCTGCTGACCACACAATCCCCTGGTGGCAGCAAATCCTTCTTGGAAGGAAGATCTGGACAGCAGATCTCCAAGGCCACCACTCTGTTTTGCAGATGATGAAATGAAGACCCAGAGAGACTAAATATGGCCAAGGTTACACACAGGAAATAAGTGCCACCCCAGATCTGACTCAAATCCTCTCTCTCTCCACCCCAGCCACGCTTTTCCAAAACAAAAGCTTAGATCAGACTGTCCTGACCTTCAGTTACTGAGACACGAAGGTCTGTCTCCAGAGGAACACGCAGAAAGTTTGGCTGCGTAAGCAAATACACTCACCTCGCCTCCTCTGCTAACGTCCCTGCAACAGACACGCATGCGTGTGCACACTCTCATGGATACACACTTACTTCTTGGCAATTATCTCATTGCTAATGGAAGAAGGTGGGAACATGAATTATTTGGGTTAAAAGTTCCCTCGACAGTACAGCCTGGAGAGCATCTCTCCCCAGCTGAGCTGCCGGATCCTGCCAAGAGCACCTGGGGATGTAGGATGCGGTGTGGCCGGCCTCCTTTTACTTCTAGAAAGCACTGAGCTATTCACATTTTCCAGCGGCTCTGACATCCACAGCCACAGCAGGGAAAATTACAGGGAGGAAAAAAATTGCATATTTACTTCTCAGAATCAAAAGTTGGGGTATAATATGGACAGAGAGGAGTCTGTGAGTAAACCCGGAGTGCCCCGGCCCCTGGCAGGGTGCAGAGACACAAGGCAGTCCGTAGACTTCCGAGGAGGACAGAATGGCAAGAAGGCTTGGCTGCCTTCCAGGGAATCTCTCCCTGTGGCTGGCACAAGGAGGCCCCAGAGGACTTGTCTTTATGTTTCCAGCTGCCAATAGTGCCTGGCACAGAGCAGGTGCTTGGGCAATGTGTGGTGAATGAAGAGAAGCTAGTAAGAGGATGACGAAGGTGAAAGGAAGCTCTTGCACTGGAGTCAGCTGGGTCCTTTGGGTTGGGGTCACACAGAGTCCAGTGGTTGTGCTCTGGGGGTCCACTCAGCACACATGCATGGCCACACCCTTTGGAAGCAGGCTGGCTTCCAAAGGGTAACCTCCAAGATCTTTTCTTATTTTTATTTTTTTAGAGACAGGGTCTCACTCTATCACCCAGGATGGAGTGCAGAGATGCAATCATGGTTCACTGCAGCCTCGAACTTCTGGGCTCAAGCAATCCTCCCACTTCAGCCTCTTGAGTAGCTTGGACTACTCAATTTAACAGTGCCTGGTTAAATGTTTAATTTTTTGTAGAAGTGGGGTCTCACTATGTTGCCCAGGCTGGTCTCAAACTCCTGGCCTCCAGTAATCCTCCTACCTTGGCCTTCCAAAGCACTGGGTTTACAGGTGAGCCCCCACAGTCTTGACCTCTACCAGTCCAGCATGATTTTCCCTGGAGCTCATCTCAAAACAGGCTGGTCTCTTCCAATGTGAAGGCTCAAGACTAAGAATATGGCAGAACAAAAGTCTCTTGGCCCTATCCTGGATGCTCTGTGGAAAAACAGGTCTCCTTCAGGCCACCAGGAAGGGACCGGCGCTTCAAATGACCTGGAAGCACTAATGAGTGACTGTGCATGGGACAGGAACCTGCCTTCTCCATTAGTCTCTGCCTAAGGTCTCCTTCCAGCTAACATCCTGTGTTCCAAGTCTCCTCCAGCCTAGTGACCCCTTGGTGCCCTTCTTTTTCCCCACAGGGTGTTGGAAAGCCAGAAATGTGGGTCCAGCCTAACATTTCCTCCCTCTCTCCTGACACTCAAGTGCAGATCTGGCCTTCTGAACATGTGTCCTGTCTTTCTTTCCCAGTCCCTCAGTGCGGCTCTGATTCAGGACCTGTGGCCTGGACAGCTCCCCATCTCGACACCTGCCTTGCAACACATCTGTGGTCACTCCCGAGCCCCCCAGGTGCCCAGTGACCCAAGTTAAAATGTCTCAGCATGGTCCACCAGATCTGTGAATATCCTGCCTCTGCCGACCTCCCGTGCCCAGTCTCATCTCTCACCATTCCTTGATGGCCCCCGGGCCAAGTGAGGCATCCTCCTGTGTGTTCCCAGAGACTAATGGCTTTTCTACCCTGTGAGACGGTAGCACAGGGGAGACAGCACTCAGCATTCAATGCTGTCACTGGGAGATTTTGGTCATCCTCATGTTATATATCTGAGCTTCTGTTTTCCCAGCCACTCAGTAGGTCCCTGGTGGACTGGTATCACGGAACTGAGAAGATCCCTGCAGTGGTGGGATGCTGCCCTGGGGTGGAGGAAGAGGCTTGGGTCAGGTGGAATAGGCTGCTGGATCCCAGTCCTCTCTGCAGGGTGCCTGCTCCTCCACGGCAGGTCTCACCATCTTTCCACATGGCTCTGCTGAATTATTCGCTTATCTTGAACAACATCCAAGGGAGTCTGGTTTCTCTGGTTTCTCTCCCTAAGCCTGCAGCCTCTTTTCTACCATCCTGGGTTTCGCATGCCCTCATCACTCAGCCTCAAGGACACAGGCAGAAGAGCTGTAAACCATTATGATCCCTGTACATGGGGCTCCGTGGCATCTGTCCCAGGCGGGGGCAGGTGGGGCAGGGATGTGGGCAGCACTCGGCTAACTGGGACCATCTCAAAGCAAAAGAGCATCCACACAGACCCCACACTCATGCCCCGGTGCCCCCCTGCCGGCTGATCACACAAGGGGTTGCTTGAGCCCTGACTTCTTATGTGATTGCTCTAAAGAGGAAGGAAGACAGGCATTTTTATAGTGGGACTCAAAATGTCAGTCATTGGTCTTTAGTGAGTAGTTGTTTGAAGCAGCTCATTTCGTATAATAACTACATGACACTTTCATAATAAAATATATGTTTCAAATGATTCATCCCATGACCCTTGGTAGCAGACTGAGACCTTCAGATCTTCCCATTTGGAAACCTGGATTTTTTTTTTTTTCTTTTTTAAGAGTCTGGGTCTCGCTCTGTCACCCGGGCTGGAGTGCAGTGGTGTGATCATGGCTCACTGCAGCCTCAAACTCCTGGGCTCAAGTGGTCCTCCTGCCTCAGTCTCCTGTGTAGCTGGGACCACAGATACATGCTATAACCCCCAACTAATTTTCAGAAATTTTTATAGAGATGGGGTCTCACTATGTTGCTCAGGCCAGTCTTAAACTCCTGCCCTTATGTAATCCTTCCACCTCAGCCTCCTAAAGTGCTGGAATGACAGGCATAAGCCATCACACTGGGGCAAAAGTTGTTATTATTATTATTATTATTATTATTTTATTATTATATTGAGATGGAGTCTCTCTCTGTCACCCAGGCTGGAATGCAGTGGCATAACCTTGGCTCACTACAACCTCTGCCTCCCGGGTTCAAGCGATTCTCCTGCCTCAGCCTCCTGAGTAGCTGGGACTACAGGCATGCACCATCACACCCGGCTAATTTTTGTATTTTTAGTAGAGACGGGATTTTGCCGTATTGGCCAGGCTGGTCTCAAACTCCTGGCCTCAAACAATCTGCCTGCCTCAGCTTCACAAAGTGCTGGGATTATAGGCATAAGCCACCACACTGGACCCAAAATTATTTTTTAAATGAAACATCTGATGACCCTTGTAGCAATGCAGACCTTTAGACCTTCCAATTTGGAAACCTGGATTTTTAACTTGAAATTTCCTGATTCTGAAATTGGCAAGCAATGCACATCTTTAAAAACTTACTTGAGCCTTATGTCTATGCTGGATTTGGCCTGAGGTCTACCACCCATTGCCCCCTCTATGATGAAAGAGGACTCAAGTGACCCTCCTGCTTCAGCCTCCTATGATGAAAGAGGGGGCAATGGGTGGATCTCAGGCCAAATCCAGCATGGACATGAGGCTCAAGTAGGAGCCTACATTGGGGAAAGACAGATGATCCTGCTGGACTGCCACTCTCGAGTTCCCCCAACCCAGGAACCTGGATTGGGGAAAGGCAGGCGACCCCTGAATAAGAACAATGCTTCCCAGTTCAAGGACTTTTGTGCAAAATCAGCTGAGGGAGAAAAATCCTCTGGGAAGAGAGGCTGCTACAGTCTCGCCGGTCAGAAGCTGGTTCCTACAGCTCTGTGACCAGATGGCACTTAAACATGGTTGTTCAAGCCACCCAGTCTGTGGCCTTTGTTATGGCGGCCCCGGCTGCTGACTTCAGTCCCTGTGCCAGGAAGGCTCAGCCCTGACCTACAGGGCAGCCTCCTCAATGGGGCAGGAAGGAGGCTGGGGTGTTGCCAGGAAACCAGCTCTTGCGTGGTTCAGTGGTTGCCATCAACCGTGTGCAGGGTGAGACCACGCACTGGACACAGACCCTGCCTAGACCAGGATGTTTTTGGAGGCGAGAAACAGAAAAACCAGCTCATCAGGAAAATCGAGGCTCCACAGTGTCACTGGGGACCAAGGCTCTGCTAGTGGCTCTGCAGCTCTGTCCTTGGGGTGGGTTTTATCCTCAGAGAGCTCCCTTCATGGTTCAATGGCTACAGCCATAGTCCAAGCTACAGGCATCCTCATTATGTCCAGTAGAAGGGAGGGAGTCCCATCTGTAACCAGGGAACAAGTCCCTGGATCCTGAGCCAATAGAACCTCCTGACCCAGTGTGCCTGGGGCTGAGGGGATGCTCTGTGCTGGGGGTGGTGCAGGCCTGGCTACTGGAAACAGTGGGATGGAACTGCCCTGGGGTCAGCCCCTCCCAGCTCTGTGAGTAGGAGACAAGAGGGATGGGGACACAGGGATGGCCCCAGGGCCCACTACACATTCACTCCTTTGCTCCTGAGTGGACATATGTACACACACATGTGTGACCATGCAGGTGTGTCTCTATGGCTCCATCCTGTGTATCTGTGTGCCGGGGTGTGCACATGCTGTAGACATGTGTGCACACACGTGTACTCATTTCAGAAACTCCCACTCCTCTGCCTGCGGCCACCAGCCCGGAGCAGTCCAGCCACAGCCAGAACACACCCAGCTCCTGGCCAAAGGGAGAATGACCCTGGCAGCCTTCACTGGGTCTCGCTCTGTCTGGGTCTCGCTCTGCAGGGCTTCCTCCTAGTTGCTGCCCAAGGTCAGGTCTGCTTCCTGGAAGAGGGAAGTGAGGCTCTCTTGTCCAGGCAGCCGGGAGGGAAGGCAGTGGGAGGGTGGCCTGGGGTTGGGGGTACTCCGGAGTAGCAGCCCAGCATGACCATCTGCCATCTGTGCCTCCCGCTCCTCTCCCTACTCCATCCCCTCTCCACCCACTCTCCGCCTCAGGGTGCATCACTCTGGAGACCCCTGGGGATTGGAAGCTAATTTTCCACGATCATTAGTGATGGAAAGACCTCAGGTTCTGCCTTTAATTAAAGTCAAACGTGGGGCTGAGAAGTGCTGCGCTGCATGCAATCGTCCTCTTCCCACTTGTAAAAGCCATATGCAAATAATTAAGCCAGGCATGGGAGCCGTAATTAAAAATTTCACAGACCCCCTCATTAGCTGAGCAGTCTGCACAGAGGAGCGGGACCCAGCCCCTCCCCCATGCCGACGGCAGCTCCTGCAGATGGTTAATTGGGGCTGGGGGAAGTAGCAGGCCACACCTAGGTGACAGTGCACCTGGTAATAAGCTGACAGGGCTCCTGGCCTCCCGGGCCAGCAGCGATGTCTTCCCACCTCTGTCCAGGAGGCCTCCAGCCAGGGCCAGAGCTCCTGGACTGAAGTGGCTGAATCCCGCCATCCCTCCATCCTAGTGCAAGGAGACCCTAACCAAAATCTCCTAGCCTCCCCTGGCCCCAACCCTGACTTGTGCACAGCTAGGATCTACTGACAAAAGTGGGGAGAAGAGGCTAGGTGCGGTGGCTCATGCCTGTAATCTAAACACTTTGGGAGGCTGAGACGGGCAGATCACATGAGGTCAGGAGTCCAAGACCAGCCTGGCCAACATGGCGAAACCCCACATCTACTAAAAATACAAAAATTAGGCTGGGCGCGGTGGCTCAAGCCTGTGATCCCAGCACTTTGGGAGGCCAGCCTGGCCAACATGGCGAAACCCCACATCTACTAAAAATACAAAAATTAGGCTGGGCGCGGTGGCTCAAGCCTGTAATCCCAGCACTTTGGGAGGCTGAGGTGGCAGGATCACGAGGTCAGGAGATCGAGACCATCCTGGCTAACACAGTGAAACCCCGTCTCTACTAAAAAAATACAAAAAACTAGCCGGGCAAGGTGGTGGGCACCTGTAGTCCCAGCTACTCGGGAGACTGAGGCAGGAGAATGGCGTAAACCCGGGAGGCGGAGCTTGCAGTGAGCCGAGATCCGGCCACTGCACTCCTGCCTGGGCGACAGAGCGAGACTCCATCTCGAAAAAAAAAAAAAGTACAAAAATTAGCCAGACATGGTGGCGCGAGCCTGTATTCCCAGCTACCCAGGAGGCAGAGGCAGGAGAATCGCTGGAAACCGGGAGGTGGAGGTGGCAGTGAGACAAGATCATGCCACTGCACTTCAGCCCGGGCGGCAGAGGGAGACTCTGTCTCAAAACCAAAAAAAAAGAAAAGTAGGAGAAGGGTCTCAGCTAGAGCCCAGAGACCCCTTCAGCTTGACATTTTTGCAGCCCCTCCTCCCAGCATGCCCAGGAAGAAGGCAGGTTCAGCAGACCCATTTCAACCCCTTCCACACACACAGATGTCCTCAGGCCTGGTGGCCACTATGCAGGGAGTGCCACACTTGAAGACAAAAGCTCCAGACAGACAGGAGAGCCACAGAACTGGGGGTGGGGAGGCAGGGAAATGTGTCTGACCTCACTGTCCTACACATTCTCTGGCCTCCACCACTCCCCCTGCCCCACCCAGGGTCCCTGGCTCCCGCCTTCGGTCCCCGCCAACGTCTGGTTCACCTCATGTCTGGAATCGATCCTGCCAGACAAGTCCACTGCAGGCATCATCTCCAGTTACTCATTGACATTTCCAAATGAATATTCACTCGTCCCAATCACAGCTACTAGTTTTCCATCTGGCCTGATCAATGGGACTCCTCAGAAGGAGTCATGCTCACCAGAGGCACTGATCGATGTGTGGGAAGCTGCTCGGCGGGCGCGAGGACCAGCTGTGTCCTCCCAGCCACGACACCCGGACATTGGCCAGTTCACCTCGCCCATGGACCACATGACCCTGGGCTGGGCCAGAGCTTCCACACGGCCTGGACTCCTACTCCTTCTGGTTATATACATAAACCGGAGGTGACTGCCAATCCAGGAAGTGGCTCTCCTTCTGAGGATTTGGGGGATCTCATGGGGTCACAGGGAGTGTGGAGCTGGGTGCCTCCTGCCTGGGTCCATCCTGAGTCACAGCATCACCCCACGTGATGTCTTCATCCAGGTCCCTGAATTCAGCCCTTCCCCATTCAGGCCTCTTCCTTCTTGGTGGCTCAGAAAATGTTATTTCTCTTTCTTCCTCTCCTCTGTCAAACAGAGATGCAGGCTCCCCTGCCAAGGATGGTCAGACATCCACGCCAAGCATCCTGCTCTCAGAAGCTGGCCCAGGGCTGTCTCATCCTGGCTGACTCTCCACCTCGTTTCTCATCATTCCTCAACACTCTTGCTTTGACTGTCAGCTCCTCCAGTCATGTGGGCCCCGACTGCCCGGCCGGTCAGAGCCCCTGCCCAGCTTCTCTTCCTGTTTCTCCACATCTTCCCCATTGCAAACACATCTGCCTAAGAACTTGCACTTTGTGTCACTGACATGAGATGGTACACAAAGATGAAAAAATACTTTTGATGGGGGGCCAGGCACAGGGGCTCACATCTGTAATCCCAGCACTATGGGAGGTCGAGGCAGTTCGATCACTTTGAGGTCAGGAGTTTGAGACCAGCCTGGCCAACACGGTGAAACCCCATCTCTGCAAAAAAAAAAATACAAAAATCAGCTGGATGTGGTGGTGTGCGCCTGTAATCCTAGCTTCTGGGGAGGCTGAGGCAGGAGGATTGCTTGAACCCAGGAGGCAGAGGTTGCTGTGAGCTGAGATTGCGCTGCTGCACTCCAGCCTGGGCAACAGAGTGAGACTCTTTATCCCACCAAACACACACACACACACACAAAAAAAGAAATACTTTCAATGGAGAAGAGGATTCCACCACTTACATAAAGCATACATCACTTTTACTTTTTGACCCTGTTTGATTTTTTAAAATTTAATATGAAACATTTCAGATATACAGAATATACATATGTGTATATATATATGCACACACACATACACACACACACACATATAGGTAAATAATATAAAGAAGAACCAGCACATTCATCACCCAAGCTTAAAGAATAAAATAATTACCAATACTTGGGGTTCCCTTTGCACTCCTCCTCCCCTCTGGAGGTAAACCACATATGTGGTGAATATTTAATGAGCACCTACTACATGCCTGGCACTATTCTAGGCAACTGGGATCCATTCATGAACAAAACAAAGATCCTGCCCTCATAGAATTCCACTCCAACCAGGAGAGAGACAGATTATATATAACCTTAGAGGGTGAGAAATACCAAGGACAGAAGAAAAACAGAGTAGGGGGAGAAGGACTGGGAGGGCTTGAGGCCAAAGGCGAGTATGTGGGAGGAGTCCTGACTGAGAAGATAACATGTGAACCAAGGGTTATAGAGGGAATCGGCTGTGCAAGGGCGCTGGGGTGACAGCATTCTTGATATCCAGTGTGTCTGGAGAAACATAAAGCAGCATGAAAGAAGATATGGTCAGAGAAGCAATTGGGGGCAGTGGTGTGGGCCACTCCAGTGATTTTGCCTTTGACTCTGAATGAGACAGGAGCAGAGGGAGGACACTCTCTGACCTGGACTTCGACAGGACCCCTCTTGGCCTTGAGGAAGAGGCCAGGCAGAAACAGTGTGACCTGGGAAGAGACAACAGCAACAGGATTGGTGAGAAATCTTGGGCCAGGATGTGGAAATCTGTCCACTATTCTCATGTGAAAATTGGTGCTTTAAAGAGAAGTCTTTGTCTGGATATTGAAAATTACATAGCTTTTACTTTGATGCTGTGATATCAACGTGTGTTGATATCACACTTGCCGGCCATGAGCTTTTCTGATGTGGATATTCTGGATCTTGTAAAAACTGTAATTCACTCTTTTCGGCAAGCTGGGCCCCCGCTGCTATCCAGAAACTCAGGAAACTTAGCTGCTCATTATATGTGAGTGAAATGGAAACAGAACAACGGAACACATAGTGATGACTGGGAGAAGGAGGCTGGAGCTGCCAGGATGCCTGGGTTCAGACTCTGGTTCCGCCACTTACCAGCTACATAAGCTACTTAACCTCTTCATGCCTCAGTTTCCTCATCTGCAAAATGGGAGTAATAATCTCTTGTGGCTACTTTGCAAGGTTATTATGAAGACAAAATAGGCAATAAGGGAGCAGTGCCTGGCATACAAGAGTGTCACTCATGTCAGTGACTACTTTGGGGAGATGAACAGAGCCCCACGACATGCTCTCTCTCAGACAATTCCATCAACCTAATGTTGGCAAAGGCTGAACGCCTGCAAGTGAGGGAAGCAGTGGAAGCTTCTAATGGAGGTCTTTAGGAAATGTCTCAGGAGCTCAGGCTGCAGGCAGGCCCACAGAAAAATGTGATGCTCCTGGAAAGGGCTTCCAGAAACTGGCCTGTAAGCACTTCATTAAGAAAGGGAAATGAGCGGCCGATCTTGGCACCATGCCTCTGCAGCCTGTGCTGGCCCTGGGCTACCACTGCTAGTGTGTGTCAGGACAGGCGATGGGGTCGGTATTTTACGTTTATGCTCTGTGTCTGCAAAACTATTTCAGTCATGTCTGCTGAGTATGCCAAGCACTATTCAGAATGATCCATTTTGAAAGTTTGGTGCAGTTGGTCTTTTCTCAGATGATTAAAAACATGGTAACCTTCAGCCCATAGACTCACCCAACATCTTTGACAATTTCAGTTCAGATCAGAAGAACCCAGTGTGCAATTTAATCCACTGACATTCAACTTCACAGAATCAGGAAAACAGCAAGGCATTCAATGCATTGGGGTTTTGTTTTCGTTTTTGTGGGGTTTTTTCTTTCTTTCTTTCTGCTTAATTACTTTGCTAACAAGGTTGAAGTCTTCTAAAAAACTTGGCGAAATACTAGAAGCTGACGCTTGGCAGGAAATGATGGAGTATATTCTGCAAATATCTGAAAAGTTTCCCCTTGTATTCACACACATAGAAACGGACACAATCCTTGTCTTGAATTTGGCATTTCTGGAACACCCCTGACGGAAGTTTAATATTATTTTCCAATTTGGCTCACTTAGAAGAAAATTTGACTCCAGTTCCAAGACATAATCAATTCTATAGTTAGTCACCAAAGCTTAAGAAAACAGCATTTCCTCGATGATAGCATTTTCGGTCATGCCTCATGCATACCTGCATTGGTTCCCTTCATCATCCATTCATCGCAACTAATAGTCAAATAATAGATTTGGGCTTTTGCAAAACTTGAAGCCTGCCACTCTCACTAAGTTAATAGTTTGACGCTCCAGGCTGCCTTCACAGTTTCTTTGCTAAGTTAAGGTCTGGCTGCCCTCACTGCAGGTTTCATGGAAGTTCTCCAGGAAGGTGAGGATTTGTCTCCTTGAGGACTGCCAGGGTTTTGCACAGATGGGTGGCAGGCGTTTTGGATCCTGACGAGGTGTTTCATTGCTAATTTCTCTCATGTGAAGCAGAGAATGGAGCTTTGCAGGAAGAAATAAAAACCACAGGTTTTAGAATAAATTTCACATGATCTCGATCCAACATTATTTAAGGCACGAGAGTGGTTTGGCATCACTGCCTGGAATTTGCCAGCACCTCCAGGAAGGTGCACACCGCCATCTTTGCAATAGACATAAATCCATCATCTTTAGCTACCCCCAAACGGGACAAAGAAAATGAAAACGAGAGTCCTAATGCTCACGTTTGGTTTGCAGACGGCAATGTGAACTCTGTGACAATGTGAACTCTGTGGCCAGCAGCCAAAGGGTGATGGAGCAGGTCAGGCATCCATCCACACCTGGGCTCCAAGAAGCAGGAATGCATTTGCGTGTCTGTGGGTTTGTTTAGCACAAAAGGTCATGAGCGCCGTGCACTGGTGCCTGTGGCTGATGGGAACGACTCGGCTTGGTGGGAGGGCCCTTTGATTTCGCTCTCATAGTATTAGAACCAACTTCAACTCTAGGAAAGGATAAAACTAAGGATGCAACACAAATACGTTTCCTGAGGCTCATGGACCCATTTTTGTGCTACTCTGTTATAAATACAAAAATCAAACTTTCCTCCTCTAAGCATATCCTCATGTTCAAACAGAAAATGCTTGTTTCTGACCTGTGATGGGAACCACAGTATAAATGGTGACATACACACACGAGAGTCTGTATGTCTTTTTTTGTTTTTTTTTTTTTTTGAGATGGAGTCTCACTCTGTCGCCGGGGGTGGAGTGCAGTGGCCGGATCTCAGCTCACTGCAAGCTCCGCCTCCCGGGTTCACGCCATTCTCCTGCCTCAGCCTCCCAAGTAGCTGGGACTACAGGCGCCCGCCACCTCGCCCGGCTAGTTTTTTGTATTTTTTTAGTAGAGACGGGGTTTCACAGTGTTAGCCAGGATGGTCTCGATCTCCTGACCTCGTGATCCGCCCATCTCGGCCTCCCAAAGTGCTGGGATTACAGGCTTGAGCCACCGCGCCCGGCCAAGAGAGTCTGTATGTCTTAACATGAGTGTCATGGAGTAAAATTTCAGAATCTCCAACTCTCTTTTATTCAAAATTCTGCAGAGCTCTACCCACCAGGAAAAAGATGAAAAGCCTTAATTTTATCATTTGATTACAAAAATATAACTTTGTATTTTGAAGTACCCCACAAAAAAAGCCTCTCAAATTATTCAATATTCAAGTCTTACAAATCTTCCTTTCCCTCCCCAGAGATTCTCATATACTTGCCAGAGGGTCACGTGATCTGTTCTTCCTCCCCTCCACCTCCCTGGAGAACTTCTGCTCTCCACAACCACTTCTGCCATAGGTGGTAAGATGATTCCACTATTTTTCCAAACCCTGATTGCTCAGAGGCTATTTTTCCCCCCTCACAAAGCCCAGACACCTCTTCCCATTTGAGACATCTCCGGACAAGCCCAATATCCTATATGGCGGAGGTTGTACATTCCCCCAGCTCCACGATGAAGGCCAACGAAGGCTCTCCTAAGGAGGGCAGAGTATTAGGCAGTGTGCATGGCATGGAAAACCCAGGGTCCACAAGCTATACAAGCCTCCACCCCCTGGCAACAATCACATAG
Organism: Rhinopithecus bieti; assembly: GCF_001698545.2. NCBI lineage: Eukaryota > Metazoa > Chordata > Mammalia > Primates > Cercopithecidae > Rhinopithecus > Rhinopithecus bieti. Next base: position 426,759 of record NW_016816687.1, read on the forward strand.
ATGCAATTTAGTTAATTCCCTTCCACACCATCTCAACATTCCTGGCAGCCTCTCAAATAAATACCATAGCAGAAGGGGCAGAGTCATGGGGATGAAAGGACCTTGGGACCATTCTTTCTCCAGCAGAGACAATCGCAACCGAGTGTCAGATGTGCTGTCTGACTCATTCATTCGGGGTTAGGCCCACTCTCATTCTTTTCCTCAGGCCCTGTTGTTTTAGGATACGAAGTGACTGTAAAAACGGCTGATATTTTTCCCCCGACACAAGGGCATAGATCACTACGTCTTCGGCGCTTTCTTTGTGGTATCGATTCTTCTGAGAATGAAGGCAGAGGGTTCCGATATGGCATCATCTAATATTCCCTCAGCTTGATTTATAGATTTCTTTGTGCATTACCTGAACATAAACGACTCTTGCATTATTTCTTGTGTACTTGTCAAATTAAGGTAAGATATTCTTGTTGACCTTTAAACCTAAAAAAAATTAAATAAATGTGTCTGAGACGTTTTCCAACAAGCATTAAAATGAGCTGGGCTCTCAAATGCCCATTAAGAGGATGTAATTACGAGGGGGTGTGTCGTCTGTGCTGCGGGTAATGATTTAATTTTAGTTTTAATGCATTCGCTCAATGGAGGAAAAGAAAACAAGCCAGTTACGAATCATCTCGCAAAACAGACAAGAACAATTTGGCACCGTTTGTTCCTTAATTTACCAAAATGGGAAGGAGCTGGGGGAGCTTGCCACCCCAGCCTTCCAGAAGGAAGGAACACTTCTTGAAAGGTGCAGAGAGAAGTGGCAAAGCAAGAACCAAAATAGAGACAAGGTGGCCGTTTGCTGCGATGTTATCAAACAGAACCAGTGCCAGCCGTCGGGCTGCGCGAGGGTGTGAATTGGATCTGACTTCAAGCAGGGGAGGAAATTCCGTTTGGGGCTGCAGGAAGGCTTTCTCCTACGTTATTTCTCCCACTTCCCTTCCCACAGCCGAACCAAGACCCAAGGAAAGGGTCTCTGGGCAATATCCACTTGTGGCTGACCACCGCTGGCCAGGACACAGGCAAAGGGGATGAATGCGCCCTTCACCCTCCGTCTACAAACCCCGTTTTTCAAGGTGGGGTGATGCTGGCTGCAGCCTCACTATGTGCAAACCTAGGTGCCTTCTCATGGGTACTAGATGCACACACACACCTGTGATCACACAGGGGCTGGCCCCCAGGCTGGCTTTGGCATCCCTGGGGTCCCTTTCAGAAAAATACCACCTAACTGTAATCCTAGCACTTTGGGAGGCAGAGGCAGGAGTTCAAGATCAGCCTGGGCAACGTAATGAAACCTGTCTTTACTAAAAATACAAAAACTAGCCGGGTGTGGTGGTGTGTGCCTGTAGTCCCAGCTACGCAGGAGACTGAGACGGGAGAATTGCTTGAACTCGGGAGGCAGATGTTGCAGTGAGCAGAGATCACACCACTGCACTCCAGCCTGGGTGACACAGCAAGACTCTATCTCAAAAAAGAAAGAAAGAAAAACAAAAATACCACCTAACCACCACTCTCTAATTAAGTCTATCTTCAAATCCCACTAAGATAACAAGAGGAATTCCACTGGTCATGCCACCTATACCCCTCTCCTCCCACTCTCCAACCTCTCCCGGCACTCTCTTCCCTGATGTCCAGCCTCTGGGCTCCATCAGCCACCTTCCCCAGACCCTCCCACCTTCTGGTCCCTTCTCTTCTCTGCAGTGTAACTCTGCTGGTCTCTGCGTTACCCCGTCCCCTCTTCCTGGACCCGTGAGCTCTGCCTCCTTTTTGTCATCACCCTGACTCTAGAAATGCGAGGCAGACAGAATTCTCCCCGTGAGGCTGGGAGGAGGAGACAGCAGAGTCCTCATCTGCTAGTGACTGTTTCTCTGCCACATCTATTTGCAGGGTCCACATACGTGTACACACACACACACACACACACACACACACACACACACACTCAGCCTGGAGGGCTTCCATGGGCATGGAGGAGAGGAGAAAATACATCTTCCCTATGGGTACCCCCTGACTTTCACAGTCCTGTGGGGCATGAAGGGCTAAGTTCCAGATATGACTGCTCCATCTCCAGCCAAGTGACTAATTAGCGTGGTCTACATTGACGGGCACTAATGGGACCTTCCTGTTGTGCAGCCAACGTTGCTTCTTTCTTAGGCCCCAAGGCACCTGCACAGACATGATCCACGAGAAAGCTACGTGGGGCACAGCAGTTTCTGACACCCCGTCCCGGAGCCAGAGGCCTGCCTTTTGGCCTCCAGCTGCAGGGACGCCACCTGTCCCCTCCCAAACCTGACGATGTCATTTTATCATTTGTCCACCCCAGTCTGACCTCGTCTGCTGCCTGCCCAGAGCTGGGTGGGCCACTGGGGCCCTGATCACTTTCCCAGATGCCCACTGAGTGTGGACCATATGCAAGCTCAGGCTTGAGGAAGGCCTGCCCATCCCATCCACCCTCCACCCATCAGGAGTCACAGAGGAAGTGGTCCTTGGGGGACCCTGCTCCTGGGTTCTATGGCCCCAGCCTCACCCTGGTCCAGCGGGAAGAGGCTACAGGATTGTACTTGAGAAAAGCTTTTTTTTTTTTTTGTCAATTTTGAAGATACTCAAACAATGCTTTCAACATGCTAATTCTGATTAAATGTCCAACACATTTCCATTTGCCATCTTCCTCCATTTCCATACCCATCTGTGTCTTACAATCCATTAAACCAGTGTTCGGCAAACTGTAGCCCATGGACCAAACCCACCAGCCACCTGTTCCTGGAAATAAAGTTTTATTGGAACACAGCCACGCCTGTTCTGTGTCATCTGTGGGTACCTTCACGTTATGATAGCAATTGAGTGATTTTCACAGTGACCTTTTGGTCCATGAAGCCTAGAATATTTACTCCGTGGTCGTTTACGAGAAAGTCCGCTGACCTCTGGCCTAAACTACAAATATAATTCACTTATAAATAGTCTGTCTGGCATAACAGATGCTAGTAAGGATATGGAGAAAGGGGAACTGTTGTACACTGTTGGTGAGGATGTAAATTAGTACAGCCACTATGAAGAACAGTATGGAGATTCCACAAAAAACTAAAAATAGAACTACCATATGATCCACTCCTGGGTGTATATCCAAAAGAAAGGAAACCAGCGTATCACAAAGATATCTACACTCCCACATTTATTGCGGCACTAGTCACAATAGTCAAGATATGAATCAACCTAAGTGCTCATCAGTGGATAAATGAATAAAGAAAATATGGTACATACATACAATGGAATAGTATTCAGCCATTAAAAAGCATGAAATCTTGTTATTTGCAGCAACATGGATGGAACTGGAGACCATTATGTCCAGTGAAATAAGCCAAGCATAGAAAGATAAATATCGTATGTTCTCACTCATATGTGGAAACCGTAAAATTGGATCTCATGAAGACAGAGACAAGATTGGTGGTAACCGGAAGCTGGGTGGTAACCGGAAGCTGGGTGGTAACCGGAAGCTGGGTGGTAACCGGATGGGGCAAGATAAAGGGGAGAAAAAGCAAATATATTCCCAACCAATTTGAGAAAACAACTTGAGATACTTAAGTCCATGCATAAAAATGGCAGTATAATTTTAAAAAATCATCTGTCAAATAACCTTTTGAGATGTCCAGTGAACTTTTTTGGGTAAGCCACTTAACATAATCACTCAAAGAAATAAAAAATGAAAATCCCAGAAGCTCAGGGTAAACCATATAGACTCCCAATTCTAAATCCATATATCTCTTTAAATTACACAGGAATGCGTTCTCACAGGAAAAAACTTCAAACAATACAGTGGAAGTGAAAATTCCTTTGAAAGTCACCCCAATCCAGTCCACTCTGAACTGCAATCATTGGCGTAATTCCCTTCAGACTTCTAGATATGAACTCACAAATATGTAGAGGACCGACAGTGTGGCTTTGTGTGTGTGTGTGTTTTAGCCATAAATGGTGTATATATGTACATATTGTGCTACAGTTTGCCTTTTTTCACTTAATAACACTGTTCAGACATCTTTCCCAGCAGTGCATATGAACCTACCTCATGCTTTTTATTTTATTTATTTATTTATTTATTTATTTATTTATTTTTGAGATGGAGTCTCACTCTCTCACCCAGGCTGGAGTGTGGTGGCGGGATCTCGGCTCACTGCAAACTCCACCTCCTGAGTTCAAGAGATTCTCCTACCTCAGCCTCCCAAGTAGCTGGGATTACAGGCACCTGCCACCATGTCCTGCTAATTTTTGTATTTTTATAGTGACAGAGTGTCACCATGTTGGCCAGGATGGTCTCGAACTCCTGACCTCAAGTGATCTGCCTGCCTCTGCCTCCCAAAGTGCTGGGATTACAGGCATGAGCCACTGCACCTGGTCCCTCGTGCCTTTTAAACATTTTTGGGGTACAGGGTCTCACTATGTCGTCCAGGCTGGAGGCAGTGGTGCCATCACAGCTCACTCCAGCCTTGACTTCCTGGGCTCAGGTGATGCTCCCACCTCAGCCCCCTGAGTAGCTGGGACCACAGGCACGAGTCACCAGGCCCAAATAATTTTTAAGTTTTTTGTAGAGACAGGGTCTTGCTATGTCGCCTGGGCTCGTCTCGAATTCCTGGGCTCAAGTGATCCTCCTGCTTTGGCCTACCAAAGTGCCGGGATTATAGGTGTGAGCCACCTGATGGTTTTTAACGTCCAGAATATTCGAAAGTGTGGGTGCTGCAAAGTCCAATCTCCATGCACATAAACATCTGAAGCATCCATAACCAGCTGTTCTTCCCAGGAAGAAGGATCCTTTGTCCACGGGCCACTTCAGAAAGTGACTTTTCAGTGGATGGACGGCGGGCTCCGGCCACACATCCCATCCGTTTGAAGATACCTCCACTCTGGTATATAGGAGAGTCCCTTGGTCTTCCTCTACAACAAAGACACCATCATGGGGTCTTTGTGTGACCCTGAGCCTTTCCTGGCAGAGTCCCTAAGATCCATGACTCCATACGCCCCATGCAAAGAAGTCTTTGAAAGGAGAATCACTGTGAATATAAACGACTGTCTCAGAAGCTTGACTTTTAAAAAAGGAATGTGGATCTGGCCCTTGCAAATATAAAACAGATTGAGAAGCTGAGCTTTGTGGAGTGACTTAAACAGGCATTCTGAGTTGGCACCCGCTGGGAGCAGTGCAGCAAAGGTTGGCGTTCGGGAACAGGCAGAACCCAGAGCTGGGCTCAGGAACAATCCTCCCCGTCACCTTCTCCTCTCCTCCTCTTCCCCTCCTCCCTTCACTATCTCCTCCCTCCTGCCCCTCCACCTTTACCTCCTGTTCCTGTTCCAGGAACCCTCACTGAGCACCCACTATGCACTGGTCAATGGGTACCGCTGGGACTCCAGGCTCCCCCTCACAGCATTCCCAGTGGAGCAAAGACAGTCCCTGAGCCAGGGACCACAGCATTGCCCTGGTCTGTGCTATGGAAGGCCCCCGTGCTAGGACAAGCAAAGATGAGACCTAGAGTGGAAAAGCAGTAGGTAGGGGAGGGCACTTCCAGGCAAGGATGTAGCTGGGTGGGGGGTGATGTATGAAATTGTCCTTTCAAGCTGGGTGCAGTGGCTCACACCTGTAATCTCAGCACTTTGGGAGGCCAAGACTGCCAGATCGTTTGAGTCCAGGAGTTTGAGACCAGCCTAGGCAACACAGTGAAACACCATCTCTACGAAAAATACAAAAAGCAGCCAGGCGTGGTGGTACGCATCTTAGCCCCAGCTACTGGGGGCTGATTCGAGAGAACTGCCTGAGCCCAGGAGGTCAAGGCTACAGTGAGCTGAGGTCATCCCACTGCACTCCAGCCTGGGTGACACAGTGAGACTCTGTCTCAAAAATATATAAATAAATAAGAGAGAGAAAAAAAGAAACTGTCTTTTATTTATTTATTTTGAGACAGAGTCTCACTCTGTTGTCCAGGCTGGAGTGCAGTGGTATGATCTTATCTCACTGCAGCCTCAAACACCTGGGCTCAAGTGATCCTCCTGCCTCAGTCTCCTGAGGAACTTGGACTACAGGCACACACCACCATACCCGCCTATGTTTTTTCTTTTTTCTTTTTTGTAGAGATGAAATCTCCCTATGTTGCCCAGGGTGGTCTTGAACTCCTGGCCTCAAGTGATCCGCCCACCCCAGCCTCCCAAAGTGCTGGGATTAAAGGCATGAGTCACTGTGCATGGCTGAAATTGTCCTTTTAAAAAGACCTCTTGGGCTGCTGGTGAAGAACAGGTGAGAGGCAGCTCCTCTGCCCATCCACTCTGCCCATTCAGGGGAAGCCAAAGGAGCAAGGGTCCCCCATGCGGTGGGGGCAGGAACTGAGCAGCCTACAGGGCAGAATGTGGTGAGGCAGTGGGCATCATCTCTTTCCTGATGGCCCAGCCATGGGGGGCTGGACCACCCACTGTGCAAAGGGCTCCATGGACCCTCCCTGGGGAAAGACAGAGGGGCTCTGTGGGTGGGGAGCTTCACTTACAGAAGTTACCTCCATAAAGGTGACCTCCACAAGGGACCAGGGACAGAGGACTCAGGTGAAAATCCCGCTGGGTTGCACACATGAGCTGAACCTCAGTTCAGGGCTTTGTTGTGAGAACTGAATGAGATAACATACTGATGTTTAACTGCCCAGAATATTCCAAGGTGCAGGTGTTGCCAAGTCCAGTCTCAATGCACATAAACATCTGAGCATTTGTAACCTGCTCTCCTTCTTCCCAGGAAAGGGGATCCCTTGTCCACAGGTCACTTTGGAAAGTGAGACTACAGGTGCACAACACCACATCCAGCTCATTTATTTTGCTTTATTTTTGTAGAGACAGGGTCTCCTGAACTCATGGGCTCAACCCAATCCAGTGCTGGGCATGTCAACCAGTCAGCCAGCCAGTGGACCAAGTCCCTGTGCCTTGCAGACAAGAGGGGGCGTAAGAAGTCTCCCTCCAGAACCCAAGCCCCAACCCCAGGCCACCAAACACACAGGCCAGGCTGCTAGTGATGCAGGACAGGTGGGCCCCAAAACTGGGGCTTAGCCTGGGAGGGTCTTTGGCTTCACACACCCTTGAAAAGAATTTAAAGGTAAACAGGTGGTGTTAGACAGCAATCTTTTATTGAACAGTATGGCTCCTTGTGAAGCAGGGCTAACTCACAGGCAGTGCACCCAAGGCATTGGCTGTTGGCAACCATATTTATATGCATTTATACCCACTTTTAATTGCATGCAAACTGAAATTGAAAGGACGCAGGTTAATGCAAATCAAAGGGTGGGTTATTTAGAACTTTGCAGGAAAGGGGCCGTAACCTCCGGGTTGCCGATGTGAAAGGGGCGGCAACTTCCGGGTCATTGCCATGGTATTCATAAACTGTCATGGCACTGGCAAATGTGTCTTATGCTAATGAGCAATGAGGGCAGCCAGGGACTGCTTTTGTCACCGTCTGCTGGTTTCTACCAGTTTCTTCACTTCATCCTGTCTGGACCAGATCTTGTTTTGGTCAGCAGGGTTATGACCAGAAACGAGTCCTGCTCATCTACCTCACGAGCACCACCCAGCTCTCTGCCCCCTATGAAGGGCATCAAGGGGGCTGGAAACATTCCTTCCTTCCAAGAGCGGCCTAGGAATGGCCAGCATTCACCTCCAGTAACCATGAGGCTGGAGCTAAGGAAGGAGGTTAAGCTGAGTCGTCAGGAAAAGAACTTCCATGCCTAAAAAAGCAGCTGTAGAGGGGATCTAAGAAACGGTACAAATGGCAACTAGCATCATTGGTTGAATTGCTTTCCCTCCCCAATTTCCACCAAAAAGAGCAAAGAGATATGAAAACGGGGTGAGGGGTGGGGCCCGTATCCACAGAGGAAAGCTGGTCAGACACAGCAAGGAGCCCTGCAGGCCACCACGGACAGCATGTGAGGAAGGCCGGGCAGCCCCTCAGGGGCCAGGAAGCCTGGCAGAGCCCAGGGCCCGACTCTGAGATCCCCAAAAGCTTCAGGAGGATGCCAGGGATCAGCCCCGTGGAGTGACTGCCATGAACAGGCACCTGTACGTCTCACAACATAGCTTCCAAGTCTACAAAACAAATGATTAGGGCAAAAGAAGGGGACTTGATAAATCCCAACACATACAGTTTCTAACACTCTTTATTTTTATTTTTAAACAGGGTCTTGCTCTGTCACTCAGGCTGGAGTGCAGGGGTGCGATCATGGCTCACTGCAGCCTCCACCTCCATGGGCTCAGGTGATCCTCCCACCTTAGCCTCTTGAGTAGCTGGGATTTCAGGTACATGACACCTTTCCTGGCTATTTTCTTTTATTTTTTGTAGAGACAAGATCTCTCCAACTCCTGGGCTCAAGCAGTCCTCCCACCTCGGCCTCCCAAAGGGATTACAGGTTTGAGCCACTGTGCCTGGCCTTAACACTTTTCAAATGAACAAATTGCGCAAACAAAATTAAGATTATTAAGGCTTCAACAGATACAATCTGGCACTCCCTTTCACATTTTTGTGCTCAGCAAACAGAATATAGTTTACTTACAGATTATTTAACAAAATGGGCTTATACTGGACTACAGGATAAAAATCTCAACAGAAGTCATTACCTGGCTGGTCACGGTGGCTCATACCTGTAATCCTAGCACTTTGGGAGGCTAAGTGGGGGTGGACACCTGCGGTTAGGAGTTCGAGATCAGCCTGGCCAACACAGTGAAACCCCATCTCTACTAAAAATACAAAAATTAGCCAGGCGTGGTGGTGTGCGCCTATAATCCCAGCTACTTGGGAGGCTGAGGCAGGAGAATCGCTTGAACCTGAGAGGCGGAGGCTGCAGTGAGTTGAGACTGTGCCACTGCACTCCAGCCTGGGCAACAGAAGGGAGACTCTGTCTCAAAAAAAAAGAAAAGAAAAAAAAGAAGTAATTACCTAACCATGATGCAATAAAAACAGAATCTAGCAAAAGAGAGAAATAAAATGTTGGCTACAGCATTGTTTTAGTAGAAAAGTATAAATTTTCATTAGAAGAAGAATAGTTAAACAAACTATTAAAAATAATAAATGCTTAAACGAATAAATCCACACTCTGGAATCCGAGGCAGTTGTTAAAAAGAAGCACCCCATTCATCTAATATGGAGTCCTAGAAGAAGAGAACAGGGTTCTGGTAGAAAAAGTAACAAATTGACAGGATAATGGCTGAGAACGTTCCAGAAAAATGTACACAAACTGCTAAGGGGTAAAAATAAATTCAAAATCTTGGTAAAACTCCAGAATATCAAAGAGAAAAACCTCAAAGTTTACAGGAAGAAAAGAGACACCTACCAACAGTTAGAACAGCTGTAAACATTTTGGCATCAAGAGATGCCCAGGAGACAATGCAGTAATACAATATTTTTATAAAGTGCTACGGGAAAATAAAGGTCATCCTACTCAATTATTCAGGAATGAGGGCAAAATAAAGACATTTTCAGACATCCAAAACTAAGAGGGCTTGCCCTGAAATTGAATTTTAAAGGATACATTTTGGCAAGAAGAAAAATGAACTCACAGAGAAGGAGTGAGATTTAAAATACATGAACATTGGTATAATTTATCAGTAAATTTAATTAACTATCTACTGTAAATATGGGTTTTTTGGGGACAGCATTTCACTCTGTCACCCAGGCTGGAGTGTAGTGGCGTGATCTTGGCTCACTGCAACCTCCGCCTCCCTAGTTCAAGTGATTCTCCTGCCTCGGCTTCCCAAGTAGCTGGGATCACAGGTGCACACTGCCACACCTGGTTAAATTTTGTATTTGTGGTCCCAGCTATTTGGGAGGCTGAGGTGGGAGGATCACCTGAGCCCTGGATTTCAAGGCTGCAGTGAGCCATAATTGCGCCACTGCATTCCAGCCTGCTGGGTGACAGAGCAAAGCCCTGTCTCAAACAACAAAACAAAAATCAAAAAAATGAAACTGACCACATAGCAAATACCAAGTTACAATGTATTTCAGGGAACTATTACAATACAGATCACATTCTCTGAGCAGGATGCTCTCAGATTGATGGACAAATAATCTCCCTATTTCACACATTCTAAGATGTACTTTATTTTTTCACATCATCTCTAAAACCAGAATGCTTCTTATAACTGATGGGATGTTACAGTTTAATGAGCAATGGGTTTTTTTTTTTCCGCCTTCTTTGGTGGTATAAAAAATAATGGAGTCCATTACAATCAACAGCATTTTAGATTTTATGAAAATATGGTAGTTTTTAAAAAATGTATGGGCTACATTACTACCTAACTAGAAATTAATAACAAAAGAAAAAATAAAAAGCTATAAAGTACCCTCCTGAATACCTCTCTTGTATCAAGGAGGAAATAAAATTAGCAATTTTAGACTATGAAAAATTATGCTAATGACAATTTACTCATACCAAAACTTACGGAATGTGGCCAGAACTGTACTCAGAGGAAGCGTCATCAGTTTAAATATTTTATTCGTAAAGAAGAAAGATAATACATGACCTGCACAGACGTTCAACTTAAAAAATTAGAAAAAGAACAAGAAAATAAGCCTTAACAAGTCATTAAAGATAATAGGAGGAAGTCCTGATTTTTAAAAGAGTTTAACATTTAACAGCAGGATGAATAAATAAATTCAACAGCTGTTTCTTAGAAAAGGCCAAAGAAATCAACGAATCTCTGGGAAAGTCTAACCAGGAAAAGAGAAAAAAACATTAATGAGAAAGAGAGATAAGTAGAGATGCAAAAAAATTTATGAAAATACAAGAATACGAAATAGAATTCTCTGCTAATAAATTTTAAAATCTTGATTAAATGTATGATAGTCTAGGGAAGCAAAATGATACAAACTGATTTAAGAAGTAGAGAAGCTGAATGGAAAACACACGTGGAAAACAGTCCTCCCCACCCCTAAAGGCACTGTCCTCAGACAGTTTGAAATCTTCACGGAACAGACATTTTCTAAGCTATTTAAAATGTTCCAGAGGATAAAGAAAAGAGAAAAACTTCCTAATTAATTTTATGAATAACGCATAACCCTGGTACCAAAACCTGCCAAAGATGAAACAAAAATAAAATCACAGACTAAATCTTGCTTGTCACTATAGATGCAAAAATCCTGAATAAAAGGACATGGACAGCTGGGCGCAGCGGCTCATGTCTGTAATCCTAGCACTTTGGGAGGCTGAGGCGGGCGGATCTCTTGAGATTAGGAGTTCGAGACCAGCCTGGTCAACATGGCAAAATCCTGTCTCTACAAAAAATGCAAAAATTAGCCAGGCATGGTGACAAGCACCTGTAGTCCTAGCTACTTAGGAGGCTGAGGCATGAGAATTGCTTGTACCCAGGAGGCGGAGGCTGCAGTGAGCTGAGATCATACCACTGCATTCTAGCCTGGGCAACAGAGCCAGACCCTGTCTCAAAAAAAAAAAAAAAACATGTAAGACTCACATGGCCCCTACCATCACTACCCTCAACTCCAAATGTATAGCAATGCTGAATAAAATATAAGATAAAATCTTTTTTTTTTTCTTTTTTAAAGATACGGTATTGCTCTGTTGCCGAGGCTGGAAAGCAGAGGTGCAGTCATAGCTCACTGCAGCCTGGAACTGTCGGTGTCAAGGAATCCTCCTCCCTCAGCCTCCCAAGTAGCTTGGACTATAGGCGCACACTACCATGCCTGGCCAGTTTTTAAATTTTTTCAGTGACAGGGGTTTTGCTGCATTGTCCAGGCTAGTCTCAAACTCCTGGGCTCAAGTGATCCTCCCACCTCAGCCTCAAAAAGCACTGGGGTTACAGAAGTGACCCACCATGTCTGACCTGATAAAAATAATTAGATACAAAGCTAAGCTTAAGAAAAGGAAATATTCCGACGCATGAGCCGGAACAATGAACTGTCAGCAGGTGCCCCAGAAGTCCTGAACACAGATGGCAGACCCTAGAGGTCAGGGTCTGGGGCATTGGTGCCCACAGGAGATTCAGTCGGGGCCCTCATAAGATGAGGAACTGGAACTGAGTTATTGCACAAAGCTAGGGCTCTAGAAGGGCTCACACCTCACTGAAATGGAAGCCTAGAAAACTCAACCCCTGTCTAAAAGAAAATACAAAAAATCCTGGGGCAGAGGGAAGCCTCCCAGAATGAAAAGAATCCCAAGCCTGAACCGTGGCTGTGGAGTTCAAATTTACATGACCAATATGGAGCTAGAAATAGTAAGAAAAATAGGTCCCAAACTGACGCATCCATGGGGGCTCCCAGCAGAAACAATTTTGAAATGTTCTGAAGCAACACCTCCACAACCCGGGAAGCACAGGGCTACCATTGGCTAAAAATCAACAGTCTTAAATTAGTTTGGATAATTTTTGCTTCCCTAGAATATTGCACAGAAATTATAATCCACCAAAGGAAATGATTTGCCATGAGGAAACACAAGCTGACAGACAAGCAGAAAGAACAGACCCCAAGATGTGGAAGAAACCTGATTTATGCTAATTTATCTATTGTTTATGTTAACATTTATATTTTAAATTATAAAATGAGAAAAATAATAATACAGGCATAAAAGAACAGGAAACTACAGGAAACAAGCATGTAGATTTCAACACTCTCCATAGAATTCCAAGAGATGAAAAATATAGTGATTGAAATTAAAAACTAATTGCTAGGATTTCAGAACAGATTGGTAAACTAGGAGACACGGTGATCCAGGGGGTGAATCTAACATAATCACCCAGAATGCAAACATGGAAAAACATGAATCTGAATTCCAAGGAAGAGAATAGAATGAGAGGGTCCAAAATAAAACTGATAATCATAGACTCTGGCTGAAATGCATCCCCAGGGACTAAAACAAAGGCAGGGTCCTTCTGGATCACTTACACTAATGACTTTTAGGCAACTGTGTCAGTGGCAGTACAGAGTCTCTAGGGCACTCAAGACAACATTAATCACCAAGGCTTACATAGAGCTGACTATGTGCCAGGATCCATTTTAAACACCTTATATACATTAACTCATTTAATTCTCACAATGATCTAAGAGTTTGGTAATATCATCTCTATTATGTAGATGTGTAAACTGAGGAACAGAATTTAAGTAATTTTCCCCAGCTATTAAGTGTTGGAGTAGAAGTCAGTCCAAGAAACTATCTCCAGAGTCTGTGTTCTTAACCACCACGCTATACTGTCCTTCAAACATGTGACTTGCATTTCAAAGGCTAATATTGAGAACAGGGTCGACGAGACTAAAAAAATTTGCAGAACTTAAGAAAGCCATGAGTCCTAAGAGTGAATAAGTGCCTCAACTTCCAAGTAGGAAAAATAAAACTATACACCTAGATATAACTCAGTAAAGCTGAAGAATATGAAACAGAGAAAAGTCACAAAAATAACCCGAGAGAAAGACATTATACACAAAGGACTGACACACTAACTCTCATCTTCTTTGAGGAACAGGGGGGACCAGAAAACAATGAATAAGGCTTCAGAGAGCTAAAGGAAAATAACTATCATCCCAGAATTCTATACCCAGCTCAACTATGCAGGGAAAAATAATACTGAAATGAACAAAGTCCAAGAGAGTTTACATAGGCCTTCCCTGAAAGAACTACTAAGGGGTTATATGAGGCAGCTGAAAACGGAACTCACACACACACACACAAAAGAGTAGAATGCAATAAGCAAGAGTGAGAAAAGAAATTGGTAAACAGCTGTAAGTTGAAATAATCAACAGTAATAATTATTTTTTTAAATTGGGGAGTTTATAAATAATATGGTACTATAATTAGACAACAAAAGATATAGGATGGGAGTATGATCAGAATTAAAGTGTTCCAAGATCATTATGTTGTTTTGGAGGAAGGTAGATATTTTTGTTTAAATCATACTGTGTTAAATCAAATCACATGTGCGTATTAGCAACATAAAGGTAAACACTGGGAGAATAAAAAATAGAATGTGGGCCGGGCGCGGTGGCTCAAGCCTGTAATCCCAGCACTTTGGGAGGCCGAGACGGGCGGATCACGAGGTCAGGAGATCAAGACCATACTGGCTAACAAAACCCCGTCTCTACTAAAAATACAAAAAACTAGCCGGGCGACCTGGCGGGCGCCTGTAGTCCCAGCTACTCGGGAGGCTGAGTCAGGAGAATGGCGTGAACCCGGGAGGCGGAGCTTGCAGTGAGCTGAGATCTGGCCAGTGCACTCCAGCTTGGGCGACAGAGCGAGACTCCGTCTCCAAAAAAAAAAAAAAAACAATTTTTTTGTTTTAGAGACAGGGTCTCACTATATTGCCCAGTCTTGTCGTGAACTCCTGTCTTCAAGTGATCCTCCAGCCTTGCTCCCTCCCGAAGTGATGGGATCATAGGCATGAGCCAC
>NW_016816687.1:443362-498563 GCF_001698545.2 Rhinopithecus bieti
AAAAAAAAAAAAAAAAAAAAAAAAAAAAAAAAAAAAAAAAAATTTAACAACTCAATTAAGTTATGGGAAAAGGATCTGAAGAGATCATCTCTGAGAACTAAAAAGAAAATCCTAAGCTCCCCAACTTAATAAACAGTCCCCCTCTTGGCCAAGAGGAACCCAGAGAAACCTTAAAAACTGGGTTCCTGGCCATGCCGGGCCGGGAGGTTGGGCACACACCTCTCTCCCTTGCTGACCGCCATTAGACTTCCTCTCCTAAGAGTTACTACAGCGGGACCTCCATCCCTTTTGTGGTTTAGACACAACTGACCAACATGAAAGTTAACATAGAGATCATAAGACTCACAGAACAGACTCTTTGTGGCAGTAAGACACCAAGTTATAAACGTTACCTAAGGCCATGCCAGGCAAGGATAAAGTCACACACCCCTACACTTTATAAAAAATGGACTATGCTCTAACTGCCACAGGACTTTCTTTTTCTCTAGCAGCTAAACAAGCACTGGTTTGGAGATAAACAATGCTGAAACAGTTGCAGCTCACCCACGGCCAGGTACTAACTGACCCCCCAGCCCTCTGATTTACCAGCCATAACTACAGCTTTGCTTGGACAAGAGATTGATTTCGGTAACTTTCTCCTGATAAGAGACCACCCACCATGGCCTGGTTCTGGCTGGTTTACAGAGGCTGCTGTGCACTGAATACCTTCATGTCCTGGCTTCGCCTTTTGACCTATAGGGTCTAATTGTAATGCATTTAAATGCAAAGTCTGCAACCCAAGGAAAACATGGGACGCATGTAACATGCATGTTTGTTCAGTATGTATGTGTCCAGCCCCCCCACCCATGCATATTGATAGCTCTTCCTGTAACTTGCTGAATATGTGTACTTGGCCAGCCCGTTGAGCATAAATTCCTGTTCCACCCTGCCCTCCCTTGAAGGGTTAGCTTTCGGTTTTCAGGTGGAGGCTGCGCTTCCCGCCTGTAGGTTGTGAACCCCTTCTTAAGAAATAAAGTTCTCCTTTCTAAGTCTATAAATTATATGTTTTTTCAGCTGACATCTCCAAAGACATCCAAGTAGCAAATAAGCATGTGAAAAGATGCATCCCCAATGAGATACATCATTACTCATTGGGGAAATGCAAACCCAAACCACAGTGAGATACTAGCACACAAACACTAGGATGGCTGTGATCAGAAGGAAAGACAGGCCAGGCGCAGTGGCTCCTGCCTGTAATCCCAGCACTTTGGGAGGCCGAGGCAGGCACATCAATTGAGCTCAGAAGTTTGAGACCAGCCTGGCCAACATGGTGAAACCCCGTCTCTACTAAAAATACAAAAATTAGCCAGGCGTAGTGGCAGAAGAATCCTTTGAACCCAAGAGGCGGAGGTTGCAGTGAGCCGAGATCACGCCACTGCACTCCAGCCTGGGAGACAGAGCAACACTCCGTCTCAAAAAAAAAAAAAAAAAGAATAGACAGTAACAACTATTACCACGGAGGTGAAGAAATTAGAATGCTTGTACATTGCTGGTGGGAATGGAAAATAGTGCAGTCACTTTGGAAAACAGTCTGGCAATTCCTCAAGAGGTTAAGCATAGATTTACCAAATGGCTGAGCAATTCCACTCCTGGGTATATACCCAAGAGAAATGAAAATACATGTCCCCAAAGACTTTGTACACGAATGTGTACACAGCAGCTTTATTAATAATCTCCAAAAGGTAGAAACAACCCGAATATCCATCAATAGATGAATGGATAAAATATAATAATAAAAGTGTATATCTGTACAATGCAATATTATTCAGGCATAAAAAGGAATGAAGTGCTATTAATACAACCTGGCTGAATCCTGAAACCATTATTATGCTAAGTGGAAAAAAAGACCACACGTTGTAGGATTCAACTGACATGAAATGTCCAGAATAGGCAAATGTATAGAGACAGAAAACAGATTAGTGTTTGCCTAGGACTGGGCAGGAAGGAATGGGGAGTGACTGTGAACAGCACAGGGCTTCTTTCTGGAGTGATGAAAATGTTGTGGAATTGACTGTGGTGATGGGCGCACAACACTGGGAACATACCGAAAACCATGGAATTGTGCACTTCAGGTGGGTGAATGGTGAGGTATGTGATTATGTCTCAATAAAGCTGTTAACAGAGAGAGAAGCACAGAGGAGAGAGGGAAAGAGGACTTCCAGACCCTAGAGACCATACTTGCACCCACTGTTCTGCCCTCCCGGCTTTGACCCTACGAGGACTGTCTGTGCTTCTACCTATGGCCAATCCCCGACGTCCACCAGCTCCAATACTCTCTAAGCTTCTCAAGGACTGAACTCAAGCAATTCTCCCCTCTGAACCACCTCAGTTTTTCATGTTCTATTCTATCAGTCTCATCAGCATACAGATATGCTGTGATTTCTCCAATCCTAAAAAAAATAAAACCCCAAAACAAAACCTTTCAACCCCTCTTCCCTCAGCAGCTATCTCCTCATTTCTATTTTATTTTATTTTATTTTTTAGACAGACCACTGCCCAGGCTTGGAGTGCAGTAGTGTGATCTTGGCTCACTGCAACCTCCACTTCCCGAGTTCAAGTGATTCTCCTGCCTCAGCCTCCCAAGTAGAAGGGATCATAGGTGCATGCCACCACGCCTGGCTAATTTTTGTGTTTTTAGCAGAGACAGGGTTTCATCATGTTGGCCAGGCTGGTCTCGAACTCCTGTCCTCAGGTGATCTACCCGCCTCCACCTCCCAAAGTGCTGGGATTATAGATGTGAGCCACCGCACCCAGCCTATCTCCCCATTTCTTTGCCCTCATTTGCAGCAAAACACCTTGAGTTATCCCTATGCACAATCTCCAGTGTCTCTCTTCCCATTCTATCATATACTCCCCAAAATCAGGCGTTTGCTCCCCTCATTCCACCAAAGCCATTCTTGCCTGGAGCACATTGCAGAACCCACTGGTCAGCCCTTGGTCCTCACCCACCTGGCCCGCCACCAGCATTGGGCACAAGGGACCATGCATTCCTCCGTGGTGCGCTTTCCTCACTTGGCTCCCAGGACGTGATAGTCTCCTGCTTTCTTCCTTTCTCACTGGTCACTTCTTGCCTTGTTTTGTGTCTTCCTCATCTCCCTGAAGTCTTCATGTCGGAATATTCCAGTTCTCAGTTATTGGTCCTCTTTGCATCTCTATTTGCACTAACTCCTTCGCTGACCTCGATCAGTCTTCAGGCTTTAGAAACTATCTATATGTTGATGACTCCCAAATGTATTAACTCTGAAACCACCTTTGTAAAAATTACGACTGCAAGAGAAATCTGATAGCTGACTCCATTTTGCTTCTAACCTCACAAGCTGTCTTTGTTCATTCCTGGGCGTAGGCCAAGCTAACTGTGGGAGGAATTCAGTTCATAGTTTAACTTTATTTTATTTATTTTTATTTATTTATTTTGAGACAGAGTCTCACTCTGTCGCCCAGGCTGGAGTGCAGTGGCACGATCTTGGCTCACTGCAACCTCTGCCTCCCGGGTTCAAGCAATTCTCCTGCTTCAGCCTCCCGAGTAGCTGGCACTACAGGTGTGTGTCACCACGTCAGGCTAATTTCTGTATTTTTAGTAGAGACAGGGGTCTCCCCATGTTGGCCAGGCTGGTCTTGAACTCCTGGCCTGAAGCGATCTGCTGGCCTCAGCCTCCCAAAGTGCTGGGATTACAGGCGTGACCCACCGCGCCCGGCCCATAGTTTAACTTGAAAACAAAGATGACAATAGTTCCTTCCTGAAACTAACCCCCTCCTTGCTCAGGGACCAAAGCTACCTTTGTGAAACTAACAAATTAGCCACAAGGTCAAAAGATTTTATACCATATCGCCAACTGCTCCTATAGATAACATCACTATTGTGAAACCTAAGATTAGTGTTTGAGGCATCTTTCAGACCTTGCTTTCCGATGGACCAGTTGGTGCCACCTGGACCAGTAACTCATACCAAGAAACTGGCTCAAATGGTCTTGTGACTCCCACGCAGAAACTGACATAGCAAAATAAGACAGCTTCGACTCCCTATAATTTCATCCTCAACCCAGTCGGCCAGCATTCTCCATTCCTTAGTCCTCTGTCCACCAAACTATCCTTGAAAAACTCTAGCCTCCAAAGTTTTGGGGAGGCAGATTTAAGAATTTATCTCCCAGCTGGGAGTGGTGCCTCGTGCCTGTAATCCTTGCACTTTGGGAGGCTGAGGAGGGCGACTCACCTGAGGTCCGGAGTTCATAACCAGCCTGGCCAACATGGTGAAACCCCATCTCTACTAAAAACACAAAAAAAATTAGCCCGGTGTGGTGGCAGGCACCCGTAATCCCACCTACTCGGGAGCCTGAGGCAGAAGAATCACTTGAACCAGGGAGGCGGAGGTCGCAGTGAGCCAAGATCGCGCCGCTGCACTCCAGCCTGGGCGACAGAGCCAAACTCTGTCTCAAAAAAAAAAAGAATTTTATCTCCCAACTACTGATGGGCTGGCCTTGCAATTATTAAACTTTTTTTTTTTTTTTTTTGAGACTGTCTCCCAGGCTGGAGTGCCATGCATGTTGCCATCTCAGTTCACTGCAGCCTCAAACTCCTGGGCTCAAGTAATACTCCCACCTCAGCCTCCCGAGTAGTTGAGACCACAGGCACGTACTAGTATGCCCAGCTAATTTTTTGTATTTCCTGTAAAGATGGAGTTTCACCATGTTGTCCAGGCAGCTCTTGAACTCCTGGCCTCAAGCAATTCGCCCACCATGGCCTCCCAAAGTGCTGGGATTAGAGGCATGAGCCACCACACCTGGCCCTCACTAAACTTCTCTGCCGTAATACTCCTGCTATTCTCTGTGTATTGGCCAAGAAGAAGAATCCACTGGGACATAACATCTCCAGCGCTAACCTCTCTCCATTAACTCCAGACTTGTATATCCAACCAAATATTCAACATCTGCCATTGCCTGTGTACTGGACATCCTAAATCCTATATGTCCTTCGCTGAATGTTTAGCCTAAGCCCCTCCAACAACTGTTCCACCCACTCTTTCCCACCTCAGCTGTGGGTCACTCCATCCTTCTAGCCGCTCAGACCAAAAGCTGTCTCTTCCTCACACCCCATCTAACCCATCAGGAAATCTCGTTGGCTCTGCCTTCAAATATATCTAGAATTCAACCCATCTGCTCACGTCCACTGCCAACATCTTGGATGGATCATCCTCTCCCACTGCCAGGCCTCTTTGCCCCTTATCATGGCAGTAACAGGGAACATGTTTTAAAATATAATTTCAATCATGGCACTTCTCTGTTCAAAACCCTGCCGTTGTTCCCCACGCATGCAGAGTAAAGTCAAATTCCCTACTCTGTACTCTGCTCTGCAGGGCCCACATCCTCTGTTCCCTGCCTCCATATGGCCTCATCTCCAGCGGCCCTATCCCCCAACTCCCAACTTCCTCGCCGTTCCTCTCACTGGGTGCCCTCTCTGCCCACACCCATCTTCACCCAGGTCAGAATTTCTCAACCTCCACGCTATGGACATTTGGGGCCAGATGGGCCCCTGTCGTGGGGGCTGTCCTATACACTGTAGAGTGTTTAGCAGTGTCCCTGGGCTGTAGCCACCAGATGCCAGGAGCATCCCTGAGTCATGACCATCAAAAATGTCACCAGCTGTTGCCAAATTCCCCCGGGAATACAATCGCCCAGGCTGAGAACCACTGGCCTAGACCGTCTGTAGGGTCCATATCTTCCCAACCTCAAATCTCATCTCACCTTCTCAGGGAGGCCCACCTTGATCCTTTCCCTCCTCCCTCACCCCACACTTCCAATCCTCTTAGCCTACTTGGCTTTTCAAAGCAAGTGCCACATTCTAACACTACATAATTCATTTATTTTTTATTTTTTTTAGAGACAGGGTCTCGCTCTGTTGCCCAGGCTAGAGTGCAGTGGCACAATCATGGCTCACTGCAGCCTCCACCTCCTGGACTCGACTGATCCTCCCGCCTCAGCCTCTCAAGCAGCTGGGACTACCTCTCAAGTAGCTGGGACTACAAGTGCACACCACCACGCCTGGCTAATTAAAAAAAAAAAAAATTATTTTAGAGACGGGGTCTTGCTATGTTGCCCAGGCTGGTCTCAAACTCCTGGCCTCAAGAGATCCTCCCGCCTTGGCTTCCCAAAGTGCTGGAATTACAGGCATGAGCCACCACACCCAGCCATGATTTACTTAAGTATATTAGTGTTCGCTGTCTGCTGCCCTTACTAGAACATTGGCTCCGTGGGGGCTGGGATTCACCTCTGCTTCACTTCCTGCTGTATCCCCCAGTGCCTAGAACAGACCTGACATGTACTGGGCACACACTTGGTTCTCCATAAATATTTGTGGAGTACATGGATCAGCTCAGAAGACCCAGCATAATAATAATAAATACAGTAAAGCTGGGCACAATGGCTCACGCCTGTAATCCCGGCACTTTGGGAGGCTGAGGTGGATGGATCACCTGAGGTCAGGAGTTCTAGACCAGCCTGGCCAACATGGTGAAACCGCATCTCTACTAAAAATGCAAAAATTAGCCAGGCATGGTGGCAGGTGCCTGTAGCCCCAGCTACTCGGGAAGCTGAGACAGGAGAGTTGCTTGAACCCGGGAGGCAGAGGTTGCAGTGGGCTTAGATCGAGCCACTGCACTCCAGCCTGGGTGACAGAGCAAGACTCCATCTCAAAAAATTAAAAATAAATAAAGTAAAGGAGTCAATTTATCCTTATTTGTAAGGATACATTGTAAACTTATCCTAAATTTGTGTAAGTGAAACACTATCCCAACACTAATCTTCGCTAGATATTATTTGAAATATGATGCCCTATATCCAAAAGAATACAAATACGATATCACACAAGAATCATAATAGAGGGCATCTGCCCCTAAGATACTAGAAATGCGCTCCTAAGCTGCGATAATTAAAATTGTGGGTGCTGGGACTAGAAGAGTCGGGCTAGAACAGAAGAGTACAGAAGAGGCCCTAGTTAACATAGGAATTAAGCAAATGGTCAAGGTGGCATTTAAAAATCAGCAAGCAAAGAGTGAATGTTCCATAAATGATGCCGGTACAACTGGCTGGCCATTTTGCACCTGCGGCGTATGTGTGTTATTTAGAAATATGGAGGCAGAACTGCAGCGCCTGCTGGGGAAATGGCTAGAAGAGTCATAGGTGGCTGCCTCCAGGACACAGGATTAGGAGAGCTGGGGAGGGAGGGAGCAGAGAACTCGCAGATTTGTTAAAAGCCTTTTTTATTATTTATGCCTTCTTAAGCTATGTACATGCATAACTTTGGTAAAAATAAAATATATGTTAAAAAAGCAATAATCACGCCCCTCTTTAACCCATCTAATTGACACAGATTTAAAAAATAAAAAACGAAGATTCCCAGTGCAGTTGTGATTATGAGAAAAAATAGGCCCGCTCACGCACCGCTGAGTCTTTCTGGAAGGTGATTTGTTGGGAAGTACTAAAAGTCTTAAAGCCGTGCATACCCTTTGAGGCAACTATTCCACTTCCAGGAATTTATGCTGGGATGGCACAGAGGTATACTGCAAGAAGGTTCATGTCAACATTCTTTAAAATTGAAAAACAAAAGCAAAAACCCCCAAAATGTCCAACAGGGAACTGGCTCTATAAATTATGATAAACTCACGGGAAGGGATGCCGTGCAGGTGTCAAAAGCAAGACAGAAACAGATTCATCACCATGGAAAAGAATTCATGATATACAAAGTGATTAAGCAGGTTATGTGCGGTAGGCATAAAGATTATTGCATTTTGATAAAATGAATATGATTTACGAGTTTACATATATAAAGCGATAGAGACGTAAGATAGCCCCTTCTCTGGGACAATGGATGCCAACACCAGAGCCAGAAGGATTCAAAGGACGGTAAGACTTTAATCTTTTTGCTCTTGCAAAGGCATTTCCACAGGAAATCTTTAAGACTTCTGGCCGGGCGCAGTGGCTCACACCTGTAATCCCAGCACTTTGGGAGGCCGAGGCAGGCAGATCACTTGAGGTCAAGAGTTCAAGACCAGCCTGGCCAATGGTGAAACCCCATCTCCACTAAAAATACAAAAATTAGCAGAGTATGGTGGTGCGTGTCCGTAATCCCAGCTACTAGGGTGGCTGAGGCACAAGAATCGCTTGAATCCGGGAGGCAGAGGTTGCAGTGAGCTGAGATCACGCCACTGCGCTCCAGCCTGAGTGACAGAGACCCTGTCTCAAAAAAAAAAAAAAAAAAAAGACTTACAAAGCTGGAAGTTAGAATGCTGAGGACAGGTTCCTTAGAAGTGAGGGGTATGTGGGGTCCTCCATAGGCCCCCTCTGCTGCCCACTCATCCTTGGGGTCCTGGGGGAGTGGGCCAGGCTCCAGAGGCACACAGAGCCCAGCCAGTCGCCCACCCACCTGCAGTACCAGAGGCGAGGGCTTTGACCCCTTCCCAGCAGACAGAGACGTCCCAGAACAAAGGCCACAGTCAGTGGGTGCTGAGCCACACAGCCCTGCAGCCATGGCCTGTGGTCTTGGTAGTTCCTGTCCCCTTCCAGGGCTCTGGCAAGACACTAGGCCTCAGGCCCTCATCCTCCAGGCAGAAATCATCCACCTTGCCAGTGAAGTTCTGGACTCCAAATTCTTCAAGCCCAGAGGCCAAAGTAATATACAGACATATGGTTTGGTCAGCATAGGACTTTGGTTTTAAATTCTGAATTAGTGTCCAGACTTCAGAGGGAAAGCGATTTCACATAAAAATCGACCTCTGTTCTTGAATATTTGAATACCTGACCACCCTGGAAATCTTCATCCCTTCCTGCGATGACAGCTGGAGTGCCACTGCCCCCTTCCAAAGCAGCAGGTCCCCCACTCCCCCTACACCACCCCCGGCATCCCAGACCATACCCCTCCCTTGCCCTGAGGCCTGACCCCAAGGGTAGCTAAATTTTCCCCGCTGAGCTGTCCAGAACCCCCTCATTTCTGGGTTGTCTGAGGCTCCTTCTCCCTACTTTACCAGCCCGCCTCTTCCCTTCCACCTTCAGCTATGGGAACCAGTTCCAATACACCACCAATCCTTAGCCAGTGTTCCACCTTGCCCCTTGGGGACATATAAGTTTCCTTGCAGAAAACCCCCCACCCAGGGCCGGAAGCCTGGCCCACCACATGCTGAGGCGTGGCAGCTCAGATCTGGCGAAGCCCTTAACCCTGCTGCTCCTCGAACCCTGCCCGGGGGGATGGGGGGCAGAGATCTAGGCTGAGGCTGAGAACCTGGTCAGTGCCTCACCCCCCAGTCCTGACCTCAAGAAGGGGTCCCAGGGCAGAAACAGCAATCCTGTTCCCCAAGGACTCTGATCCCAGCAGAAGGACTCACCCGGCCGACCACGGGTTTAGGAACAGGTAAGTCCCTAAGAGCCAGGATCTTGGGCTGAGTTCCCTGGATGCTCTGGGGTAGACGGTGCAGACGGGTTTGTAGGGGAGGGCTCTCAGCACATTCCCCTGCGAGGAGCTGAGGAGGGCAGGAGCGGGCAGAGAGGGAAACTGACAGCAGTACCTCTCAGCTGAGGCTTCAACCCATCCCATAGGTGCTCTGGTGCTGGGAAGGACCTTCAGGGCAGTCCCAAATGGAGACAAGGAGCTGGGCCTTTGTGATCCCACAGCAGCAGCAGTCCCTGGGGGTGGGATGGGGTGTGACTTTGGGCAAGGAGCTCCCTGGGGCCCAGGGCAGTTCCCATCCTGGGGCGCCCCTGGGAGCATCAACAGCAGATATTCCCGGCAGCCCCCGTGCCTGGGCAGAGCAGCACCTTGGCCATCACCCAGGAGCCATCAGGGAGGCATCCTGGAGCACCCCACCTCACTAGAAGGAGGAGGGAGGTGACTTCTTGGGCAAGACCACCCAGGAAGGGCCAGAGATGCAAGAGGAGAGTGCGCTGAAGATTCAGTCACATCCCCGGCATTTATTGGCAACAGAACATTAATTCCGACTGTCATTAGAGTCCATTTCAATTTTGTAATAACATAAAAAAGTTAAGACTCTAATTTATTCATACAAATCTTGTTAGCATCCAACTTCCACATAATGTAACATTCCTTAAAAAGCTGACAAAGCAGGAGAAATTGAAAACATAAAAGACATCCACGAGCTCTCAAGGCCACAGAGCCAAAGGTGAGTGAGAGGTCGGGGAGACCAGGGCAGTCCCTGAAAGGGCTGGAGGCTTGGAACAGGAACGGACAGACCTGAAGAGGTGGGCTGAGCCACCCAAAGGAACCACGGTTTCCACCGCATCCCAGATTGAAACCATCCCCACAGGGCTGGCAAGAATTGCACACTAGGTTCTGGACAGAAATATAGTTATAATTAAGCATTCATCAGGCTGCACTGGAGCCCAGTTCCTTGTGGCAGAAAGTCACGTGGTGCTAGATCCTACCCCATTGCTCCTATAAGCAGGATTTCTGACATTAGGGTCATAAAATGGTTTAAGAATGTATCTGTTTTGCCGGGCGCAGTGGCTCACGCCTGTAATCCCAGCACTTTGGGAGGCCAAGGTGGGCAGATCACGAGGTCAGGAGTTCGAGACCAGCCTGGCCAGCATGGGGAAACCCTGTCTCTACTAAAAATACCAAAAAAAAAAAAAATTAGCCAGGCATGGTGGTGCGTGCCTGTAGTCCCAGCTACTTGGGAGGCTGAGGCCGGAGAATCACTTGAACCTGGGAGGTGGAGGTTGCGGTGAGCCGAGATTGCGCCACTGCACTCCAGCCTGGGTGACAGAGTGAGAGTCCGGCCCCAAAAAAATAAAGAATTGATTCTCCATTGTCCCTATAGACAAGATCTCTGATTTTAGAATCATAAGGTTTTTGTTCACTTAAGATGTTGAAAATACCCCAAATTGCAGCGAACAGTTTGAGGACCCCCTACAGAGGATGGGGATCAGCCTGAAAACACAGCTGCTTCGTCTCCCGGTCCCAAGATTTCACCCTGCACTCTTCCACCCATCAACGATCTCCGTACTTCACCGACTCCAAAACTTACAAATCCTAACCCCACATTCCCCAGGGAGATAGATTTGAGGTTCCCTGCCATCTCCTCATTCCATGACCTTACGATTAATCCTCTTTCTCTGCCGCAACCTGGCATCTTAGCACATTGACCAGCTGCGTGCATCAGACAATGGACCTGTTATGGTTACAAGGCTGCCCCGATGCTGAGGGGCTCCTCCTCAGCACCTCTGGAGCCCCCACACCATCCCAGAGGCGTGCCCCTGCCCCTGGGCTCCAGACAGCACCCTAGCGCTTCCCTCAGCAAATTCATCCTCAAGCGCTGTAACTCCTCTTAATTACATGTCTGCGGTGTTTGCATTAGATAGCTGTCACCCTGTAATTTACCCGTACACGGGTTTTAATTGTACATTAATCTTTTCTACATGCCACTCCCCTGCTAGAATCTCGAACGGCAGTAGTTTGGGCCATTTTGTTTATTCCTCAGCCAAAAATAGCTGATGAATGTAATCGCATATTGTACCTCCTCCTCTTTTTTTTTTTTTTTTGGTCAGGATCACCTGCTGTGTGCTGGGGCTGGAGAGAGGCTCCTGTCACCTGCAAGTCACCTTTAAGCACAATATTTGACTGTTTCCTAGCTGACAGCAATTTTAGAAGAAAGGTCAGCAGCAACAAGACATCTTCTGATCTCCAGCCACGCGTTCTCTGGGCATCCCCCGCCCCCCACATCCACACTCTCTCCCTCAAGCTCTTGCCTGATGGATCAGGGAGCACTCACTTGGGGAGCAATCTCACCAGGGGATGGAGGACAATGTGTGAACCTAAAAAATCCACCAGCCTGCAGGTTCCAAGGTCACTTGGAAAACCACGAAGGTGAACTATAAATTACAAAGCCCTGGCTGGCTGCCAGGGCCCCAGGAAGCTACATTTAGCATATCATTCTCCCAGCAGCAGGATGAAGCCTTAACTCCCTTTCTGACGGAATTTGAATGGAATTGGTTACAAGAACATTGTGATTGAAATATCACCCATTGGCTTTTCATGACAACTCAGCGACAGATTGCAATTGCTATGGAGAGCCTGTGTGTGTCGAGGGGTGGCTGTTGTGCACTCCGGCCGGCCAAGGTGGCAATGAGGGAGTCCCATACAATATTTATGAAATCCAGATGAAGTCCTACACTGGCAATGAGCTGATATCATAACACAGATTTCAAAAACGCCTTGACATTTGCCCGAGATCAAATTTCCCCTTGCGAAAACCCACGAGGCTTTGTGCTGACAGCGGTCTGTGCGCTTCGCCCCCACCTGCAACCTTCCTCGTTTAAGCTTGGGTAATTAACGCTGCCATGGGAGAAGGCCGGAGGGGCTGGAGCAGCAGATACAGTAGAATAACACCACACAAGTCCACTTCTTTGAGGAAAACATCAGCGGTGGTGTTCAGTGATGAAAGACAGGAGTTTTTATAATTTTTATTGTTAAACACTTTCCCACCAGCAAAAACAAAGCTCGAGTGATCTCCTGAAATTGGTGAGGTTCTGACAGCATATTTGGATGGAGAGAGCTATGCAGGGAAGATCCATCACAAAGTCGCCCAGGAAACAAACATGAGAGCAAGAAATCTATCTCCTTGGGGCCAAAGATCTCACTTGGGTGCAGCCTTTATTTCCTTTTAGGGCAGGCTTGGAGAATCTGTTAGGAAGGGGATGTTTGAGCCCTCCTGGAAGAGAGGACATGCTGCTTCAGATCCTACACTTTGGGACCTTTCTTTTCTTTTTTTTTCTTTTTTTTTTTGTTAAGAGACAAGGTCTTGCTCAGGCTGGAGTCCAGTGGTGCTGTCACAGCTCACTGCAGCCTCGAACTTCTGGGCTCAAGTGATCCTCCCGCCTGGGCCTCCCAAAGAGCTGGGATTACAGGCGTGAGCCACCATGCCCAGTTGAAAGTGAATCTTTCACCGGGCCCGGTGGCTCACGCCTGTAATCCCAGCACTTTGGGAGGCCGAGGCAGGCGGATCATGAAGTCAGGAGATCGAGACCATCCTGGCTAACACGGCGAAACCCTGTCTCTACTAAAAATATAAAACATGAGCCAGGCGTGGCAGCGTGCGCCTGTAGTCCCAGCTGCTGGGGAGGCTGAGGCGGGAGAATGGCGTGAACCTGGGAGGTGGAGCTTGCAGTGAGCCAAGATCGTACCACTGCACTCCATCCTGGGCAACAGAGTGAGACTCTGTCTCAAAAAAAAAAAAACACAAAGAAAAGAGAAAAGAAAGTGAACCTTTCTTTAGGCATCTCACATCCCACCCATCTTAAATAGGGGCTGGGTAAAATGAGGCTGAAACCTACTGGGCTGCATTCCCAGACGGTTAAGGCATTCTAAGTCATAGAATGAGATAGGAGGTCGGCAGAAAATACAGGTCATAAAGACCTTGCTGATAAACCAGTTTGCAGTAGAGAAGTCAGCCAAAAGCCACCGAAACCAAGATGGTGATGAGAGTGACCTCTGGTCGTCCTCACGGCTATAATCCCACAAGCACTATGACAGTTTACAAATGCCATGACAACATCAGGAAGTTACTCTATATGGTCTAAAAAGGGGAGGCATGAATAATCCAGCCCCTGTTTTGCATATCATCAAGAAATAATCATAAAAATGGGCAACCATGTCTATGAAGTAGCCGTTCTTTATTCCTTTACTTTCTTTCTTTTTTTTTTTTTTTGAGACGGAGTTTCACTCTTGTTGCCCAGGCTGGAGTGCAACGGCACGATCTCGGCTCACTGCAACGTTTGCCTCCCGGGTTCAAGCGATTCTTCTGCCTCAGCCTCCTGAGTAGCTGGGATTATAGGCACCAGCCACCATGCCCGGCTAATTTTTGTATTTTTAGTAGAGATGTGGTTTCACCATGTTAGCCAGGCTCGTCTCGAACTCCTGAGTTCAGGTGATCCACCCACCTTGGCCTCCCAAAGGGCTGGGATTACAGGCATGAGCCACTGGGCCCAGACTACTTTCTTAATAAACTTGCTTTCAGTTTACTATATGTACTAGTCCGAATTCTTCCTCGTGCGAGATCCAAGAATCCTCTCTTGGGGTCTGGATCGGGGCCCCTTTCCTGTAACACTTCTACCTCTAAATGTGGCTTCTGGAGACAAAGACTCACTCGCTCACACACATACCAGGACCCAGAGTGGTGAGACGTGAAATACTGC
The DNA here is from genome assembly GCF_001698545.2 of Rhinopithecus bieti. Taxonomy (NCBI): domain Eukaryota; kingdom Metazoa; phylum Chordata; class Mammalia; order Primates; family Cercopithecidae; genus Rhinopithecus; species Rhinopithecus bieti. Next base: position 457,594 of record NW_016816687.1, read on the forward strand.
ATAGGACCCAAGCCTGAAGCCGCCAGATTATTTACGAGTCAAGGCAAGGGCGATTTAGGTGGTTTTTGATAAACACTTCATATTCCACATCCTAAGAGAAGCAGAATACTTGTCAAGCATGCATCTTTATGAGCTGTCTGCCTATAAACCTTGCGCGAGAGGTCCGTGCTTAATGTTGGTTTGGCAGTAAATTGGCACGATGCACAGGTCTGCTGCATCAAATTAGCATCGACCCGTAAAACGTTACTGAATGATTCCTCAAATCTGCCAAGTCTTCAAATCAATTTTGGAGAAAGCGTCAAAAGGTTTTTTTTTTTTTTTTAACTTTGATAAACCTTTCATATTAGTTATCACAGAAAAGCGTAAACCTCTCTAATCTGTCTTCCCACAAAAAAAAAAAGGTGTTGTTTTTCCCAACTGCTTTTAGTTCTTCCGTCTTTGTGTGCCCGCCTCCACATCGCGTAAACAATGTGTGTCATGGATTAATTTCTGCCCTATTTTAAAGCAAATGGTAGTTGGCTCACGCTGTCCATGCCCCGTGGTCCCAAAGCTTGGTGAGAATTTCCACTGTACCAGCATAAAAAGTTCTCACCCCTGGCCTTTGAGATAAGCAATCCCCAGCTCGCCTCCTCCAAGAAGCCCTCCATAGCTCTCCAGTGAACCCTGACCATCGCCTTATGCCCTCGTGTTTTGGGTCAACTGGACCGCGATATCTCCCAGGGACTAAGCCCACATTTTTTCCACTGCTGGCCCTCAGGGACAGAGCTCGTGTTTAATGGTCCATGAGGTGTTGTCACCCCCCGCCCACCCATCTTTGAGGTCTAGCCTGGGCCTCCCTCCTCTGTGGAGGAGATGCCATCATAACTCACTGCAGCCTCCAACTTCTGGGCTCAAGAGATCCTCCTGCCTGGGCCTCCCGAAGAGCTGGCATTACAGGAGTAATCCCAGGCAGAATCCTTTGCCTTCCCTTCCCACTGGCTAAGTCAGGGTTGTGTATATGAAACTGCCTCCCTCCTCTGGGGACAATGACTGGGTCTCAAAACCACCCAAAGCGTCTGACCCAGAGGTCTCTTCCCCTAGACCATCCTGCTTTCCCAGTAGCTCTGCGAGACTTGAGGAGGGAGGGGCAAGCCACATCCAAAGAAAGGAGGCTTCACCATGGTCTTCATGAAAACGTCGAGGGGCAGGAGTGGAACAGCTGATGACAGGCATGGCCCTTCTGCCTTAGTTTGACCAAGGGCACATCATCTATGAAAAGATGGTGTTGGAAAAGCTCAGGAGGCCGCATGGTGCAGGGATGGAGTGCTATTCTTTTAGGGGGATCAGGGGGCTCCTAGGCTTCTCCAGAGGGTCCCAATAACAGATGCATCATCGGGGAGGAGGTTGCCCAAGGATGCCCTCAAATGGCCAGTGCCTAGAGGACTGGGGGTGAGCAAGGCCACTGGGGGCACGGCTGCAGCTCTGTCAGAAGTTGGCTTTGGAGAAGGAGGAGGTCGTTCAGACACGGGACACCCCCCAGGGAGTGAGAAACCAGCTTCCAGAGCCCTCACCACGGCAGCCCAGTTGACTAACGAGTCCCCGCCAAGTTATGGAGACACCAATGGGAAACACATCACCCCGGCAGGTCTGGGCCTTGTGCAGGACTATTCCGGGCATTGTGACACAGCCGTGAACATGACAGACTGGGCAGTATCCATGTTTTCTTTTTTTTTTTTTTTTTTTTTCATCTCAAGAAAAAAAAAACCGCCCTAAAGGGATGAATTGGTCAAGAGCTTTCTGATGAGTCCGGGGCTGGGCCAGGGCCCAGCATCTGCATCTCTGACCAGCAACCCACGTGATTCTGGGGCAAGTGGCCAGTTCCCCAGACTCATCCAGAGAAACTCCTGTCTACTCCATCCCTTGGCTTCCAGCCTGGGAGATTCAAACCCGCCCAGCAGAAGAAATGAGAAGCACCGCCAGACGTTTCCACAATGTGGGGATGGAAGTGAGTTCTACAATTTGGGGACGAAAGGAAATTTTCAAATATGTTGAATAATGTTTCCAGGTCCAAAATATCCTCGGTAAAAAAATAAACTGCATTCGTCATCTGAGAAATAAAATTAAAACTACGGTGTGATACCTCTGCATACTCATAGAATGGCTAAAATGGGAAAGACTCACAATGCCAAGTGTTGGACAGGACGTGGAGTGGGAGAGTTATGTATGGAACACTCATGCATGACTGGTGAGGAGGTGGAAACATCAGTACGACCCCTTTAGAAAACAGTCCAGCATGGAGCCAGGAGTGGTGGCTCATGCCTGTAATCCCAGGACTTTGGGAGGCCAAGGCGGGAGGATCACTTAAGCCCAGGAGTTCGAGACCAGCCTGGGCAACACAGGGAAACCGTGTTGTCTCTACAAAAAATACCAAAAAAAAAAAAAAAAACCAACAAAAAACAAAACAAAACAAAACAAGCTAGGAGTGGTGGTGGTACACACCTGTGGTCCCAGTTACTTTGGAGGCTGAAGCAGGAGGACCACCTGAAAGTGGGAGGTCGAGGTTGCAGTGAGCCATGATCACGTCACTGCCCTCCAGCCTGGGCGACAGAGTGAGACCTTGTCTTAAAACACACACACACACACACACACACACACACACACACGAAAAAGAAAACTGTTTGACAGTACCTGCACCCTGGGGTCCAGCAATTCTCTTCTAAGTACATCAGGAATGTGCAGGAACTGGACATGGTGACACACACCTGTAATCCTAACACTTTGGGAGGCCAAGACAGGAAGATCACTTGATCTCAGGAGTTCAGAACCAGCCTGGGCAACAAAGTGAGACCCCCCATCTCTATAAAAAATAAAAATAAAAAATCAGCCAGGCGTGGTGGTGCACACCTGTGGTCCCAGCTACTTGGGAGGCTGAGGCGGGAGGCTGGCTTGAGCCCAGGAGTTCAAGGCTGCAGTGAGCTGTGATTGCACCCCTGCACTCCGAACTAGATGACAGAGCAAGACCCTGTCTCTAAAAAAGGAAAAAATGTGTACATACCACCAAGAGACACACACAAGAATATCCATAGCAATGCTGTCCATAAAAGCCAAAAACTCTAACCCAAATGCCAATCAACAAGAGACTGGATAAATAAATTAGGGTCTATCCACACGATGGAATCCTGTACAAAGAGGAAGGAACAAATAACAAGTCAAAACAATGTGGATGAATCTCAGAAACCAGATGCTGACCCAAACACAGGAGCATACATACTGCATGATTCCATTTCTATTAAGTTTAAAAACAAGGGCCTGGGTGCAGTGGCTCATGCCTGTAATCCCAGCACTTTGGGAGACCAAGACAGGTGGATCACCTGAGGTCAGGAGTTCAAGACCAGCCTGGCCAACATGGTGAAACCCCGTGTCTCTAAAAATACAAAAATTAGCAGGGTGTGGTGGTGCATGCCTGTAGTCCCAGCTACTCGGGAGGCTGAGGTAGGAGGATCACTTTAACCCAGGAGGCAGAGGTTGCAGTGAGCCGAGATTACGCCACTACACTTCAGCCTGGGCAACAGAGTGAGACTCTATCTCAAAACACATACACACACACGCACACACACACACATACACACGGACACATACACACATGGAAAACCAATCCATGTTGTTAGAAGTAAGGGGAGCAGTTTTCTGTAGTGGAGGAGAATGACTGGAAGAGGTCATGGGGGCGGTTTGGGGTCCTGGTCATGTTCTGATCCCTGTTCCAGTGCTGGGTACACAGCACACTCTGTTTGCAGACATTCACTGCATTGTATACGTAGGATCTGTTCGCTTTTCTGTATGCGTACTACACTTGGAATAAAAGGCTTAAGTATGTACAATGGTGCATGCAGGACAAGAAGAAGACATGATTAGCAAACTGCTTAGAAAAAAACAGAATTTGGCTGGGTGCAGCAGCTGATGCCTGTAATCCCAGCACTTTGGGAGGCTGAAGCAGGTGGATGGCTTGAGCTCAGTGGTCCAAGACTAGACTAGGCAACATGACAAAACCCTTTCTCTACTAAAAATACAAAAAAAAAAAAAAAAAATAGCTGGGCATGGTGGTGGGAGCTTGTGGTTCCAGCTACTCGGGAGGCTGAGGTGGGAGGATTACTTGAGCCCGGGGGATGGAGGTTGCTGTGAGCTGAGATCGCACCACTGCACTCCAGCCTGGGTGACAGAGGGAGATCCTGTCTGGGGGAGGGGGGGAAAAAGGGAGAGAGAAAGACAAGAAAAGAAAAGGCAGAACTTGAGGGGACACTGGCCAGTGGGGCTACCTGCCCCCTAAGCCTCTGTCACATCACCAGGCAAGGCCCTTGACCAGTGTGCTTCCTGACACCAAAGATGAAATGGGACTGAGTGAGCAGACACCGTGGATAACAGTAGTAATAGCAGTAGCAGCTGCCACTGATTGTGAGCTGTTAGGCATAACAGCTCTAGGAGGTGGATTCTCTTGTTAACCCCGTTTCATGGATGAGGAAACTGAGTCCCTAGCCCACACAGTGACCAAGCTAGGACTGAACCCAGGCGGTCTGACTCCAGGTCCCGGTTTCAGCCGCAACCTAGAGGTGGTTGCCTGGGGTGGAGGAAGGGTGGGGAGTGGTTGCCATGGCTGTGGGCTGACACATTAACTTGTGGAAGAGGGAATCAAGAAGAGTGAAATAATAGGCATAGATTGCGCTTTCACAGGGATGAATGGTCATGAAATTAAATTTGCAGATGAGGCCAAACCTCACGAGGCCACAAATCTAAGCAGGAAACAGCAAGATGGCCCCAACCAGGAGAAATGCAATTTACCATGCACACCAAGGCGGTAATCCTCGCTAAATGACTTTTGTGAGAAAGAGGCGTGTGAGTGGCTGTCGCCAGGGATGGCGAGGTAGTGATGACCACTGACAGCAGGTAGTCTCTGCACCAGCAGCAGGCCCGGCCCCAGGCACAGCAACAGGGAGGGGACATCCAGGTGCGATCCCGGTGCCACTCCCAGCCCATGTCAGCCTCTGCCAAGGAGATTCAAACACACACGAAAGCTGAGTCCTTGGAAGTCAGAATCAAATCAGACCCAGATGTCTATAGGAAGAGTAAGGAAGAGTATTCCTGGGAGAAAGAATCACATACAAAAAAGGGAAGATGTCAGGAGGAACCAAGAGCACTGGCCTCAGCAAGCCAGCGAGAGGCTGGCCGCATTACCCTCCGGCTCAACCTGTGTGGGCAGATTGCTGAATCACATGCTGAGCCCAACCAGCGTAGACAGTGCCGGCTTTGTGCACTGGCTCAATCAGTGTAGACAGCCTGCCTACATCACATACTGATTTCAACCAGTGTAGACAAACTGCATTGCACACTGGGCTCAACCACCCCGACTTTGGGAGACAGAGCCTGATGGACCTGGCCAACATCTGAGAGGAAGCCTGGGCCTAGGCTGAGCTCAGCCACAGGAAAAGCCACTGAATCTAGAGAGTTTGAGAGCTCTGAGCCTTGTGCAAAGACCCCACAGAGAGAGGGGCAAGCACAGACTGCATGGAAGGTTCTAGTGCTCATGCCCTAGACTTAACCAACTGTAGACAGACTGCCTGCCCCACACACTGGCTTAGCCAGTGTAGATAGACCATGTGCTGGCTCTGTCAGTGTAGACAGCCTGCCTGCCCCACCAGTGCAGACAGACTGCCTGTACCATGCACTGGCCCCACCAGTGTAGACAGACTGCCTGCCCTATGCACTGGCCCTTGACCAGGCAAGTAATAATAGTAATAATTGTATTATTACTCTTGTACAGTGTAGACAGACTGCCTGACCCATGTGCTGGCTCTGTCAGTGTAGACAGACTGCCTGCCCCATGCACTGGCCCCACCAGTGTAGACAGACTGCCTGCACCACACACTGGCCCTGCCAGTTTAGACAGACTACCTTCCCCACACACTGGCTATGCTAATGTAGACAGACTGCACAATTTAATGCACTCCGCCGGCCCACAAGCAATCGCTGAGTACCTTCTCCATGCCGAGCTCCTCCTGGCCAACACAGCCAGAAAGAGCAGCATCTGCACCAACACTGTGACCTGCTTGTGTTTGCTCAACTTCCCCAGGGCCCAGTGTACGAGGTTCTGCACATGGCAGGTCAGGGTCACTGTTTGCTGGGTGCCCGAATGCGGCACAGGAAGCAAAGCTCCTCCAGCTCAAGGCTGGAGGAGGGTCTCAGTGCTGCAAGCCTGGGCTGATGATTCTTGTCCCAAGAGATGAATCAGCCCCCAAAAGAGGCAGCCTCGAAGGTGGGGACGACTTCTCTGCCAAGCACAAGTCAGTCTGTGCCCAGGCTAGGGGCTGCTGGCAGAGGGGCTCTCCCGTGTCAGCTTCCCACTGATAAGCATCTGGGCATGTCCAGGGGTCCATGGTGGTGAAGGCAGCAGATAGAATGGAGTGGCCAGGCCAGCCCTGGAAGTCTCATCTGGAGAAGCCGCCCTCTGAGCAAGGAATCAGCCCTGGGAGGGGCCTAGGGGACCAAGGAGTAATGTGTAGCTCCTAGCATCCTCTACTTGGCTCTCTTCCCTCCTGTCCCCGAGTCTGGCCCAGCCAGGGAGGAGTTGGCTCAGGCCCAGGCAGTTTTGAGGACAAGGTGACAGCAACCTGGGCTGTTGCCTGCAGCTCAGCGGCCACTCAGCTCAGGGCCTGCAGCCAGCAGTGTGGGCACAATGGGAAACGGGGTGACTCACAGACCTGCTTCCCTGCTCCCCAGCTCTGGAGGACAGAGCCTGGTAGATCAGGCCGATGTCTGCAGAGAACCCAGGGCCCAAGCTGCGCTGCAGACAGCCACAGGACATTCACCAACGTCAGAGGGCACTGCGGAGCTCCCAGCCTTGGGCAGAGCCCCTCGCAGAGGGTGCAGCAGGTAGAGACTGGCTCCCTTGGGGAGGAGGAAAAGGAGAGAGGGCTGAGAGCAAGAAAAAGGTGTAAGAGGCCAGGCGCGGTGGCTCAAGCCTGTAATCCCAGCACTTTGGGAGGCTGAGACGGGCGGATCACGAGGTCAGGAGATCAAGACCATCCTGGCTAACACGGTGAAACCCCGTCTCTACTAAAAAATACAAAAAAGAAACTAGCCGGGCAAGGTGGCGGGCACCTGTAGTCCCAGCTACTCTGGAGGCTGAGGCAGGAGAATGGCGTGAACCCGGGAGGCCGAGCTTGCAGTGAGCTGAGATCTGGCCACTGCACTCCAGCCCGGACGACAGAGCGAGACTCCGTCTCAAAAAAAAAAAGAAAAGGTATAAGAAAGGATTCTTTCTGGGGCAGGTGCCAGCCAACTGCCGGGTTACATCAAGCAGGCAGCAGGTGAAGGACCTCTGGGGTCCAGGAAGCTAAGTGGATGAAACACACATGGAGACCACCATTGGCCAGCACTCAGCTCCAGAGGAAAGTAAGCATCTGAGCCACAGTGGGTGGTCAGCTCCATTCCCCAGTGAAGGCCCATCCTCAATGAGTCTGGAGGCAAAAGTTGGGCCAGGACCCTGGGTATGGACGTCGAGCAGCTTGTCCCCACCATGGAGCCATGGGCACTGGGCTGTCACTTGTCGAGTGCCTTGGACGTGCTAGGGCTGAATGGTGAGCAGACAGGAGAGGAAGGCAGTGGAAGAACCAAGGTCTCAGAGCACAGTGGGGCCACACAACCAGCGGCCTGGCCACCCAGTCCTAGGAGGATGTGACCCAGCCAGAGTGGACAGGCGCTTAGCACTCCAGGGGACGGCCCTGTCTCAGGGAGTAGACAACTGCCAATAGTGTCCCACGGGTAACCATCCTGACCACTCCTTACCACGTCCCCTCCCATACCTAATCCAGCTGGGTACCAGTTCAGACAGAATGACCTGCAGAATGCACTGGTTCGACCAGTGTAGACAGATGGCATGAATGGTGTGCTGAGATCCCCCAGTATAAACAGATGGTCTGCATCATGACCTAGGGGCTCAACCCATGTTACAGTGCCTGCTTTGTGCACTGGCTCAACCAATATAGACGCACCGCCTACACTGCACACTAGTTTCAACCAGCGTAGACGTGCTGCCTACATCACACACTGGTTTCAACCAATGTAGATGCACTGCCTATATCACACACTGGTTTCAACCAGTGTAGACAGACTCCATTGCACATTAGGCTCAATCACCCCAGCTCCCGGAGACAGAGCCTGATGGACCAGACCAATGTCTGAGGGGAAGCCCAGTCACTCCTATTTAAGGCCACAGTGGTCTTTCTTTCTCCAAGATTCCTGCAGCTCTGTCCTCGCTGGCCTTCCTACTCTGCAGCAGTTCGTAGAATAAAGTCCCAAGTCCCCCCCTGGTTGTGAAGACCCTACACAGATGGGTCTCCAGCCACACGTCACCTGCTCCTTCACTCTGCTGGCCACATGGGCCTTCCCACAGCTCCTGAATGGTGCTCCTCACGCCCTCTCACACATTCCCTACACAGGAAGTACTGTGCATGCTCTTGTCTGTGCCTGCCTGGCATGCTGGACTCCCTCTCTCCCTCCTTTCCTCCCACATTCCCTTCCAACCCTGCTTAGTTCCCACTCCTCCTTCAGACGTCAGCTTAAGGGCCACCTCCTCCGAGAAGTCCTCCTGACCTCTCAGTGCAGGTCAGATTCTCTTTGGTAGGTCTCATAGCACTTGGGTGTTTATTTCCTTATATTCTTTATATCCTTATCACAGCCTAGAATCACATATTAGTCATTCTTTTATTAATGTCTTTGTCTGGCAGAAAATGAATTAGTGAATGAGGAATAAATGAGGAGGGTCTCCATTCCACCATCTATAAACTCACAAGGACAGGGACCACCCTCAGCTTTGCTCACCTCATGTCCCCAAGGGCCGGCACAGTGCAAGACACCTTATACCTGCTCTATAAACATTCAGGGGCAGGGTGACAGACAGGGACAACGGGCCTGGCACCAGGAGTGTGGGACTGAGAATCATTTGGCTCCAGGTTTCAATGTTGATGATTCTAATTTAGTTCAAATAAATGTCACTCACCAGGGCCAACACTGGCCATGGCTTGACAGGGAAGGGGCATCTTGCCCTCAGTCACCAGCACCGAGAAATACTGACTTCCCAGAAATGTATGGTGTTCTATGTGGGGAGTGCGAATGTGAGACCCACGCCACCAACCTGGGAGGACAGCTATGTCTGCCGCCCCAGCCCCAGGCCTGCATACGGACCGTCTTAGTCCATTTCTGTTGCTTTAAAGGAATCCCTAAGGCTGGGTAATATATAAAGAAAAGGGTCGGGCACGTTGGCTCACACCTATGATCCCAGCACTTTGGGAGCCCGAGATGGCCAGATCACTTGAGGTCAGGAGCTCGAGACCAGCCAGGCCAAAATGGTGAAACCCCATCTCTACTAAAATACAAAAAAAAAAAAAATTAGCTAGGCGTGGTGGTGCACATCTGTAATCCTAGCTACTTGGGAGGCTGAGGTGGGAGGACTGCTCGAACCTGGGAGGCAGAGGTTGCAGTGAGCTGAGACCACGCCACTGCACATTCCAGCCTGGGTAACAGAGTGATACTTCATCCACCTCCCAACCACCAAGAAAAAAAAGAGGACAGGCGTGCTGACTCACACCTGTAATCCCAGCACTTTAGGAGACTGAGGTGGAAGGATTGCTTGAGGCAAGAAGTTCAAGATAAGCTTGGACAACATAGGGAGACCCCATTTCTACAAAAAAATTTTAAAAATTAATGGACATGGCGGTGTGCATCTGTAGTCCCAGCTACTCAAGAGGCTGAGGCAGGAGGATTGTTTGAGCCTGGAAGTTCAAGTCTGCAGTGAGTTGTGATAGCACCACTGTACTCCAGCGTGGGCAATAGAGCGAGACTCTGTCTCTAAAAAGAAAAAAAAAAAAAAGAGGCTTATTTGGCTCACAATTCTGCAGGTTGTACAAGAAGCATGGCACCCACATTTGCATCTGGTGAAGGACTCATGCCCTTCCACTTAAAATGGAAGGGGAAGAGAAGCCGGTGTATGCAGAGACAGAGGTGGGGGTTAGGTGCTAGGCTCTTTTCAACAACCAGCTCTTGTGGGAGCTAATAGAGCAAGAACTCACTTCCTGCCTCACAATAGCATTAATCGGTTCATACAGGGTCTGGCCTCATGACCCACCTCCCACTAGGTCTCACCTCTAACACTGGGGGTCACATTTCAAGGTAAGATTCACAGGGGATAAACATCCAAACTATTGCACAGATACTCTCTGACTTCCTGAAAGGTGGCTTTGGCAGTGGGCCCAGGGCTGCTTCTTAGTGTCAACCCACCTACACGGAGGCTTCCCCAGTCTCTCGGTGGCCGAGGCTGCATTGCTGAGTTTCTAAGGGCCCAGGAATGAATCCAGCCAGTGCAGGCTAGAATGCCACATCACAAATGACAGGTAGTTTTGTACAGGGTAAAAGTCACAACTTTTTCCATGACCAATTTGTAAGCCTCATGATCTGCCACGCTGATTTACTGACCACAGGGTCACACATCCTCTAGCTGATAAGAAATGAGATGGCGTCTGCCGCATCCTCTGGCACCTGAGCTAATGCAGCTCTGTCCCCAGTTTGTCTGGGTCCATGGGTTTCCTCCGGAGGGAACACAGCCGCTCTGGAGTCAGATGAGCCCTGAATGTGGTGCCAAAGCCTACTGTCACCATGCTGTCACCATGCAGACTGTTCATGCCCAGCCAACTTTCTGAGATTGCAGGACACTGATGCCATATCTACATTCAGGCACCAACCTCAATTTAAAAAAAAAATCTTTTTTTTTTTTTGAGACAGTCTCACTCTGTCGCCTAGGCTGGAGTGCAGGGTCATGATCTCGGCTCACTGCAACCTCTGCCTCCCGGGTCCAAGTGATTCTCCTGCCTCAGCCTCCCGAGTAACTGGGATTACAGGCGTATAATCCCGCCACCACGCCTGGCTAATTTTTTTCTTTTTAGTAGAGACTGGGTTTCACCATGTAGGTCAGGCTGGTCTCAAACTCCTGACCTCAAGTGAACCGCCCACCTCGGCCTCCCAAAGTGCTGGGATTACAGGCGTGAGCCACCGTGCCTGGCTGATTTTTTTTAAAAAATTTATTTACTTATTTATTTAATTTTTTGCTGTGCCACTGCTGGGTCACATTGATCTCCTTGGGCCAGCACTATATAAATCTCCTGTTTTATAACTCATCACTTTCTGGTTAGCTAAAAGGCTGGCCACTCATTCCACATGGTGTTTATCAGCTCTAATTGCCACAGTTGCTCATTAAAGAGCAGCTGTGCCCAGGGCGGTGGCTCACGCCTATAATCCCAACACTCTGGGAGGCCAAGGTGGGTGAATCACGAGGTCATGAGATTGAGACCATCCTGGCCAACATGGTGAAACCCCATCTCTACTAAAATGCAAAATTAGCGGGCGTGGTGGTGCATGCCTGTAGTCCCAGCTACTCAGGAGGCTGAGGTAGGAGAATCACTTGAACCCAGGAGGTGGAGGTTGCAGTGAACCAAGATTGCACCATTGCACTCCAGCCTGGGCAACAAGAGCGAAACTTTATCTCAAAAAAAAAAATAGAGCTGCCATAATCCTGTGTCCTCTTTCTTGCTCACAGGTTCCCCACTGCCCCACGTTTCTCCAATGTGGCCTCCATGCACCAGTAAACTGGGGAGGTGAGGTTTTTCCAAGCTGCAAAGCAGCAGATGTGGCTAAGACAGGGATCTCAGACTCCAGGCCAGGCAGCAGGCAGGAGATGAGGATGTCTGCCAGGGACACCAGCTCGGGCCACACCTTCCCCATCATCCCCTACAAGCACAGCCACACTCACTGAAAATTTCTCCAGCCAGATGCATCAGCAATGATCAAAGCTCCCCTTCCTCTCTTCCATCAGCAAAACCACAAAAAGCCTATCAGGCTGCCTCTGGCAGGAACTCGGAGCTTAGAGCAGGGGAGCAGCCTGTGCGAGGTTTCCAGTCAGGCAAATCTGACTCTCCCCCTTTTAAGAGAATTGAAGGCAAATTCTGAGACGAGCCCACCAGGCACACTTTCTCAACAACCATACGGCAAAAAAGTAGTTTCTGAACTTTCCCAGACTTATTAGCTTACATAAACAGAGATTTGAATAAATGTTTAAAAAATGAAATTCCCTGGATACCCTGTAATCAGTAAATGTTCATTATGGAAACACAGCAAATATGCATGAAATTTCCCAAGTGATATTCTGGCTACAAGATTAAAAAGGCATCTCTAACAGCAGGCTGAGTTACAAAGCATCCTCTGTCGTCAGTTACAGCCCAAGGGGGACGTTCTGCCAAGCCCAGGAGGTCAGACGAGCCTGCTCTCCTCTCCCAACTGGAGCCAAGGAAAATCAAAAGATGCTCATTTTGCCTGCTCAGGCAATTTATAAATGAGCCCCCACGCTGCCTGATTGATGCCTCTCGATAAATAATTAATCCCTGACCTTGCTTTAAGAAAGCCTTGACTTTTTAATTTGGGGTCTTTTTAAAAATCAATACCTGAGAAACATAATTCACTCTTGCCGAGTCTGATTCCAGGTTAACAAATAAATAAGTAAATAAATAAGCTGCACTGTTTGTGTGGTCCCAGGGCGACTGGGCCAGGAGATGGGTCAGGTTCTGGCTTTGAGGTTTTCTGTGTTCAAATGCTTTTGGATAATTGATCAGCCAATCCCCCTGGAACCAACATTCAGACCCTCAAGAGGTCTCTCTCATCAGGGTTCCAATGTTATTCCTCCCGTGGGTCACTTCACAGAGGCCAGTCTGCTGAACGCTTCTGAATGAACTTCCACACTGCCTTCTGTGCTTGGGGTGTCCTCATTAAAATTAAAAGAGGATCTCCTGCTGGGATGCGTATCCTTCCTGTGGCCTGTCTGCCTTGCCTCTGGGACAGGGGCACAGGGTGGGCAGGAAAGGTCATGGCAGCTGGAAAATGTTAAGGGCTCTGCCACACCTGCTCCAGCGGTTGCCCTGTCCTAGGGCAGGACTTAGGAAAAGACTTCCCCACAGATAGGCAAGGGTCAAGGTGAACTTCGAAGAGAAAGGTTACCCAGGAAAGTGGGCTTCATATTGTAGCTCCTGAGCCCCTTTGTGGGGAGGGGAAAAGGGGTTGATCCGCCTCTTACCTCTATGTCCCCCGCCCCGCTCCACCATCCACTCCAGAGCAGCTACTATCTCCCTGCACCCAACGCCTCTCCCACGTGCTCTGCTGCTGCGCCAGATAGCGCCAAGCAGATGGAGAGGGGCCGGGACGCCCGTTCCCCCTAACGGAGCTGATCACGGCTCAGGAGCCAGCGGGGGTGGCCCAGGGACGCAGAGTCCTCTGGGACGCCTGAGACCACTGCGGGACAGAGAGCCCCAGTATCGGCGCCTACTTCTCGGGTAAAACAACCAGCCGGGCAGCAGCGCCCACAGCCGAGGGCGCCGCAGCCTCTTCAACTCCGGGTCGGGGTCGCGGGCCTGGAGACAAGACGTACGCGAAAGTTAGGGCGGCGGGAGTCCCGCACCGGCGAAGGAATCCGGGTCACCTCAGACGCAAGCCCCAGCATCTGCACTGCCAAAACCCGCGATCGCCCTCCTGGCCCGGCCGGCCACCAGCGAGGCCAGAGCGGGTCTGCAGAGGCTGCAGCCGGTAGCCGGAGTTGCAGCCACTGCCTGACCTCGGCTTGGTCCAGAGGCCAAACGGATCCTTTCCCCGCCCCCTGGAGCCGCCCAAGGCGCCGACTCCCGCACTCCCGACACACGCACGCACACACCTTCACACCATCGCTGACGCACGCACACTCGCCTCCAGCACTCACAGGCCGGTGCCCTGGAGAGTAGCGGGGTGGGGACGCGCGCGACGGAGCCGCTTGATAGGAAGCCAAGGCCACTTAAACTTCCCCCATAGTCCCTGCCCGCCGCAACCCGTCCCGAGTCCCGGCCCCGAGAGCGCAAGGAAGCCCCAGCACCCCGAGCGCTCCTGCCTGGCCCTCGGCGCTCGCTGCTCCGCGCCCGACGCCGCCTCCTCGCGCGCAGCACCCAGGGCCGGGAGAAGGAGCGGGGGTCCGCAGGGACCAAGAGGGCCCGAGGGACGGCAGTTCACAGAAGCGCGGCAGTGAGTGGGATCCAAGGAGCGAAAGTCTAATTAAAGTTGCCGCTACCGGGGCCGGTCCCCAAAGTGCAACCAGACCCAAGCCCCGCGCGCCCCACCTCCGCTCGCAGCTTCGGACTCCCATCCGCGTGCGGTGGCGGAGACGGCGCGCGGTGCAGTCCGGGGCCCGCTCGGGACCCCTCTGGGAGTCCCTGCAGGCCAGGAGCCTGCGCAGGGCGGGAACAGGGGTGGGGCAGGGGCGCAGCCACTTACCTGGCGCAGCGGACGCTCCCAAGGCCGCGGGCGCCTCCAGTCCGGGCGCGGTTCTCCGCGGTGGATCCTCCGCTCGGGGCGCGCAGGCGGCGGAGAGGACCTCCGCCCCAGCTCGGGCCCGGTGCCTCCTCCCGCTCCGAGCGGAACCCGGTGCGATCTGTGGGCGAGAAGCGTGGGGCCGGCGGCCGGAGCGCGCGGGTAGCGAGAGGGCGCGGTGCGGCGTTCCTCTTCGGCCCCGGCGCGTTCGGTCCCCACCTCCCGCCGCCGCCGCCGCCTAGTCCTCGCTTCTCTCCGCAGCACTGCCGGATCCGGCTTGCGCTCCGGGAAGGCTCCCAGCTAAGTGCGAGCGAAGCCTCCGGCGAGGCTGGAAATAGCGCCGCGCCCGCCCGGCGCCCCGCCCCCGGGCCCGTGGCCCCGGGCCCCGGCCGTGGTGGCGGTACGGCGGTGGCCGGCGGGGCGGTGATCGCCTCCCGCGATGCGCTCGGGCCCTCCCGGGGGTCGGCGGGCGCCCGGCGGCCACGCCGCGCTCTTGCGGCTCCCGCGGCCTGGCCGCGCGCTCAGAAGGAGTCGCTGCTGGGCGCGGTCCGGCGGCCGCGGGGGTGGGAGCGGTCGTGGCGGTCTCCCCGCGGGGGTGGGGGCTGAGCCGGTCTCCTGGTCCAGGAGAGCAGGACTCCGGCCTGACGCTAGGCTCCAGACCGCAGCCAGTGCTGCCACTGCCTCGGTGGGTCGCACGCGGCGCCAACCCTGGAAAAGGACCAGGCGTCACCGGGGCGGGCCTTGACCACAGCGGGGCAGGGGTGCGCGCCCAGGACCCAACGCTGCGGGGGCGCAGGGCCGGCGAAAGGCAGAAGATTGATCCTGAGGAAGATTCTGGGAGATCCCTGGGCTTCAGCTAGCGTGGAACTCGATCAAGGCCGCGGGCTGCCTCAGGCCCGGGTGTCCGCATCCATCCCCAAATCCCTGGGGCTCTAGATTGTGCTGCAAGTGCCCTGTGATCCAGGCGCTCCCTTCAGGGCTTCATCCTGGAAGTTTCTGTCGGGTCACCAGCCTGAGAGCAGGGCCAACTGACCCTCTTCATAGATACTCGGGAAAACAGCATGGAGGGTGGAACCGGCCCACAGCCACACAGCACCGGGACAGAGTAGGGACGGGAACAAGGGGCCCTGGCTTCGGTCCTTGTTCTTCCTGAGAAGAGACAGCCCCAGCCTGCAGGGGACAAGCAAGCCTTGGGAAGGAGGGCGACTGCTTTCTCACAGGAGCTCGAGGAAACTGCACACGGTCACCTGTTAGTCTTGAAAGGACACCCAGTATTTTCAAACAACTGCAGAGAAGCCTTTAATAAAGTGAAAGACCCTTGCTCTCCCCTCTTTAATGGAACCTGCTGGCTGGTTGGCCTGACTCCTACCAGCTAACCCAGAGTGAGTGATGGAATTGGGGACTGGGCTGGGCCCATGGGTCTTGACTGACCAGAGTCGGGGACAGCAGGCAAAAAGTGTAGCCACTCCTAGGGATGGCCAGGGACCCCTCAGCCCCAGAGCCCCGAGGCCTCCTTAAGGCCCCAGGTAAGCTCAGAGCATCCAAAAATAGACCAGGACAGATAAGAAGACAAATAGAAGCATGACAAAGAGATGATGGTCTTCCTTTAATTCTTGCAGCAACAGAGTAGACATTATCACTCCCGTATTACAGATGACGGAATTGAGATACAAGAATGCCACCATGTTGCTGGACTCCACGCATCTGGAGAATGGCCCAAGTGCGATGATTCCAAACTGGGATAGATTTGGTTCTGGGGTTCCCTCTCCACGACTTTAGGCCTGGAGTGACCCAGGCCCAGGGCTGCGCTGGGACCCAGGTATGCTCCACTGGCTGCACGCATGAGGGGAGTGTGTGTGAGTGTATGTGTGTGTGTTCGTGCATGCGTGTGTGGCTGAAATCACCCTCCTCCACCTCAGTCAGGTGCAGATTGGAGGAGTCGAGTGCAAGGGCCAGGGACTCAAGTGTCAGGAAAAACAGTGCAGTGGAACCCTTATTCATCCCACATCCCAAAGCTGTTGGAGCAGAGCAGGAGGAGAGAAGGCAGGAACAAAGACAGGGGAGAGTGGAGTGAGCAGAAAGCCACTTGCCGGACTAACTCACAGTGCAGTGGCCCCATCCCTGTCCCTGTATTCCCCCTTACCCCACACTTGCAGCCCCTCTTGCCACCCAAGGTCCTGAACACAGCTTAGCTGGGCAGCTGCCCACGAGCTCCCTGTCTGCAGTTGGGCCTGAAACAGAGCACGTGACTTTGGCCACTGAGGCCTGATGGTCAAGAGACCCTCTTCAGTACAAGGCACACTCCAGAGGGCAAATGCATGCACACACACACGTGCACGTGCACACACACACAGAGGGAAAGAGAGAGAGAGAGACTTAACTGTGCCATAGGGAGATGATGGGAGCTCCCATTTCCAGAGCCCAGCCTCAGAGCTGGAAAGGGGGCTCTGGACCATGACTACTTCCATGGTACAAGTCTACGCAGGCTTTATTTCCATGGGATGCGTCTATACAGGCTTTGCCGTGACCAGTGAGTGGAGCGAGCCAAGCCATCTCAGCAACCCTGTGCATCTGTGTGCCGCGATCCTCCTGGGAAGGATGGTTTTTCCATTAGCTTTCCCAACTGTACTTATTAGCACTTATTTGCATCTAATATTCAGGCAGGCACCACTAGGAATCAACAACGCTGCAGTCCTTTGACATTCTCTCCATTTTCCATTTTTAACTCAGACTTCCTTCTTGTTTTGAGAGGCCGTGGGGGAAATCTCCAAAGGGGGCCTGAGGCCCCTGGCACCAACTCACAGTGAGTTTTCCTCCGAGATTTGCCAAGGGCTGCGTGCCCTTTTTTGAAAGTCAGGCTCAGCCTCTGCAGCGAGGGAGGAGCAGGAAGGCTGCAATTCCCGGCATGAAGCCTTGTGTGCTCGCTTGCAGTTTTTGATATGTGTGTCTCCACCAAAAGATTAGTGGCAAACTTGTCTTTGCATCCCAACTAAGGTGAAAAGACATTTTTAGTGCATGGCCCCATGCGCCCACAGCCTAAGCCCCAAGAGGGCTAATAGATTCAGATGCCAATCTGTTTGCTGCAACAAGGATGCAGGAAGGAGGAGGGGGCTTGACTGTGGGATACAGGCAGACCCCCACCTCCACCGGCTCTGGGCCCCCTTTCCTCAGGCTATTCCTGCAGGTGAAGGTTTCTGCCCATCTTTGGGCTGGGGGTTGAAGGTGGCACAGTGGGAAGCCGAGACAGTCTCACATTGTGTTTGGCAAGACTGAGTCTTGAGTCCTGAACCTTCCATGTGTTGCCATGAGAGGAACCAGAACAGGTTGGGCATGGTGGCTCATGCCTGTAAGTCCAGCACTTTGGGAGGCTGAGGTTTAGAAGGCTGGATCACTTGAGGCTAGGAGTTCGAGACCAGCCTGGCCAACACAGCGAAACCCCATCTCTACTAAAAACATGAAAGTTAGCGGGGTGTGGTGACATGCACCTGTAATCCCAGCTACTTGTTCAAGGAATCACTTGAACCTGGGAGGTAGAGGTTGCAGTGAGCCGAGATCGTGCCACTGCACTCTAGCCTGGGTGACCGAGCAAGACTCTATCTCAAAAAAAAAAAAAAGAAGAAGAAGAAGGAGGAGGAGAAGGAGGAGGAGAATGCTTGTTCTGCAGAGGAGTTTGGGAGCTATCTATACTGACAGGTCAGGAACACCTCAACTATCTCTCTGCATCCCATGAGAGAAAGAAAGGAATTATGGGATGGGCCAGGGGTCTGCTTCAGCTCTCCAGTTGGAGCTAGGAGGTCTTGAACTTGTCTCCTAACCCCTCAGAGCCTGTTCCCTGTTTGCAGAAGAACAACAGACTGTCCCTGCGGAGGAAAGGTGAAGGGTGTCACGGCATTTTGGGAATTGGAGTCCTGTGACCAGATTGCCCCAAGCTACCCACAGACCAGTCACCTCAGGGTATGACCTGACCTGGCCTTGCTTCCACATCCAACATCTGGCCCTATAATGGCCTCTGCAATATTGTGACCCCAAGGTTTCCTGAAGTCAGTTCAATACACAGACGGGCCAGTGATGTGCTGATCAGAGCGCCGTCCAGGTGGGAGACTCCTCCTGGTAATGGAGCTGCCTTCCCCAGCTGCTCTCTGGGGCCTGTGTGGGTTCCGGGCCACGCCTTCCCTCCCCATGCCTCAACCTCCCCATTCAAAAGGTGAGGGATGGGCACCCAGGATCTGAAGCCCTGCTTCCAGGCCTGCTGTGCGATTCCATGATTCCTAAAAATTCCTCACCGGGGAAGGAGACTCAGACGCATTTCCAGCCAAGGTATCCCTTGGCCACTTTGTGGGATGAATGTTCCTTCCCAGTCCTTTTCCTCCTCTCTCCTTTCCCCTTTTCTGTCACCTCTTGGGTTTTCAAGGAGCTGGAGGGTCGCTTTTTTCCTTTGGAGTTGAGTTGCCTGAAATTTCCTGATGTCAGCATGCCTGGGTGGGTATCCCCTGCATAAGCAACATTGCTGGGGGTTCTGGGCATCCCCGAACCCCATATACCTGTCACAATTCTGAAATTTCACCGTCATTCATCAGGGTATAAGAATGGTTTCTCTTGACTGAGTACGGTGGCTCACGTCTGTAATCCCAGCACTTTGGGAGGCAGAGAAGGGCGGATCACGAGGTCAGGAGTTCGAGACCAGCCTGGCCAACATCATGAAACCCCGTCTGTACTAAAAATACAAAAATTAACCAGGCGCAATGGCGCACCCCTGTAATCCCAGTTACTGGGGAGGCTGCGGCAGGAGAATCGCTTGAACCCTGGAGGTGGAGGTTGCAGTGAGCCGAGATGGCGCCGCTGCACCCCAGCCTGGGTGACAGAGCAAGACTCCGTCTCAAAAAAAAAAAACAAAAACAAAAAAAGGAGCGGTTTCTTTTTAAAGAGAAGATTTTCTGGGGCAGGCTAAAGTGACACCAGTCCTTAACACAGAGGAGAGTTGGTGAACAGATATGGTTTTCTAGGTAGTGCACAATAGAAACTATAACTAACTTGGCAAAAAAAGGGGAGACTATTTTTTTGAGACAGGGTCTCACTCTATCACCCAGGCTGGAGTGCAGTGGCATGACCCTAGCTCACTGCAACCTCAAACTCCTGGGCTCAAAGGGTCCTCCCACCTCGTTCTCCTGAGTAGCTGGGACCACAGGTGTGTACCACCACACCTGGCTAATTTTTTATTTTTTATTTTCTGTAGAGACAGGGTCTCCCTATGCTAACTAGGCTGGTCTCATATTCCTAGGCTTGAGTCATCTTCCTGCTTGGCCTCCCAAAAGTGCTGGGATGAGAGGCATGAGCCACCAGACCCTGTCAGACTTTCTTAAAAGTATGCTGGGGAATCCAACAGAGCAGAGATGCACTGAGTACCCAGGAGGGAAGAAGGCAGGAACCAGGGAACAAGGTTCGAGTACCCTGGGGGCAGCCATTAGGCTCTCTAGGAGGGGTCACCATCCCTAGAGCTGCAGACCACTCACTGCCTTGGTGGCCCTGATGCCCTCCCCACAGCCTGAGGAGGGCAGGCCCGCAGGGGGCTTTGCTGACCCCAGAGCCCAAGAAACAGCCATGCCCAAGCCAAGTCCAGCCCCTCCATGCAAACCGGGCTCGGAGCCAGCTTGACTTCTCTGTTGAGGTCTTGCCAAACTCAAGTTCATTTTGATGCTTCTTAATTACAAAAAAAGTCTCCACTGGACTGCCTGCTCCTGGTCACTCCTTCGGTTCCTAAGGATCCTTGAGACGGATGATCCTCCAGTGGCGGGGATCCTTCTCCAGGCCCGCCCGTGGTGGCGCAAAGGACACTGTCTAAGGTGATGATGAACTGCAGGAGCGGATCTAATATGCTCCTGGCAGAAATAGTAGAGACTTCTCTTTTTACTTTCGGGGTAAAGAGTTTAAAATTCTAGGATATGTCTATGTCACAATTCTCAGTAAGTCCTATTTAATTGGAACCAAACTAATTCAGCACTCATGTCATACAGGGCCAGGCTGAAGTTTACTTTTTTACTGTCAGTCAAATGCAGTGGGAATAGGCTTACAGGGGAACATCTCCCCACCTTGTATAGTAAATGGATTTTGACTTTTATTAACATTGGAGTATTTCTGTGTATCTATCTGCATTCAGATATGAATGAGCTCATTATAAATAGTTCTCTTTATTCAATCAAGTTGGCTGGGCTAACCTTCTTGTTTGGTTATATGTTGTTAGTCATTAACTGGGGTAGCTATTAAAATGAGGAAATTACTATATGACCTAAATAAACAGCACTTCTATTTAAATGCTCCCTAATTTGGAGAGCTCTCTGGCTTAGTCCAAATTGTCCAGGCTCAGCACTTGCTACTGGCTTCCCAGAGCAGAGTGGCTGTAGCTTGCTCAACTTCACTCAACCTTCTGGAGTCTGAGTAGGGCAGCAGGGCCTCTGAAGGCAGGATCTCCTCCCCAGAATCAGAGCCTAGAGTGCATTTTCAAAACTCCTGTGTCCTGGCCGGACACAGTGGCTCACGCCTGTAATCTTAGTACTTTGGGAGGCCGAGGCGGGCAGATCAAGAGATCAGAGATTGAGAGCATCCTGGCTAACACAGTGAAACCCCATCTCTACTAAAAATACAAAAAATGAGCCGGGTGTGGTGGCACACACCCATAGTCCCAGCTGCTCAGGAGGCTGAGGCAGGAGAATCGCTTGAACTAGGGAGATGGAAGTTGCAGTGAGCTGAGGTCATGCCACTGCACTATAGCCTGGGCAACACAGCAAGACTCCATGTCAAAACAACAACAACGACAACAACAAAACTCCTCTGTCCTTTCCAAGTGTCTTTCTATCGTGTCGTAGGAAAGTTGGGCTTAAGTATCTTCTGAGTTCCTGATGTACTTAAAAGTATTTTTTAAAATCTAAACTTGAATTCTGTTTTAAATTTAGTGTTTGGTATAAGGATTGGGTTTGGAGATTTTGAGAAGAAGGAAGCGATTGCTTTGAAATGAATAAAACTATTACCCAGGAACACTGCGGAAACATTTATCAGATGCCACTGGGGGCATGCTATTAGGCAAGCAAGTGCACTCTGAGACTTCCCTGCCCCAGGGAGGTTTATGATCAGATGGGCTTAGAAATGTGGCATCAAGGACACACCAGTGGTAGTGTCATAGGCTAGCGGGACTGCATTCTAGGGGAGTCTCAGGTCTGCAACCCCAGAGCTAGAAAGCAAAAGGGTCACCAAGCTCGGTACTGGTTGTTGCCTGCCCAAGACAGACATTCTTAAAAAAAAAAAATCTCCCAAACGTAGTTGGTGGGTTTCCAGGTTTTCTCAGTCCCTTTTAGCATAGGCAAGTTGTGCCGTAAACCACGTGGGCGGCCACAGCAGAGATGGAAAAACAGCAGCAGGTATGGCCTTTCTTCCCCAGGCGGTCCTGAATAAGTGTTAATTTCACCATGCGCCAGGAGCCCACACAGTGCCTGGCAGCATGAATCTCTCCATCGGGACTGAAAACAAAAGCCTCACAAATGATGCATCCGAGGAGACAAGATCAGGGGGAGCCCACCCATCAGGCAGGGTGCCCCTCAGAGGGACATCCCAGAGCAGCAGACCCGGAACGCCGGCCCCATGTCCAGCACCCAACCTGGGCCCCTGAAGGGCACCCTCTGCCATCCACTCTCCTGTGGGAAGATGCATGTATTAGTCCGTTCTCACGCTGCTATGAAGAAATACCTGAGACTGGGTAATTTAAAAAGGAAAAAGATTTAATGAACTCCCAGTTCCGCATACCAGGGCAGGCTTCAGGAAACTTACGATCATGGTGGAAGACACATCTTCACAGGGCGGCAGGACGGAGTGAGTGCAAGCAGGGGAAATATCAGACGCTTATAAAATCGTCAGATCTCGTGAGACTCACTCACTATCACGAGAACAGCATGGGGGAAACTGCCCCCATGAGGCAGTTACCTCCACCTGGTCCTGCCCTTGACACGTGTGGATTATGGAGATTACAATTCAAAATGAGATTTTGAGTGGGGAAACAGCCCAACCATATCAATGCAACAGGAAATTTACAAGTTAGTTTTGGAGGGATGTGCTCAAATCCTTATTTTACAGGTCCACAGAGGTGAAGGAGAAACTGGAAAAACTAGATGCACAAAATTTTTTCCAGATTGGAAGCAGGTAATGCTAAAATGTACTGTCAACCTCTTCTGCCCCCTGCTCAGCAAGTGACAGACAGCCAGCCAGGCTCCCGGGGGACACTACCTTTCCAGTTTTGCTAAGCCGTCCTCCAGTGCAGAGAAGGTGCCAAGGTCAACAGATGGCATGGCCTGCAGAAGGTTTATGGAGACATCTCCAGCTTTCCCAGATTCCTGGGTGCAGAAGTATTCTGAATGGACACCCTTGGACATCTGAAAAAATGAAATTCTCTCACCAAAAATAGAAGGTGGTTGAGGCAGAAACTGAGACAATCAACTGCCATTTTGTTGCTGGGTTCTCCCAGCGCCCAGGAAATTTCATGCCTCCGGCAGAGCCTGGGATGCCCTGGAGTTGAAAGCACTGCCCAGTGGCGTCCTGTCTGTAGCTATGGAAACAGAGAGACAGTCGCCTCCCTGTTGGCTTTCGTGCCGGAGACATCTTGCTGTCAGTCGTGTTTAAAGTTAGCTTGGAAAAAACAAGACGAAGCAAGTCTCCTCTTTTGACATCATGCAAGGGGCCCTGTGGCATGGAGGCAGCCATGAATATCCCAGTGTGGAACCTGTCACATTCCGTCCCCCGTCCCTGTCCTCAGACAGAGCTTCCTGTATGCATTCTTGTTGCAGTGATGTCTTGGGCTCCGATGAGTGCACCCTTCACACCTGTTCCTACATTGGTGTCTTGTCCCAAGATTCAGGGGGACACAGCATAGGCCTGGCTGAGCCCCAGTTACAGATGTGCTAAGATAGTGCCCAAGCCCAAGCACTAGCTGGAAGCAGGCTTGGAGGCAAAGCCCAGCTCCCTTTACAGGTGTCTGGGCTATCTGCCTTCAGGCATAGACTGTCCAGCAAAGGTCTTGCTGAGGAATTGCAAGGGACAGGCTGAGGAGGGGCAGGAGGTGGGCAGTGCAAAGGGGTAATGCAGCTCACTCTCAAGGAGGAAGGCTGAAAGACAGACAGACAGACAGACAGAGACAAACAGACTTTAACTAGAATGCAAGGCATACTGGGATGGAGCCATGAACAAGGTGACTGAGTTATCTTCCCTGGGAATCAGGGATCAAAGGTGACATTTGCCCCAACTGAGTCTCACCTGGCATGACCTCACTTATAATAAGACTCTCAGTCACAAAGAACCAAGAAGACAATGATTCAACATGTATTTTGTTAAACACAGAGGATACCCTGGCACCTACAGATAAAGGACTCTCTCTTCTATGCTCAGAAAAGAAAAAAAAAAAAAAAAAAAAAAAAAAACCTGCAATTAGAAGGTAAGATTGCTGAATTCTGGAAAACAAACCTAGCATTTAGGAAAGACAATGTCTGGGGCAAGCCACTAATCAATCAGGGCCTCTGGAGGGAATTAAGAGGGTGTAGACAAGGAAAGATAAGCATTTAACTTATGTAGACTAAACAGATTTCTCACCAAAGTTCCTTAAAAATATTAAGCTGCCAGGCACGGTGGCTTGTACCTGTATTCCCAGAACTTTGGGAGGCCAAGAAGGGGTGATCACTTGAGGCCAGGAGTTTGAGATCAGCTTGGGCAACATAGTGAGACCCTGTCTCTACAAAAAGTACAAAAATTAGACGGGTGTGGTGTAGTAGGTCCAGCTACTCGGGAAGGTGAGGTGGGAGGATTGTTAGAGCCCAAGATTTTGAGGCTGCAGTGAGCTATGATTGCATCACTGCTCTCCATCCTGGATGACAGAGCGAGACCTTATCTCTCCCTCTTTTTCTCTCTCTCTCTCCGTATATATTTATATATACACATATATAATATACATTATATACACGTATAATATGTAATATATATTTATATGTACACACATATATATTTATATATACATATAATATATATTACATATTTATATATACACATATATAATATATATACACATATACACACATATACGCACACACATATTTATATATATATATATAAAGCTAACATTATTCCATTTTTGAAAATCATAAGTGGATTGCATGTATTAGTCTATTCTCATATTGCTATAAAGAACTACCTGAGAATGGGCAATTCATACAGAAAAGAGGTTTAACGGCTCACAGGTCTGCAGGGTGTACAGGCTTCTGCTTCTGGGGAGGCCTCAGGAAACTGACAGTTATGATGGAAGAGGAAGCAGGCACATCTTACTTGGTGGGAGCAGGAGGAAGAGAGAGAAAGAGGGAGGTATTATATACTTTTAAACAACCAGATCTCATGAAAACTCTATTACAAAACAGCACTAGGGGGATGGTGCTAAACCATTAGAAACTATCCCCATGATCCAGTCACCTCCTATTAGGCCCCTCCTCCAACACTGGGGATTACAATTCAACATGAGATTTGGGTAGGGACACAGAGCCAAACCGTATCATTACACTACATGAGAGATGCTTGAATCAGGCCAAGCTATTGGAACACAACTTGTTGTCTACCTTGGGTTGTTTCCCCAAAAGGAGGCAAGAGACAAGCACGTGGGTTCAGGCAGCTTATTTGGGAGTGATCTCAGTAAGTACAAGGCAGGCTGGCAAGCTTTGGTGGTACCAGTGAAAGTCCCTGGTAAAGAAGAAGAGAGATGTAGGTGCTTGAGATTAGAACTGCCTCCTGGGGTTGAGCTCGGGTGGGCTGAGCAGATATGGGAAGCCATCAACAAGACCTGCTACAGTGTCACAATCAGCACAAGACAAGCTATGCAAACTACTGTTTACTCCTCTAGTTTTTTCTCCTCCAGTTCGGTTGTTACAACACATTCCTTAAGGATGTTAAATTGTCAATATTGAAGTTCTCCCTGGGGTGTTTTTGAGAAGATGGCAACAGTGTCAGGGGCATCA
Source organism: Rhinopithecus bieti (assembly GCF_001698545.2). Lineage (NCBI taxonomy): Eukaryota > Metazoa > Chordata > Mammalia > Primates > Cercopithecidae > Rhinopithecus > Rhinopithecus bieti. The sequence goes on from NW_016816687.1 coordinate 483,024, forward strand.
TTTTGAATATGCCATTAATAAAAAACAGACAAACTAGATAGCAAAACCAAAAACCTATGGGAAACACTCACAATAAAACTAGTGGGCAATGCATCCCCTCAAACACCAAAGTATTGGTGGATAGGGACTGCCCGTTTTGTAACAGTTATTAAACCGGCATAGTATTAGCATGCATACAGAAGGAATCAGAGGGAAGAAACAGGGTGTTTGTCATCTTTGAGAATGGGAATGCTGCAGTTTGGATGTGATTTGTTTGTCCCCACCAAAATTCATGTTGAAATTTGATCCTCTATGTGTGGCATTGGGAGATGGGGTCCAGGGAAAGGTGTTTGAGTCACGAGTAGATTAATGCCCTCTCAAGGGAGTGAGTTCTTGCTCTCAAGGGAATGGATTAGTTACAGTGAGAGCAGGATGTCAAAAAGAGTCTGGCTTCCTTGGTTTCTCTCCCTCTTGCTTACCCCCTTGCCATGTGATCTCTTTGTGCACATCCCCACTTCCCTTCCAGTTTAGCCAAGAGTTGAGGCAGCATGAGGCCCTCACAGATGCAGCTGCTCAGTCCTGAAATTTTCAGCCCCAAGAATCACGAGCCAATTAAGCCTCTTTTCACAAATTACTCAATATTCTGTTATAGCAACACAAAATGCACTAAGACAAGGAGTAACCCCAAAGAAGCAAAAAGTATTAATTCACTGGAAAGCAGAGATCCAGCTTGACAACAGGAGCTGAAACAGGAAGGGTTTTCCTCACTCCAGTAGTGTGTAAGTACAAAGGGCCTCATTAAAAAGATGAGAAGAGGATGGAGTAGCGTAGCCCCTGTGAACTCTTGAAACTGACCAGTCGGGCCCTGCTTCCAGGACAGGGCTGCACATCAAGAAGAAACTGCTGAAACAGGAAGTAAAATTGAATAGAGCAGGAACAATAGAGGGGAAGGAAGCAGAGGATCCAGATAAAAGTAGAGACATTTTATAAAAATCAAGAATCTAAAAAAAAAAACTGCCATATTTTTTAACAGTGCATGAAAACAACAAAAGAGAAAGCTTTGTGAAGTTATAAAAGCTGTCTCGAACTCAATCCCATTTTAAATTCAGAAAATTAATTTCACCTTTACAAAATGAGCAGCGGGCAAAGATCAAAGTCCTACTCCACAGTTATTTTTTTTAAAAAAGAATAAGAAATAGAATAACATCTTCACGGATAATGTAAAACATGCCAAAAGACATGCCTGCAAACAAAAAACTATAACCTACTGTTTTAAGACAAGCTAGAAACAGTTATTTAAACAAGATAAGATTAAAAAAAGAAACATAAATCAGAAATAGAAAAACTCAGAAATTAAATAACAAATGTGGGGGGAAATGGGTTTAAAAGAAAAAAGTTTCAGAAATTAAGACTAACCTAGAAAGAATGCAAGAGTGAATAAACATAAGAGATAACTCCTTAGAAGAAACAGAAAATGAAACAAATGGAAATTTTTAAAAATCAAAGAAATGAGCAAAAATATAAAGGCTTCAGGAGAAAGTGACAAATCTCAAAGTTAGGTAAAGAGGATCCAACATACAGAGAATCGGGTTTCCTGAAGAAAAACCCAAAGCAGGGATCAGAACAAATACTAGAAGCTATAGTTCAAAAAAGTACCTTTTAGAAATAAAAAGTTTTCAAACTGCATATTGAAAAGTCACACCAAGTTCCTGAGAATATTGACCCAGAATGACTAACACCAAGGCATGAATTTAGTGAAATGACAGAACTTTAAAGGAAAAGAAAAATCTTTTGAGTGTCTAAGCAAAAATAGCCCATGATTTGTAAGGGATTGGAAATTGGATTATCATCAACTTTTTGACTGCAACATTTGTGCCAGAAGAAAATTGAGTAACATATTTAAGGAACTCAAGAAAATAAAATGTGAGCCAAAGATCTTATATTCAGGGAAACTGACTTTCAAGTATAAAGGGTACAAACAAACTTATCAGTATGTAACAGCTCAGGAAATATTGTTCCCATGATTCCTTCCTGAGGAATTCACTGGAGAATGAACTTCAGAGAACCAAAGTGTCTAGAGAGACGTCAACATAAGGGGGTGAACATTAAATATATAATTTACAGAATTAAGAATAAGTGAAAATTTTTAAAAAGCATAGTATATAATGGCTATATTCTCTGACAATATGGATATAGTACAGTTATTTATAAATTGAGGGATAAGAGAATAAGAAATGTATGCAGAAAAAAAGCATACTGAAAAAAGTTTTAACTTTTCAATAATGATGTTGATAGAAGTAGTATTGGCATTTTATACTGAGAATGTTGTGTGTGTAATATGGGATAAAGGAAATAAGTAATTATTGTGTATTTCAATTCTGTCATCTCCTGGGCCCTTGAGAACCAGGATTTTTTGGTGAGAAAAAGGAATTCAGGTATAAGAAAGAAGAATTTAAGTAAATATCCAATAATTCCTTTAACAATTTTTTTTAGGTACAGATTGAGTCTCACTGTGTTGCCCAGGTTGGTTTTGAACTCCTGGGCTCAAGTAACCCCCTACCTCAGCTTCCCAAAGTATTGGGTTTATAGGCACGAGTCACTCCACCCAACCTCCATTAATTCTTAATTTTTTTTTCATAGAGATGGACGTTTTGCTATGTTTGCTGGTCACGATAGAACTCTTGGGTTCAAGAAATCCTCCCTCCTCAACCTCCCAAAGTTCTGGGATTACAGGGTTGAGCCACTGTGCTCGACCAACACCCAATAATTCTACATTTGAATTGGAAGAATCAATAAAGACGTATGAGACATTTTACATTTATTTATTAATATAATTCATTTTTAGAGCAGTTTTAGGTTCACAGTAAAATTAAGTGGACAGTACAGAGAGTTCCCATATACCCCCTTCCCACAGGCACATACAGCTTCCCCCACCATCCGTACTCCAGATCAGCATGGTACATCTGCTGCAATTGATATACTAACATTGACCAACATCAACCAAAGTTCATTGTTTACATTATGGTTCATTCTTATTATCTGTGAATTTTGACAAATATGTAATAATATGCATCCATCATTATAGCATTGCACAGAATAGTTTCACTGCCCTAAATATCCTCTGCGTTCTGCCGATTCATTCCTCCCTCCCCACAAACCCCTGGCAACCACTGAGTTTTTTACTGTCTCCACACTTTTGCCTTTTCCAGAATGTCATAGAGTTGGAATCATATAGTATGCAGCTTTTTCAGATTGGTTCTGTATACTTAGCAATATGCATTTAAGTTTCTTCCATGTCTTTTCATGGCTTGATAGCTCATTTCTTTGTATATTTTGGTTAACAGTTCTCTATTAGATATATCTTTTTAAAAAAAATTTTTTTGAGACAGTTACTTTGTCACCCAGGCTGGAGTGCAGTGGTGGGATCTCGGCTCATTGTAGCCTTTGCCTCCAGGCTTCAAGAGATTCTCATGCCTTAACCTCCCAAATAGCTGAGATTACAGGCACGTGCCACCATGCCCGGCTAATTTTTATATTTTTATTAGAGACAGGGTTTCACCATGCTGGCCAGGCTGGTCCCGAACTCCTGACCTCAGGTGATTCACCCGCCTTGGCCTCCCAACGTGCTGGGATCTTTTGAAATACTTTCTTGCGGGCCCAGCGTAGTGGCTCAAGCCTGTAATCCCAGCGCTTTGGGAGGCTGAGACGGGCGGATCATGAAGTCAGCAGATGGAGACCATCCTGGCTAACACAGTGAAACCCCGTCTCTACTAAAAAGTACAAAAAAGTTAGCCAGGCATGGTGGTGGGCACCTGTAGTCCCAGCTACTCGGGAGGCTGAGGCAGGAGAATGGCGTAAACCTGGGAGGTGGAGTTTGCAGTGAGCCAAGATCGCACCACTGCATTCCAGCCTGGGCGACAGAGCAAGACTCCGTCTCAAAAAAAAAAAAGAAAGAAAGAAATACTTTCTTGCAGTCTGTGGCTTGTGTTCTCACTCTTTTGACATTTTTTCTTTTTTAAAAAGATAGATAAACAGATAGACAGACAGATGATAAATGGATAGATAGATGATAGATAGATGATAGATTGCTAGATAGATTAGATAGATAGATAGATAGATAGATAGATAGATAGATGATAGATAGATAGATAGATAGATAGATAGATAGATAGATACATACATACATACATACATACATACACACATACGTAGATACATAGATCCTCTACAGATTAAAACCAGGACTTCTTGCAAAAATGGCTGATTCCAGGTCTGGAACAGGAAATGTATAAGATGAGCCTGGAACATCTTGTCATGCTAAATAACAAGGAGGCTATCAGAGACTAAAAGATCATGTCAGGAGATCGAGACCATCCTGGCTAACACCGTGAAACCCCGTCTCTACTAAAAAATACAAAAAACTAGCCGGGCGAGGTGGCGGGCGCCTGTAGTCCCAGCTGCTCGGGAGGCTGAGGCAGGAGAATGGCGTAAACCCAGGAGGCGGAGCTTGCAGTGAGCTGAGATCCGGCCACTGCACTCCAACCTGGGCGATAGAGCGAGACTCCATCTCAAAAAAAAAAAAAAAAAAGATCATGTCAAAAGGACACAAGAACCATCTGCAAGAGGCTCCCACTGGTCAAATATAGAACCGTTTGAGCATCAATAAAGATGATAATTGTGATGGATAAAAACCCATCAAATATGTTTAAATCTTCAATTTATGAAACTACTTAAAACATTGTCACCTTCAGAGAATGAGGAACAAATTCACTCTCTTAAAAACAGGTAAATAAAGAGGAAAGAATTGCACATTTATCCTGCCTCTGTTTAATACGTGAACTGTACCACTGGGTGAGCAAATAAATGGCGGACGACTGGAAGCATCTCTTTATAGAAGTACTCAAGTTAATATGTGAGGAAGAAGTGACAGAATTAGAATGTCACCATTTTGAAACCCCTAGTCAATTAACAGAGCTAAGCATTGTGCTGCAACAGCTGTTAGCATCACACAAAGAGAGACAAACTGGGTATTATGTGCCTCCTAACGAAGGAATGCAGCACCTCTGGTCCTGCCAAAGGACAGAAGGCGAATGTGATCTAACCTCTGGATCGAGCTGCCAATTTGCAGCAAATAGTGAAGAACATCTTGAACTGTGCCAAGAGTATCAATCAGCAGAATCCCGATAGTGGGAACTCTGTGGATCAAAAGGCTTTGGTTCCTCGACAGAGAAATTGTAAAGAAAAGAAGTGGGAGGAAACCTGTGGATTGAAAGAGATTCAAATAATAGACCGCATTTTTTAAAATGGCAAAGCTACATCATATGTCTTGGAAGGCACACTTAGGTGATGAAAGATGTTACCAGAAAGGGAGTCCTGATCCAGACCCCAAGAGAGGGTTCTTGGATCTCGTGCAAGAAAGAATTCAGGGCAAGTCCACAGGGCAAAGGAAAAGCAAGTTTATTAAGAAAGTAAAGGAATAAAGAATGGCTACTCCATAGACAGGAGCAGTCCTGAGGGCTGCTGGTTGCCCATTTTTATAGGTATTTCTTGATGATATGCTAAACAAGGGATGGATTTTCATGCCTCCCATTTTAGACCATATAGGGTAACTTCTTGACGTTGCCATGGCATTTGTAAACTGTCACTACGCTGGTGGGAGTGTAGCAGTGAGGACAACCAGAGATCACTCTCATTGCCATCTTGGATTTGGTGGGTTTTGGCTGGCTTCTTTACTGCAACTTGTTTTATCAGCAGGGTCTTTATAACCTGTATCTCATGCTGACCTCCTATCTCATCCTGTGACTTAGAATGCCCTAACCATCTGAGAACGCAGCCAAGTAAGTCTCAGCCTCATTTTACCCAGCCCCTATTCAAGATGGAGTTGCTCTGATTCAAACACCTCTGACAAAAATATAAAGAAAGACAGGAAAGAATTTACTGTAAAAGTCATGTGAGGGTCATTTTTGCAGGGAGGGTGGCAGTTCAGACTAGAAGGAAACCCAGGAGGGGCTTCTAGGGACACCAGGGACATTGGCAAAGTTCTATTTCTTGATCTGGGTGGTGGCTGTAGTAATAACTCCACAAGCTATACATGTGTTTGACTTATTTTTTTCCTGTCTTGTTTTATTTTACAACAAACATTTTTCTTTCTTATTTTATTTTATTTTACTTTATTTTTGAGATGGAGTCTCACTCTGTCACCAGGCTGGAGTGCAATGGCGCGATCTTGGCTCACTGCAACCTCCACCTCCCAGGTTCAAGCGATTCTTCTGCCTCAGCCTCCCAAGTAGCTAGGACTACAGGCACGTGCCACCGTGCCCAGCTAATTTCTGTATTTTTAGTAGAGACGGGGTTTCACCACGTTGGCCAGGATGGTCTTGATCTCTTGACCTGGTGATCTACCTGCCTCTGCCTCCCAAAGTGCTGGGATTACAGGCACAAGCCAGTGCACTCAGCCTTTTTTTTTTTTTTTTTTTTTTATAGACAAGGTCTTGCTCTGTTGTCTGGGCTAGAGTACAGTGGTGTGATCATAGCTCACTGCACCCTCTAACTCCTGGGCTCAAGTGATCCTCCTGTCTCAGCCTCCTGAGTAGCTGAGACTACAGGCACATGCCACCATGCACAGCTATTTTTTTAAAAAATTGTAAAGATAAGGTCTCACTATGTTGCCCAGGCTGGTTTGAAACTCCTGGACTCAAGCAATCCTCCCGCCTCAGCCTCCCAAAGTGCTGGAATGACAGGCATGAGCCACTGTGACCAGTCCCTCAGTCTTCATTTTGAACACAAATTTAATGATGCTTCAGAGAAGTTGAGGCAGTGCCCAGCCGTTTCCCCCACCCTGCCTTGGGAAAGTATTTGCCGTGGCAGCTGCTCAGGAGAAGCAGTGACATCTGTGGACTCTGGGGCTCAAGATGGGTTCATCCTGAACAACACTTCAGGGAGAAACAAGCGCAAGCAGGTGTGTGTGGGCCTCTGACACTTCTGCTTCCCACCCAGGCTTCCCACTCCAGCTCACAGGGCTCCTCCATAACATGGGGTTCCAGTGCACCCTCATGTAAACACAAGGTACCACCTGCATCCTTGGAGATCCAATTTGGGCTGTGTTTAGAAAGTAGCATCATAAAGGTGATTTAGATGAAATAAGGTCTACATCAAGCTGCTGAGAATAATGGCTTCCCATAGCCCCCACCATCCTGGTTTAGGCCCACTTAACAGATGGAACAGCAGAGGCCAAAAGATCAATACTTATCCTGGTTGGAGATGAGTAAGGGCTCTTGAGGGTGGTGCTACCGTTTTCCATTTAACAAGCATTTACAGCAAAGACATGGAATCAACCCAAATGCCCATCAATAATAGACTGGATAAAGAAAATGTGGTACGGCCGGGCGCGGTGGCTCAAGCCTGTAATCCCAGCACTTTGGGAGGCCGAGACGGGTGGATCACGAGGTCAGGAGATCGAGACCATCCTGGCTAACACGGTGAAACCCCGTCTCTACTAAAATACAAAAAACTAGCTGGGCGAGGTGGCGGCGCCTGTAGTCCCAGCTACTCGGGAGGCTGAGGCAGGAGAATGGTGTGAACCCGGGAGGCGGAGCTTGCAGTGAGCTGAGATCTGGCCACTGCACTCCAGCCTGGGTGACAGAGCGAGACTCCGTCTCAAAAAAAAAAAAAGAAAATGTGGTACATATACACCATGGAATACTATGCGACCATAAAAAGGAACAAGATCATGTCCTTTGCAGGGACATGGAAGAAGCTGGAAGCCATTATCCTTAGCAAACTAATGCAGGAACTGAAAACCAAACACCATGTGTTCGCACTTGTAAGTGGGAGCTGAACTATGAGAACACATGGACACAGGGAGGGGAACAACACACACTGGGGCCTCTGGGGGTGGTGGGGGAGGGAGAGCATCAGGATAGATAGCTAATGCATGTAGGGCTTGATACCTAGGTGATGGGTTGATGGGTGCAGCAAACCACCATGGGACGTTTACCTATGTAACAGACCTGCACATCGTGCACATGTACCCTAAAACTTAAAACAACAACAAAAAAGCATTTATTGAAATTTTCCTGGGCAGAGATGGTTTCACCCTGGACCCTGGCCTCCCCAGCTCAACTGAGGGAGGAAGGAGCAGGTGGTTCACAGGACAGGAAGCAGTTTTCTCCCACCTGGTGTTTACTTGCTCATTATCTTCTAAGGCCACAGATGCCTCTCATGCCTCCACCCACACATTTACCTCCTTCCCAAAGGACAAGTTATAGAAATCCCAAGGACTCCAATTCCCTACACTCTGGTCTCTGGGCCAGCTCTTCCAGAGCACTACTCCCTGTGATTCATTCTGATGCCGGAAGTCAAAGATTCATTCAACTTCATCATCCCTGTGATGTTTAGGGAGCAAGCAGGGCATGCCTAGGCCTATACCTCTCAGAGCCTCAGCCTGGCCCGTGGACCTGAAAACGTCTGCACCTCATGATTTCCAGAAGGGGATAGAGGCTCTCTGGTCCACAAAAGGAAAAGACAGGGATTAAATCACATTTCTCTCAGGTAACCCACTTCACTACCAGTTTAAGTACAGTAAACCCATTTTAAGAGCATCCCCCAGGAAGCATAAAGTTTATTTCATTGTACCATATAATCCCCTGTAATGGAAAACCAGTAATGAGGATGCCAGCAGCAGGTGCAAAAGGCGGTTTTACATCAATAGAAAATTCAATTCTCATTAATCTCTTCACAGCCAACATAATTGAGTCTTCACAGGGACCACCGGACTCACCCTCACCCCCACCTCGCCGTTCCCTTCGACGGGCTTGTCTTCCCATCGCTGTGCTGGAATTTGTCTGGAAACAAAGAGAAAAACATCGCTGATACCATCTCAGGCGATGTGGGTTTGCAGTGAGTCTCTTTATTCCCATCACCAAGTTATTACTGACATCCAAGGCACTGAGCTCAGTCTCAAAGGCCTTCCCTCAGTATGTAAATAGCATCCTGCTTTGTTATTTATTTCTTAGCTTTCCTCTTTCCTCTCTTGCCCCCAGGGCTTTTTCTTTCTGAAGCTATCACAGGGTCACATGTCTCTTTGCTATCGCAGCGCTCTCCGTTTTAGCAGCATGAGAAAGAATTATGATCTAGGCAAGAGCCCGTGCCCTGTGTGCGGGTGTATGTCTTGTCGGCCTCCCCATCCTCCCAGGTTGGGGCGATAATTCATGCATGGGTGACAGCCGGTTTAAGAGTGATCACTGTGGAGCCACTGGAAAATGCACAGACTTAATAAACTTCCAATATTGCCTCATCTGATCTATTTCTTTCATTGCTTTCTTCTCCCCCATGTTAAGTTGTGATCATCCTTAGCGTTGACTAAAGTTGCACCAGCCTGATGTTCAGGCCAGCTTCGTTAATTAAAACACTCCCTCTGCATCAATTGCCAATAGGCTCCCTTTCCTGCAAGGGCAAGCACAGGAAAATAAAGCCAGGCCAGGCACACTGGCTTACACCTATAATCCCAACACTTTTGGGAGGCCAAGGTGGGAGGATTGCTTGAGGTCAGGAGTTCGAAACAAGCCTGATCAACACAGCAAGACCCTGTCTCTAAAAAAAAAAAAAATATATATATNCGACAACTGTTTACTCTGATTATGGGGTTATGAGCCCTGCTTCAAGGGAGAACTCTGAAGTTGCAGCTTTCTCTTTCCATGACAGACCTTGGCTCACGGACCACACTCCTGCCCCCTCTCTGCTTGGCTTGTGGTTCATGGTCTGCATGAAGAACCAACCTAAGTCTGGTTTTGGCTCTATTTATTTTCGAGACAGGGACTTACTTTGTCACCCAGGCTGGAGTGCAGAGGCACCATCACAGCTCACTGCAACCTCGACCTCCCAGGCTCAAGCTGTCCTCCTGCCTCAGCCTCTGGAGTAGCTGGGACTACAGGTATGCACCAACACACTCAGCTAATTTTTTAATATATATATATATATATATATATATTAAAAAATTAGCTGAGTGTGTTGGTGCATACCTGTAGTCCCAGCTACTCCAGAGGCTGAGGCAGGAGGACAGCTTGAGCCTGGGAGGTCGAGGTTGCAGTGAGCTGTGATGGTGCCTCTGCACTCCAGCCTGGGTGACAAAGTAAGTCCCTGTCTCGAAAATAAATAGAGCCAAAACCAGACTTAGGTTGGTTCTTCATGCAGACCATGAACCACAAGCCAAGCAGAGAGGGGCAGGAGTGTGGTCCGTGAGCCAAGGTCTGTCATGGAAAGAGAAAGCTGCAACTTCAGAGTTCTCCCTTGAAGCAGGGCTCATAACCCCATAATCAGAGTAAACAGTTGTCGGGATGAGTGGTCTCCTACCTTGTTCAGGGTCTGGGGTCTGTCTTGGATGCTTCGGAAAACTCTGCTCCTTCTATTGCCAGAGATAGATCTGGATTTTTTCCCTTTTCAGGTGAAGTGATGAGCTTTGCCAGCTGAGGCTGAGGCACTGTCAGGTGTGGGAAGAGCAGCCTTGTCCATTCAGCAGCCTGTAACTGCCCAATGGGTTCTTCTTACATGCTGGTTAGATAGAGCCAATCAACTGAGACAGCATTATTGCAATAGAGAAAGACTTTAGTAAATGCATAGCCAGATAAACAGGACACTGGAGCTTTATGACTCAAATCAGTCTCCCTGAAACATTCAGAAACTAGGGTTTTAAAAGGATAACTTGGTGGACAGGGGCTAGGAAGTGGAGAACGCTGATTGGTTGGGTAGGCGATGAAATCATAGGGGGATTGAAGTGGATTCTTGTTGCTGTCTTCTGTTACTAGATAGGATCATAGAACTAGTTGAGCCAGTTTACCAGTCTGGGTGGCACCAGCTGGTCCATTGGAATGCAGGGTCTGAAAACTGTCTCAAACACCAATCTTGGGTTTGATGATAGTGATGTTATCCATAGGAGCAACTGGGGAGGCTAGGAATCCTGTGGCCTCTGGCTGCATGACTCCTAAGCCATAATTTCTAATCTTGTGGCTAATTTGTTAGTTTTACATAGGTGGTCTGCTCCCCAGACAAGGAGGGAGTTCGTTTCAGGAAGGGGCTGTTACCATCTTTGTTTCAAAGTTAAACTATAAAGTTAGTTCCTTCCATAAGTTAGCTTGGTCTATGCCCACAAATGAACAAGGGCAGCTTAGAGATTAAAAGCAAGATAGAGTCAGTGGGTCAGATTCCTCTCATTGTCATAATTTTTGCAAAGGCTATTTCAAGCCATCACCTGCATCCCCATGATATACCCTGGTGCCAGCTGCCAAGTCAAAGCCCCCAGCCGGGAATTCCAGGCTGGATTTGGGCAGAAAATTGGGGTCTATCCACTGCCTACCATCATTCTTGGACCTTGATGTCCCAGAAGCCAGGGACACTTGCGTTGCTTTCATCCTTATGAAGATAAAGACAACCGGGGCAGCCAGGGCCAGTTGGAAGCCCAGCAGAGCCAGAGTATGGCTTGAGAATGGGGTCTAGGTAAGGCTCCCACTGCCAGAGCTTGGGTTCCTTGGTGGGACCTGGGGTCAGAGGGACAAAGGTCTTTCTGCTGGGCCTTGTCCTCCCCCTGGGTGTTTCCCTCTAGGACTTTGAGGTGTCTCCATTTCTCGGGTCAAATCTGTTTTTTGTTTTTGTTTTACTTTGTGAGAAAGAGTCTCATTCTGTCACCCAGGCTGGAGTGCAGTGGCATGACCTCAACTCACTGCAACCTCCACCTCCCAGCAAACCTCTGTTTTTAAACATGCACCCAGCTGTGCGCGGTGGCTCAAGCCTGTAATCCCAGCACTTTGGGAGGCTGAGGCAAGCAGATCACTTGAGGTCAGGAGTTTGAGATCAGCCGGGCCAACCTGGTGAAACCCCATCTCTACTAAAAATACAAAAATTAGCCAGGCATGGTGGCACACACCTGTAATCCCAGCTACTCGGGAGGCTGAGGCAGGAGAATCACTTGAACCCAGGAATTGGAGGTTGCAGTGAGCTGAGATTGCACCACTGCACCCCTCCAGGGTGACAGAGCAAGACTCCATCTAAAAAAAAAACTGCACCCCACTGCCCGAACTCATCACAGAAGCCCTGCCAGCTCCCATCAGCCCATTCCCTTCTTTGCCCCATGAAGGCTGCCCCGTCTCTCCCTATCTGCTTGCTCTTACCCCTTCTTGTTGCCCCTGCTGGGAAGTATAGCTGCTCCCTCCTGTGTGAGCCTGGGCTGGCTTCTCCTCTCAGTTTCCAGATGGAGGTTCATCCTCTGACTCCTCTTGCTCTTCTGCTGCTGAGGTCCAGCCATTTGCATCGGCCTGTTGATGACCACTGTGCTCCCAGCCCCACACGGGGCTGAACCAAGGAAGGTTAGATAACAGAGACAGTTGGGGGAACCTTGACCACAGAAGGACAAAGTTGAGTTACCACCAATGATTTGTGAGATGAGTTACACTGAAAGCTGGGGCCGCAGCCCTTTGAGGCCTGAAAACTTGGATGTTTCTTTGTTTTTGTTAAGAGACGGGGTCTCTGTCACTCAGGCTGGAATGCAAAGGTGCAATCATAGCTCACTGCAGCTTGGACCTCCTGAACTCAAGCAATCCTTTCACCTCAGCCTCCCAAATAGCTGGTATTACAGGCATGAGCCACCACGCCCAGCTGAAAATTTTGAGTTTTTATGCATTGCTATTTATTTTACATCCAACAACAAATAACAAAAATGAAACCCACAAAACCAAGACACAGCTTGGAAGTATAAAGTGAGAATATAGACATTCTTATCCAGGGTGAGACAGGAAGGATCACAGAGGTCACCCTTGGGGCCAGCCATCAGGGAGGGCCTGATATCAGATGGAAAATCGCTCGGTCCTTGCTTCACTTGAACCTCTTTAGGAAGAAGCATGAACTTGCTCTCCACATGTGCAAGGCCACAGGGATTTAAGACACTAATCTCCATAGACTCTCCTGTCGTCTTCCATCACAGCCGCACTCAGCTCCCATCCTCAGCGCCTCTCCTTTAATGATTCGTAAAGACTTAATGGGTCACCCTTGTCTGGGTCTCACCTCCCTGTGGTCACCTCTACCTGAGCAGTCCTTCTAAAATATGACCTGACTGTGCCAGTTTGATGCTCAGAAAGCACTAATAACTGTTCACCACTTACCTAATCAAAGGCACAATCCTCACGCTGGATTGGAGGCCATCCTCTCCTTTCTTTGGAGCATTCGCTAGACACGTGACCACCTTCCCTCTGGGAAACACCCATTCACGCTGCTCTGCAGGCACACTCCCTGCCTCCCACTGCCATTCCTCAAACCCCCTCTTAGAGCCACCATTGCCTATTATTCAATATTGCTCCGAGAGTCTTAGCCTGTACAATTAATCAAGAAAAAAAATACATGTAATGATGGAAAAAGAGAAAAGAAGGCAATTATCTGATTTCAAAAAATTAAATGGATGAAAAACTATTAGAAAATCACCAAAAAAGCACTGAGATCTGTAGTTTTCCCGTATAAAAATAGTAGCCAGTTAAATATAACAAGGACTGGTCACTGTGGCTCATGATTTTAATTCCAGTACTTTGAGACGCCAACGCAGGAGAATGGCTTGAGGCCAGGAGTTTGAGAACAGCCTGGGCAATAGCAAGACCCTGTCTCTATACAATAAAAAAAATTGTTTTAATAACAAATAAATAAAAATAAATATAATGAGGTAAAATATGCAACATAACAACAAAATATAAAATATCCCAGAAAAGAATATCCAGGAAAAGAAATTTGTAACACCTTTATAAAATTAAAAAATCTATAAAACTCTATCATGGGAGATAAAATAAGAGCTTAATAAATGAAGAGATGCATAGGAAGACTTGGTAATAACAATATTTCAATTCCTCCTAAATTAATCTGTAAATGTAACTCCAATAAAGTTCTCAGCAGGATTTAGGGAGAATAACTTGATAAAATTCAATTGGAAGAATTCCGAAAGACTAAGATGAACTAAAAAATGATTTGAAAAAGAACAATGAAAGTGGACTTGGGATGCTGATTAAAACTTGAAATAGATAAGTAAGACAACAGAACAGAAAGTAGACCCTTGCCTACGTGGAAATCTGGAATTACTGACAGTAATAGCAGGTACTTACTGGGCACCTGCTACAGACTATACCCTGTTCTAAACACTTTACGTGTATTAATTCATTTAATCCTGACATCAACCCTATGTAGGTTACCATTACTATCCCAAGTTTACAGAGGAGGAAATTAAAGCACAAAAAAGGTAAGTAATTTGCCCAAGTCAGGGGTGATACTTTGTGCCTGTAATCCCAGCTACTCAGGAGGCTGAGGCAGGAGGATCACTTGAGCCTGGGAGGTCAAGGCTGCAGTAAGCTATGATTGTGCCACTGCACTCCAGCCTGGGTGACAAAGCAAGATTCCATCTCTAAAAATATCCTTTTAAAAACCTGCTCAAGGCTGGGCGTGGTGGTTCATGCCTGTAATCCCAACACTTTGGGAGGCCGAGGCGGGTGGATCACCTGAGGTCAGGAGTTCGAGGCCAGCCTGGCCAACATAGCAAAACCCCATCTGTACTAAAAATACAAATATTAGTCAGGTGTGGTGGTGCACGCCTGTAATCCCAGCTACTTGGAGGCTGAGGCAGGAGAATCACTTGAACCTGGGAGGCGGAGGTTGCAGTGAGCTAAGATCGTGTCACTGCCCTCTAGCCTGGGTGACAAAGTGAAACTCTGTCTCAAAAAATAAACAATAAAAAGTTAAAACCTGCTCAAGGGCACACACTGTTACTTAACAAAAGAGGAAGATAAAGTCAGTATAAGAAGAATAGTGTATAAAATACATAGGTATAAGTGGAAGAAATGAAGTGAAATTTCCTACCTCAAACCACATACAAAATTGAATCCCAGATGTGGAAATGATTTCAACATAAGAAGAATCAAAAGAGTACTGGATGCTTAGAGTGGTGTTATTCATTATAGCCAAAAGGTAGAAGCAACTCAGATATCCAACACATGAATAGCCAAGTAAACTGTCTTATGTCCATGTGGTGGAATATTATTCAGCCATAAAAAGGAATGAAGCACTGATAGCTGCCTCAGCATGGATAAATCTTGGAAGCATGACGGCAAGTGAAAGAAGCCAGACCCAAAAGGCCACAAGTTGTATGATTCCATTTGTATGAAGACTCCAGAATAGATAAATCCATAGGGAAACAAAACAAACTGGTGGTTGACAGGTGCTGAGGCAGCAAGGAGGGGAGAATGGGGAGTGACTGCCTAATGGGTATGGATTTTCCCTTTGGGGTGATAAAATTATCCTAGAACTACATAGAGATTACGTGGATCATCTCTTTAAATTATACCCTTTAAAGTGGTTAATGGTTAATTTTACATTATGTAAATTTTACCTTAAAAAAAGGTAGTAGGACAGGGCGTGGTGGCTCACACCTGTAATCCCTGCACTTTGGGAGGCCAAGGTGGGTGGATCACCTGAGGTCAGGAGTTCAAAACCAGCCTGGCCAACATTGTGAAAACCTGTCTCTACTAAAATACAAAAAATTAG
>NW_016816687.1:502441-564889 GCF_001698545.2 Rhinopithecus bieti
ACTCCGTCTCAAAAAAAAAAAAAAAAAAAAAAAATACTAGAAGACTTCATAGAAGAGTGAATTTAACATCTTGGTGTGTTAGATTGTTACAAGAATGGCATCCAATGAGTCACACCATCCCCATCCCCCTTTCAATGTGGCTTTGCTGTTCTTTCCATCAAGAAGTGAAGTCAACAAAGATGTCATCCCTTGAAGCTAGACTGGCCTCATGACCTGCTTTGACCAATATAGTGCAGAAGAAGCAATATCATGTCCGCTCTGGAGCCTCTACCTTAAGAGATGTTGCAGCTTCCACCTGGCCCTCTTGGAGCCCTGAGGCCACCACGACACAAGGAGGCCAGTCTAGCCTCTTAGAGGATGAGAGGCCATGTGGTGCAGAACCGAGGTGCCTATAGGGGAGAGAGAAAAACATGTCTCTACTTCCTGAGGATTCAGTAACTGTGTCTATGAAATAAGCTGACAGTGGTCAAATTAACAGGAAAAAAGGTTTATCAATTTATTACATGCATGGGAGCATTGCAGGAAGGAAAAGTGAATATTCTCCAACCCAGTGAGATCTAGAAGCATATATACCCTCATCATAGGGAACAGGGGATGTAGGCAGTGGAGGGGAGACTAAGTGATTTTTGGGGAATGATGGATGATCCTGCAGAAGAACAAGTGACAGCCTGGGACAAAGTGTTGACATACTGTTGACCTGCAGCTTCCTCTCCTGTGATCTGAGTTAAACAACCTTGACTGATGAGATTCCTGGGGAGGGAATTCATGACAACTGAGTTTCTTTAGAAGGCTCTGTCTTCAGGCAGATGAGGGAAGCTCAGAGGAATCTCCTTCCTGCATTTGCTGTTCCCCAAGTGCCCTCAGTTTGAAGTCCAAAGTGGCTTCTTTTGGGGTGGAATTTCCAGAACTCCTTCATGCCCCAACCCAAAGCCAGAACAAGCTGTCAGCTTTTGTTGTGTAAGTGATCCCAGGTGAAACCAGCAGGAAAACCACCCAGCTGAGCTCCACCTAAATGCCATCCAGATAATTGAAACAAGTAGTATACTGCTATTGTTTTAAGCCACTACGTTTTGAGAGCAGATTCTTGTGCAGCAATAGATAACTGATGCATCTGGGCTGAGGAAGACTCTTTTCTTATTGCAGTACTAAAGAATAAAATGACAGAAATAGGACAAATCTGACTACATTAAAAATTTAAAACTTCTGTTAGGCAAAACACAAACAAAACATTACTAATCAGTGGTACTCATCCTAGGGATATGTCAAAACTGCCTGCAGAGTTTTTTTTGTTTTTGTTTTTTTGGTGTTGCTGTTGCTTGAGACGGAGTCTCACTCTGTCGCCAGGCTGGAGTGCAGTGGCGTAATCTCAGCTCACTGCAACCTCCGCCTCCTGGGTTCAAGTGATTCTCCCGCCTCAGCCTCCCAAATGGTTGGGACTAGAGACACGTGCCACCACACACAGCTAATTTTTGTATTTTTAGTAGAGATGAGGTTTCACCATGTTGGCCAGGATGGTCTCGATCTCTTGACCTCATGATCCACCTGCTTCAACCTCTCAAAGTGCTGGGATTACAAGCATGAGCCACAACACCCAGCCTGCCTGAGGAGTTTTTTAAGATGCACATACCAGCCTCATCCCAAGGAAACTTTGCAGACTCTCCAGTGTTTCAGGTCAATACATGTGGCATTAGGACATAGTTAGAACAAGGATTCCGTGACCAGTCAATGATCTTGGATCCCATTTACTGATTGTGTGCCTTTGGGCAGTTATTTAACCTCTCAGTGCCCAGGTCAGAGCTGTTGCTGTGAGGATGAAAGAATTTGATAATTTTTTTTTTTTTTTTTGAGACGGAGTCTCACTCTGTGCCCCAGGCTGGAGTGCAGTGGTGCAATCTCGGCTCACTGCAAGCTCCGTCTCCCAGGTTCATGCCATTCTCCTGCTTCAGCCTCCTGAGTAGCTGGACTACAGGCGCCCACCACCGTGCCCAGCTAATTTTTTTTTGTATTTTTAGTAGAGATGGGGTTTCACCATGTTAGCCAGGATGGTCTCGATCTCCTGACCTTGTGATCCACCTGCCTAGGCCTCCCAAAGTGCTGATATTACAGGCGTGAGCCACTGCGCCCGGCCAAGAATTAGATAAATTAATGTATGTGAGACAATTAGAGGAGTGTCTGGAATATATTAAATATTCAATGTATTTAACCAGCATGTGTATGTTGAAAATTTTCCAGGTGATTCCTATATATCATCCATAAAACCAAAACACAAAATTTTACCAAGACAGTGTATGTAGAGAGTCATTTGCAGCACTCACATTTTTGTATTTGCTCATATTATGCTCATATATATTTGCTCATATTATGATGAGAAAAAGATCATTGTCCTTGTAATAGACCAAAGGGTTATTCTTGCCTGTGGCACAGATAAAGCCAATTTACTGAGACAGCGGTATTGCAGTAGAGAAAGAGTTTAATAATTGCAGGGCCAGCCAAGTGGAAGGATGCGAATTTATTACTCAAATAATCCTCCTGGAAATTCAGAGGCTAGAGTTTTTCAAGGATAGTTTGGTGGGAAGGAGCCAGAGGAATGGGGAATGCTAATTGGTAGGATCAGGGATGAAATCATACGGGGTTGAATGATTGTTGACTTCAGTTGACTCAGTTACTTGGTATGGTTACCAGTCTGGGTGGTGGCAACTGGTCTATCAGAATTCAGGGTCTGGAAAATACCTCAAACACCAATCTTAGGTTTTACAATAGTGATGTAATCTGTAGGGGCAATTGGGAAGGTTAGGAGTCTTGTGGCCCCTGGCTACATGTGTCTTAGCCATATGTTAACCTTGTGGCTAATCTGTTAGTTTTACAAAGGCAATCTTGGTCCCAAAGCAAGGAAGGGCTAGTTTTAGGAAGGGGCTGTTATTGTCTTTGTTTCAAAGTTAAACTATAAACTAACTGCCTTCTATAGTTAGCTTGGCCTATGTCCAGGAATGAATAGGTACAACTTCAAGGCTAGAAGCAAGATGGAGTAAGCTATGCCAGATTTTTCTTACTGTCATAATTTTTGCAAAGGTGGTTTCATTCTCAACATATAAAGAGCTCTTAATAATCAATAAAAGAAGCTGAAAAGACAAATGCAAGCAATTCCAAAAGAGGGGATATGCAATGGCCAATAAACATTAAAAGACATTCAACTTCAGTAATCAACAGAAACCTGTATTAAAACAATGTTTTGGTCTATCATATTTACAAAGGAGGATTGCCAATGCTTATGAGCATGTGGAAAAACAAGAACTTTCAAATGCTGTTAGCTAAATTCTGAGTTATTACCAACTTCCTGACACCAGTGTGGCAAAGTGAATATGGTATGACCCATTTTTGTACATACGTATGCAGGGGGTTGTCGCTAACCATTGTCCCAGCTAGTGAGGAGATAGTTGGTGGTGGGGTGTAATATTAGGAAGTTCAGGCCAGGTACAGTGGCTCAGGTCTGTAATCCCCACACTTTGGGAGGTGGGGAGATCACTTGAGACCAAGAGTTTGAGACTAGCCTGAACAACATAGTGAGATCTTGTTGTCTACAAAAAATTTTTTTCTAATTATCTGAGTGTGCTGCTGCATGCCTGTAGCACCAGCTACTCAAGAGCCTGAGATGGGAAAATGGCTTGAGCCCAGGAGGTCAAGGCTGCAGTGAGCTATGATCGCACCATGCACTCAAGTTTGGACAGAGTGAGACTCTGCCTGTGTAATAAAATACATATATTTATTACATCTAATAATAAACTTCCTGTGTATATATGATAAACATATATAATAAACTTCATATATAATATAAATATATACATAATAAACTTCATATATAAGTTTATATAGATATAAGGTATATGTTTGTCATTTATTACATATATGAAGTTATATATTATTATACATAATTAAAGTATATATATAATATACAACCATTTATTATATATAACAAATATATTTTTATACATATTTCCTAATATATATATTAGGAAGCCCAGCAGGCAACAGGGGCTGCAGATCCTGTTGGCCTCATCAGTGCTGACAATTTCATCTCCATCTGTCTGATTACTGTATTTTATTTTTCAATCAGTTCAAAACGTGGTGGGGAGGGAACAGTATTGTTTATTGCACACCTCAAATGCCAACAGACTCCTCATCTTCTCTTGTTCTTTCACAATATGCCTGATTGGATGAGCTATTCAGCCTATCAGTTAAGAACCGGCCGGGCGCGGTGGCTCAAGCCTGTAATCCCAGCACTTTGGAAGGCCGAGACGGGTGGATCACGAGGTCAGGAGATCCAGACCATCCTGGTCTACACGGTGAAACCCAGTCTCTACTAAAAAGAAATACAAAAAACTAGCCGGGCGAGACGGCGGGCACCTGTAGTCCCAGCTACTCGGGAGGCTGAGGCAGGAGAATGGCGTAAACCCGGGAGGCGGAGCTTGCAGTGAGCCGAGATCGCGCCACTGCACTCCAGCCTGGGTGACAGAGCTAGACTCCGTCTCAAAAAAAAAAAAAAAAAAAAAAAAAAAAAACAAAAACCTGGTTACCCTTTTCCCTCCAGGGCAGAAAGGGCTCAATTATGCAAAGCTTCCCAGGAGGAGAGAGGAGATATTTGTATTCTGTCTCGCTAAAGCAACAGAAAAGAGAAGAAAGATCAAATAGTTTCCAGTCTCTAATAAAGCAAGGTGAGCACTTATATTTGGTTGCCACATATATGTAAAATTTACTACAAAAACAGGGAGAAATAGCCGGGCAGGGTGGCTCACGCCTGTAATCCCAGAACTTTGGGAGGCCGAGGTGGGTGGATCACCTGAGGTCGGGAGTTCAAGACCAGCCTGACCAACATGGAGAAACCCTGTCTCTACTAAAAATACAAAATTAGCCAGAGTAGTGGCGCATGCCTGTAATCCCAGCTACTCGGGAGGCTGAGGCAGGAGAATTACTTGAACCCAGGAGGCGGAGGTTGTGGTGAGCTGAGATCATGCCATTGCACTCCAGCCTGGGCAAAAGAGCAAAACTCCGTCTAAAAAAAAAAATGAAGGAAAAAGACTGTTAGGATGCGTACCCAAAGATGACGCGGAGGAGGGAACGGGAAGGTTAACAACAAGTTCAAGTCCAGCCTACCCAACATAGCGATACCCAATCTCTAAAAAATAAAACAAAAAACCACCCCCAAACCCAAGGTGTTGATAGTAATTGTCTGAGAAGGTGGATCAAGGGTGTTTCCTGTTTCCTTGAATCTGATTTTTCTGTCATTTACAGATATTTCTCTTGAAATAGAAAACACATCTTATACAAGCATACCTCAGAAATACTGCAGGTTCACTTCCAGACCAACTCAATAAAGCAAATATTGCAATGAAGCAAGTCACATGAATTTTTTTGCTTCCCAGCGCATATAAAAGTTATATTTACATGATACTGCAGTCTATTGAGTGTGCAATAGCGTTATATCTAAAAAAGTGCATATACTTTAACTTAAAAATACTTTACTGCTTCATAATGCAAACGATCATCTGAGCCTTCAGCTAGCTGTAATCCTTTTGCTGGTGGAGGGTCTTGGCTCAATGTTGATGGCTGCTGACTGATCAGGGTCAAGGTTGCTGAAGACTGGGGTGGCTGTGGCACTTTCTTAAAATAAGACAACAATGAAATATGACACATCAATTTGACTCTTTCTTTCATGAGAGATTCCTCTGCAGCCTGCGACACTGTATGATAGCATTTTTACCCGCAGTAGAACTTCTTTCAAAATTGTAGTCAATCCTCTCAAACCCTGTGGCTGCTTTTATCAACTATGTTTACGCAATATTCTAAATCCTTTATGTCGTTTCAACAATGTTTACAGCATCTTCGCCAGGAGTAGATTTGAGTTATCACTCTTTCTTCTCTCATGCATAAGAAGCAACTCCTCATCTGTAAAAGTTTGATCACAAGATTGAAGCAATTCAGTTACATCTTCAAGCTTTGCTTCTCGTTCTAGTTCTCTTACTATTTCCACCCCACCAACAGTTATTTTCTCTACTGAGGTCTTGAATCCCTCAAATTCATCCATGAGGACTGGAATCAACTTTTTCCAAACTCCCGTTGATGATATTTTGACCTCCTTCTCATAAATCACAAATGTTCTTACTGGCATCTGGACTGGTGAATTCTTTCCAAAAGGTTTACAGTTCACTTTGCCCAGCGCTGTTAGAGGAACCACTGCCTGTGATAGCTGTGTCTTTACAATACGTGGCTCTTAAATAATGAGACTTAAAAACCAAAATTACTCCTTGATCCATGGGCTGCAGAATGGATGTTGTGTTAATAGATGAAGGAGCAAAGGATATGCCATCTCAAAATATTGATTACCAAGATAATTGGTAAAATTGGTATTTTACCAATTGTCTTGGTATATTGATTATTTTGAAAACATCAGAGACATTGTGGTTTCAGAAAGGGCTAGCTGACCTGTCTCTTTCTGCATTCAGCAAGCCGTAAAGATACCTCTTGGACAGATACCCTCACCTATACCAGGGCAAGAAAACAGCCCTGATCGACAGAGACTGAGGTTTGGTGGCTACAGTGGACCTGAATAAATAGATTTAACAAAGTAACCCTTACCTTCCACTAGTTTCCCTCCCCATATCTTCTAGTGACCCCTAGAAAATTTACTGCCCCGGCCAAATTTTCTTTTTCCTGTCATTTCTTCTCAAATTCATTGTTCTTTATTTAAAAAGTATGAAAAGATCTTGCTTTGGCCACTTCTTCAGACTTCACTCTCTTGTGAAGATCCCCATGTACATGTAAAACTCATAACATTTATATGCTTTCCTCTTGTTAATTTGCCTGGTGTCCATTGGTTTCTAGATCCAGCCAAAGAGCCCACATAAGAGCTCAAGGGAGTGTCGAAGGTGATCTCTGACTCCACTACACAGGCATGAAAACAACATTAATCCCTTGTACATCTGCATCAGAGGTCTTGGGTGACCAGGTTCATTGTCAATGAGCAGTAATATTTGGAAAGGAATCTTCTTTTCTGAGCAGTAGGTCTCAACAGTGGATTTAAAATATTCAGTAAATCATGCTGTAAACACATGTCATCCAGGCTTTGTTGTTACATTTACAGAGCACAGGCAGAGTAGATTTAGCATAGTTCTTATGGGCCCTAGGATTTTCAGAATGGTAAACAAATATTTGCTTCAACTTAAGGTCACCAGCTGCATTAGCCCCTAACAAGAGAGTTAGCCTGTCCTTTGAAGCTTTGAAGCCAGGCATTTACTTCTCCTCTCAAGCTCTGAAAAAGTCCTAGATGGCATCTTCTTCCAATAGACGGCTATTTTGTCTACACTGAAAATCCGTTGTTGAGTGTAGCCACCTTCATCAGTGATCTTAGATAGGTCTTCTGGATAGCTTGCTGCAGGTTCTCCATCAGCATGTGCTGCTTCACCTTGCACTTTTATATTATGGAGACAGCTTATTTCCTTAAGCGCCATGAACCGACCTCTGCTAGCTTCCAACTTTTCTTCTGCAGCTTCCTCACCTCTCTCAGCCTTCACAGGATTAAAGAGAGTTATGGCCTTGCTCTGGATTAGGCTTTGGCATAAGGGAATGTTGTGACTGGTTTGATCTTCTATCCAGACCACTCAAACTTTCTCCATATCACCAATAGGCTGTTTAGCTTTCTTATCATTCGAATGTTCACTGGATTAGCACTTTTAATGTCCTTCAAGCATCTTTCCTTTGCATTCACAGCTTGACCAGCTACTTGGCACAAGAGGCCTAGTTTTTGGCCCATCTTGGCTTCTGATGTGCCTTCTTCACTAAGGTTAATCATTTCTAGATTTTAATTTGAAGTGAGAGATGTTCAACTCTTTTTTCTACTTGAACACTTAGGGTCCATTGTAGGGTTGTTAACTGGCCTAATTTCAATATTGTTGTGTCTCAGGAAATAGGGAGGCCTGAGAAGAGGAAGAGAGGGGAGAATAGTCAGTTGGTGGAACAGTCAGAACACACACAACATTTATCAATTAAGTTTGCTGTCTCATATGGGCATGTATGTACACTTACATAGTAATATGTACATAGTTACTATGCACACACTATGTACGTGTGCATAGTAACATCAAAAATCACTGATCACAGATCACTATAACAGATGCAATAATATGAAAAAGTTTGAAATATTGCAAGAATTACCAAAATGTGACACAGAGACACAAAGTCAGCACATGTGACTGGAAAAAATGACACCAAGATACTTGCTCAACACAGGGTTGCCACAAATCTTCAATTTGTAAAAAATGCAATGCATGTGAAGCATAATCAAGTGAAATGCAATAAAATGAGGTGCGCCTGTATATCTTTAGGTTTTTGTTTACCTTTTGGAGATGTCTTCTTTGTTCAAACAAGTCTCTAATCCCAGCCCCTTATTTTGACAATTGTGCTGGTGTCCAATCTGTACAATATCATCCTACCTGCTCCCTAACCCTAACCCTACCTCCATCCTGGCCTATGAAGTTTGAACCAAGAATAGTCATTATCCCAAACTTGACCAACAGAGATTCCCCTGACCAGAATTTTGGAATAGAGCTGGGAAAGTCAGCCCTTCCTGTGGCTAAACCAGTGACTTAAATAGTCAGGAAAGGGGCCAACCATGTTCTCAGTCATGTGGTAATGGGAATCTAGGCTGAGTCACAGATTTTCCTGAAACCTCGCTGGATTCCTGTTCACAGATTCTGCATACTTTAAAAAACAACAACAGCAGCAACAACATATTTGTGTCTAAGCCTATTCTAGTTGAATGAAATAATCAGAAGAATATTAACAAAGATGAACTTTGGTACCAGAAGTGGGGTTATGAGTAAACTGTTCCTCCCTCAAAGACTATCTGAGACAGGATAGGAGTAAGGAAATAAGTCACTAGTGAAGCTTTCCCATCCAACACTGAGAAATATCCCCCCAGGTTATGTGAACCCCAAATATCTGAGTCAGGTCTCAGTTAATTTGGAAAGTTTATTTTGCCAAGGTTGAGGACGTGTACCTGTGACACAGCCTCAGGAGGTCCTGACAACACGTGACCAAGGTGGTCAGAGCACAGTTTGGCTTTATACATTTTAGGGAGACATGAGACATCAGTTGACATATGTAAGACGAACACTGGTTTGGTCCAGAAAGGTGGGACAACTCGAAGCAAAGGCAGAACAACTCAAAGTGGGGAGGGGGCTTCCAGGTCATAGGTAGATAAGAGACAAATGGTTGCATTCTTTCGAGTTTCTGATCAGCCTCTCTGAAGAAGGCAATCAGATACGCATTCATCTCAGTGCGCAGAGGGGTGCTCACATTAATAACAGTATTAATCCTCTGACTCTGCCATCATGGCCTTATCACCTCTCTTTGGGCCCCACCTTTCAACACTTGCATTGGGGGTCAAGTTTCCAACATTTTGCTTTTTGGGGGACACACTCAGATCATTGAATAGAATGGGAGGCAGGTTTGCCCTGAGAAGTTCCCAGCTTGACTTTTTCCTTTAGCTTAGTGATTTTGGGGGCCCAAGATTTATTTTCTTTCACATTTATATATTAGAAATGTAGGCCGGGCGCGGTGGCTCACGCCTGTAATCCCAGCACTTTGGGAGGCCGAGGCCTGAGGCGGGCGGATCACCAAGGTGCAAGAGATCGAGACCAACGCGTGAAACCCCCGTCTCTTTAACTAACAAATACAAAAAATTTTAGCCAGCGCTCGCGGTGGCGCGGCCGGCCTGTGAGTCCCATGCGACTAGGGGGAGGCTGAGTCGGGCCGGGGGTGCGTCAGGATATGCGGCGTGGTTGATGAGATTCCAGCGAGGGCGGAGGTCTTGCAGGTGGAGGCCCAGATCGGCGGCTATGCTGCCCACTCCAGGCCTGGTGACAGTGAGAGGTGCGCGCGCTGCGGAGAAAAAGAAGAAAAGAAAAAAGAAAGACTGCCGGCTTTTGGCCGGGCGCGCGTGCCTCAAGCCTGTGATCCCAGCCCACTTTGGGAGGCCGAGACGGGTGGATCACGACGGTCAAGAGTTTGAGACCACTCCTGGCCCTAACACGGTTGAAACCCCCGCTCTCTACTAAAAAATTTACAAAAAACTAGGACCGGGCGATGCGGGGGCGCCTGTAGTCCGGCTACTCTGGAAGCGCTGAGGCAGGAGAATGGCGTTTAAACGCGGAGGCGAGGCTTGCGCAGTGAGCTGAGATTCCGGTGCCACCTGCTACTCCAGCGCTTGGGCCGACAGAGCGGGACTCCGTCTCAAAAAAAAGAAAAAAAAAAAAGAAATTGATGGGCTTATTGGCTGTAAGAGTAGGGACCAATAGAGAGTAAGGCTATAGGAAATCCCTGTAGTCAGACAGCTCAGGTTTTTATAAGAGATGTAGTACCAGAAAAAAGAAAATCTGGCTAACAAGGGGCTTGTGATTCTCAGTCCCTCAAGAAAGTCACAGTTTTGAGTTCAGGCTCTAAGTGGGAATAAATCATCATGGCGGTCGGCCCTCTCAGGGAATCCCCCACAGTGCTCCTTTCTGGGTGTCCCCACAGGCCACTGGATAGGGAATTCCCCCCATTACAAGCAGACCCTGGGGTGACTGCTGGTTATGGAAACAAGCCACCAAAGAATTATGGAAGGTAAGAATTCACTGGAACCATCACTGCCTTATTCTGTTCGGGAAGGAAGAAATGGTATTTGCTTTGGACTGGCAACCAAGTAGGGTGCAGTTCTATTCTAGAAGGCTCTTAACATGTTCTCTCTTCTAAATGAAATTGGCTACCATCCATGGGGTGTGTTGGGGAAGATTTCATTATCATTCAGCCTACGGGTGGCACAACGCGGAAGGCAGGCACAGATGGAGTGGAGTGGCCTGCTTTCTCTAAAAAAGAAGTATGCTCTAAGAAGACGAACCTTATCCCTGCCTGGCGAGAGTGGGCAGGACAGGTGGGTTTCAGGCATTTTCTGCTGGGAGAGAAGTCCTCTGATGTAGGATGGGAACAGCTGGACAGGCAGGAGGGGGTATCCTATTAGTATCCTTCGTTCCAGGCATCTCCACACTGGCTGCCCTCCTGGCTTAGGGCTGCATCCTTCAAAACATGTGTCCCTTTGTGTTCAAGTTAGCTTCAGTTGTATTGTGTTACTTGCAACCCACAGAGTCTTAAATTTTCAAAATTCACTTAAATTTTACCAAAAAGCTAATGACCAAATGTGACAAAAAATTCAAATAGATCACAGAATACTCAGTGAGAAGTAGTTCTCCTTTCCACTTCATTTGTTATGATTAAAGCTTTAATCCACTACTTGGAATTTATTTTGGAGGCAACCACTATCAGGAGGCAACCACTATCAACAATTTCCACAAAACCTTACAGAAACTGTCCATGCCTATAGACAGCCTTATATGTATGTTTTATTTTGTTTTGTTTTGAGACAGGGTCTCACTCTGTCACCCAGGCTGGAATGCGGTGGCACGATCATGGCTCACTGCAGCCTTGAGTTCCCAGGCTTAAGCAATCCTCCTGTCTCAACCTCCCTAGTAAGTGGGACTACAGGCATGTACAACTTTAAATTTTTAAATTTTTTATTTTTTAGAGACAGAAGTCTCACTAGGTTGCCCAGGCTGGTCTTGAACTCCTGGGTTCGAGCAATACTCCCCCTTGGTAAAGTGTGGGGTTACAGGCATGAGTCACCACACTCAGCCTCCTTTTATGTATTTTAAAAATAAATAAATAAATAAATAAGAGCTTATTATACGCACTATCCTGCACTTTGTTTTCTTTTACTTAATAATATCTTGGCAATCATTTCATGTTCTAATTCATTTTAATTTAAAACTACATAAATAAATAAATGGTGTTGTGATCATTAGTTAACTGTTTTATGAAAAATATTAAATTGGTTTCCTTCTCAACACCATGCACCAAAATAAATTCCAAGTAGTGGATTAAAGCTTTAATCATAACAAATGAAGCTCTCAAAAATAATGGAAGAAAATGTGGATAAGTGATTCTCACATGGCAGATCCTTGGGTGGGAGAAAGTCCTTCCTGGCCTGAAATAAACATGCAAACTACAAGATGCAAGCCCCCTGGGCTTGAATGTGTGTATATATGCTTTCTTCTCTTGTTGAGAGAAGTGTCTTGGGTGGGGTTCCCCAGAGGAACCTGAGATCAGCATCCAGGGGCAAATGAGTTATAAAGCAGGGGCTCTTAACCCCTGGGCCATGGACTAGTACTGATTCATGGCCTCAGCAGGAGGTGAGTGGCAGGTGAGTGAACATTATTGCCTGAGCTCTGCCTCCTGTCAAATCAGCAGTGGCATTAGATTCTCATAGGAGTGTGAACTCTTTTGTGAACTGTGCATGTGAGGGATCTAGGTTGCATGCTTCTTATGAGAATCTAACTAATGCCTGATCATCTAAGGGAACAGACTTATCCCCAATCCATCCCTTGCCTCCCCCTCCCCCACCATCCATGGAAAAAATGTCTTCCATGAAACTGGTCCCAGATGCTAGAAAGGTAGCGGGGATTAGGCCAGGGAAGAGGAAGAAGTCAGTCAAGATTGGGATCTCAGGCGAAGTCCAGCTGTCCTCACCTTGAGGCAATGGAGCTGGGCTTTCCTACTCCTGCACCTGTCAGTCATTGACTAAGCACTGCCCAGGCTCTCATCAGCTTCCAGGCACTTAGGACTAACTGTACCTGTGGGCAGGGCAGCTCCCTAACCCTGGGTGATCTTCTGAGGAGTGGCAGGTACAGATGGTGGAATCCAGGGCAAAGGTACCCAGTATGGAACAGGGCATCAAAGAGGAGCCACAGTGTCTATTACAGAGGGAATCTCCCCCCCAAGGGCTGAGCTAGGTAAGGCCTATGGGGCCAGACCCATGAGACGGCCAGATCTGTGAAAGTCAGGACTCTGAGTCTGCAGCAAAAATTTCAAGAGGATGCAAGCCCATGCCCCCGTTGCCCACAGCCACCTGGTCCCAGAGCCCAAAGGCATCTTAGGCTGAGTTCTCTGGAAGCAGCTGAGGTGGAGAGTTTAGGGCAGGAGGTTTACGCTGATGGCTCTCAGGAGAGACCCCCTATAGGGAAGCGGGAAGGCTGAGGGTGGGCAGAGAGGGAAGGCGACCCCCCAGTGCAGTTACTGCTGAAGCCTCAGCCAGGCCTCGGGGAGCCCTGGAGCTGGACACCCCTTCAGAGTTGCCCCAAACTGGGGGGGGGGCTTTGTACTCCCACATCAGCCAGTCACTGGATACAGGATCACCCCAGAGAAGGCATAACCTTAGAAGAGGTGCTTCCTGGTGCCAAGAGAATTCCCAGGGAAGAATGCGGGGATATTCCCACCTCCCATGGGGATAATGGCCATGATGGTTAATTTTAGGCGTCAACTTGTCTGTACTAAGGGATACATAGACGGCTGGGAGAGCATTATTTCTGGTTGAGTCTGAGAGGGTGTTTCCAGAGAAGACTGGTATGTGAGTCAAAGGACTGAGTCAGGAAGACCCGCCCTCAGTGTGGGTGGGCACCACCAATTTGGCTGGGGGCCTGGATAGCACGAAAAGGCAGAGGAAAGGTGAATTCACTCTTTCCTGGAGCACAGACATCCCTCTTGTCCTGCCCTTGGACATCAGAACTCCAGGTTCTCCAGGCTTTGAACTCTAGGACTTGCACCAGTGGCCCCCAGCCCAGGTTCTCAGGCCTTCAGCCTGGGACCAAGAGTTATACCACCAGCTTTCCTGGTTTTGAGGCTTTCAGACTTGGACTGAGTCACACTCCCAGCATACCCAGGTCTCCAGCTTGCAGGTGGCTGAGGATGGGAAACCTCAGCCTCCATAATCACATGAGATAATTCCCCTAAAAAATATAATGTAGATAATAGATACATACATACATGCATACATACATACAGCTCTTTTGTACAGACAGGGGTCTCACTATGTTGCCCAGGATGGTCTTGAACCTGGGCTCAAGCGATTCTCCCACTTTGACCTCCCAAAGTGCTGGGATTATAAGTGTGAGCCACTGTGCCTGACTTCTGCTATCTCTCTCTCTCTCATGCGTGCTTATCTATCTATCTATCTATCTATCTATCTATCTATCTATCTATCTATCTATCTACCTACCCTGTTGGCTCTGTCTCCTTGGAGAACCCTGACCAGCACAGTGGCATCAGCCCTGGAGAGGGGAACTGGGTGGAGCACCACAGTGTCCACTATGGGGGAATTGAGAAGTCTTGGAGCTCCTGGCTGCAGCGACTCTCCAAAAAGAGGGGCTGATGGGAGGCCCAGAGAGCCACAGATCCAAGGCCCTCAGGATGGGTCCACCTCCAAAGAGGATATAATCTCTTCTGGAGCCCTGGGGTGAGGGGATGCGTGAGCTTTGGGGGATCTGGCAGAACTGCCTATGGGAGAGACAGCAGAGAAGACTGTCTTAGTCCATTTTGTTTTGCTATAACAGAATACCACAGACTGGGTAATTTATAATGAACAGGAATTTATTGGTTCACGGTTCTGGAGGCTGGGAAGTTCAAGATCAACAGGGTCAGCATCTCATAAGAGCCTTCTTGCTGCTTCATAATATGGCTAAAGGGCAAAGAGAGGGGGAGAGGGATAGACAGTGAACGTAAGAGAGGGCCAGACTCCCGCTGTGTGACAAACCCATTTCCTCGGTAACAGCATTAATCCTTTGACCCGCCATCATGGCCTTATCTCCTCTCTTTGGGCCTCACCTCTCAACACTTACATTGAGGATTAAGTTTCCAACATTTTGTTTTTTGGGAGACACATTCAGATCATTGCAGATATGTTCACAAACCTGGCAAGGGGAGCATTAAAGGTTGAAGGTGAGGCCCTGACTGGGGGGCACTCCAGCCTGGGGCCTGTCTCCCCACAGTTTTGCTGTAGGAGGAGAGGTGGTTTGACAAGGTGGTCAGCAGGCCTGAATGAGGGGGACTTCGGTGATCATCTGTAGTTCTCTGGACTGAGCAGGCTATGGATGGCCGGGAGTATGCCATGAGTCTTTTTCTAGCTCCTGGATCAGGGGAACAGAGCGAGGAGCCCAGGATGACTAGACCTGGCTTGGCTTGGAGATAAGGAGGTGCCTCAAGGGCAGTGGGTTTGTGTACGGAGGGCTGCACGGCACAGACCCCAACCCAGTCACCTCAACTGGTGTTGCTTTGAAATCAATTATCCAGGAAGGAGAAGTGGCAGAGGTGCGTGGGCAGCTGGGGAGCCCTGGGTCTGTGAAAGACAGTATCACCCACACCCATTTAAGTTTTGTTTGTTTGTTTAAGACAGGGTCTGGCTATGTTGCCCAGGCTGGTCTTGAACTCCTAGCCTGAAGCCATCCAACTGCCTCCGCTTCTCAAAGCACTGGGATTATGGTAGGGAGTGGTGGCTCCCAGCCCACCTCACTTTGCAGATGAGAAAACTGAGGTTATGGCCAAGGAGTTTCCCAGGAGCCCAGGGAGACCATGGTGAAAAATAGCACCTCTGAATGCCCCAGGCCATGTTGGGACAGGGTGTGGCACTCAGGGAGGGCGTGACTCCTGCACAGCTCAGGGTACGTCATAGAGCCAGCTGGGAGTGGACAGTGGGGACAGCCCCACGCAGTGGCCACTTCCCCACCCTGCCCAGTCCTCTCAAGAGGATGTGACTTTGGGTCTGGTTGCCAGGATACGGCACGGTCATGCTGAAGCATCCCTGGAAAGCCTGTTTCCCTGAAACACCCCCGACCACAGCCGGGGCGGAAGGGCCAAGCCTCTTTATGAGCTGAGCAGACAATTCTTAACACATTGCCCTCAACAAGCTGGACAGACAGAGACATGATCTGGGGAGGGTCCAGGCCCCTGTGCTTGGGGAGGGGGTGTGTGTGTCCTCCAGCTCCTTGTTGGAGAGGCTCTCACTGTTCTCCCAGAACTGCCCCCCAGGGCACTGTGCTCTCACCCTGACCACACACCCCTCTCCCCAGTACCGCTACCAGCCCCTGGGGAGCCAGGCGCCAGGAACCAACATTATGAATTACAACCCAGACCAGGAAAGACAACTAACAACTCACAGCAAAGCTCTGTTTACACTAGTATTGATCCTGGGCTGCAGTGACTCGGAAGCCATGGAGAGCCAGACTGGCTTGCCGAAGGTGAGAGTTTCCCGACTGGCAGACACTAACAGTTTCGATGGCTGCAGAGCATGTCCTCAAGACAGTGTGTGTGCCCCCAGCAGCCCTGCTCCTCCTCACGAGGACCTGCTTAAGCAGTCATTGCTGCTGCGTTTGGAGTTCAAACTCAGGTCCCAAGCACAAGGGAGTGGAGAGGGGCATGGACTTGGGAGTCAGGGGAGGGGGTTTTCTGGGGAGGGGACAAGAATGACCCATTGCATGCAGCTCAGGAGAGCAATCAGTGAACCAGCTTAGGTATGTCCAGAGCCCGGTCCCACCTCTGGTGGGAGAACAGGAAAGACTGGACACCAGCCACGTGCCCCTGGTTTCTTTTGTATTTTAAAATTTTATTATTATTACTTTTTTTTTTTTTTGTGACAGAGTCGTCCTCCGTTATCCAGGCTGGAGTACAGTGGCGCAATCTCAGCTCACTGCAGCCTCCACCTCCTGGGTTCAAGTAATTCTCCTGCCTCAGCCTCCTGAGTAGCTGGGATTACAGGTGCCCACCACCACACTCTGCTAATTTTTGTATTTTTAATAGAGACAGGACTTCAGACTTGGCTAGGCTGGTCTTGAGCTCCTGGCCTCAAGTGATCTGCCTGCTCAGCTTCCCAAAGTGCTGGGATTACAGGTATGAGCCACTGCACCCTACCTATTATTACTTTTTTGGAGATAGTGTCTCGCTCTGTCACTGAGGCTGGGGTGCAGTAGTATTGTTGTAGCTCACTGCAGCCTCGATCTCCTGCGCTTAAGCTATCCTCCCTCCTCAGCCTGTCAAGTAGCTGGGACTACAGGTGCATGCCATTACACACAGCTAATCATTATATTTTATTTTATTGTAGAGATGGGGGTTTCACTATGTTGCCCAGGATGGTCTTAAATTCCTGACCTCAAGCAATCCTCCTGCCTCAGCCTCCCCAAGTGCTGGGATTACAGGCATGAGGCACTGCACCTGGCTGGCTGGGTTTCTGATGACATTTGCAAGCTGACTTGCTGCAGGAGGACTATCCGAGATTCAGATGTAGTGAGGCTTGGCGTTCCATCCTCAATCACTCCTGGCTCCCCTTCTCAGGGCCTGCAGCAGCTGGGTTTTCTAGAAAGGGGCCTTGCTGAGTTGGGGCATGGTGGGAAAGTCTTGCTGGAGGTGAAAACTATTTCCAGTGACTGCCAGGGCCTCATTCAGCAACTGGGGCAGGTGGAGAAGGTTGCACGTGCCTGGGCAGGAGGGTCAGGTAGGTTTGAAGAAGACAGAGCCTTGAGAGGGGACCTCTCAAGGATGGGATTCAAGATAATGAAGCTGTCAGAGGTGCCAGGAGCTGCAGCCCATGCCCACCAGGCCCCAAGAGGGAGTCCTAGCTGTCTGGGATGCTCTGGCTTTTTTCCCCATTCCATTATCCTGGATATCGTCCTGTGGGGCACCAAAGGAAGGGCCGTATGTCCACACTGGGCCTGGGGTGCTGAGGCCATGGGGCCAGGACAGCAGTTACAGGGAGTAGCCCCCTGTGGCATGCTCAACTCAGAATGTGCCCTTCATTGCCATTGCTGGAAGTCTGGACATTTCCCTTGCGCTCTCCACAGCCTCCTCTTTGCAGCCGCACTCCCAGGGCAGAGTCAAGAGGATTACACAAATACACGTCATTTATGCAGCTTCAATATACATCTTCAACATGCAGCCCAAAGGCAAGGGGGTGGCGAGCTGCACTGAGCCCCTTTTCCTGCAGGCTGCCCCATCGTGGAGAGCCTGGCCAGCTCTCCCCAGAGGAGAAGCGAGACCTGCAGCTTCATCCTCATGCCAGCCAACTTGAGGGTCAGAGGGTCGCCATCAGGTAGCCTCTCCCCGGAATATCTGTGCAGACAGTGTCACCCCACAAAGAGGGTGTAGGCTCATAATACCTCCCTCCCCCAGGCGGTGGTAAATGCTGCAGGGAAGATGGGGAAGGAAGCAGAACCTGCTCTCTGAGGGTTTAGAATAATGTTGCAGGGCAGGTGAGCTTTGTCAAACTGGGATCCTTGGCCCACCTGGGAAAGGGACCCTCCTCAGGGGCTGTAAAGGGGACCCAAAGTCCTCTCTCAGTTATTCTGGATGAATGAGGCACAACTCTTGACACCTGAAAACATTTGCTCACAGGCTTGCTACTAGGAGACTACCACTCGCGTTCTTTGGGATCAGTGCATTATTCACTCGTCTTACCGTTCTGCTAAGACACGTGGTGGCCTGACCACACTGGATATGCACACACACACATGTAGAGCATGGAAATGCCAGTCCCCAAGAAGGAGCTCTGTGGTCGTCACATCCTCAGACTGCTGTGTGGCGGTCATGGTGCATAGTCACTGTGATTCCCGTGCTTGTCAACATGGGGGGGGGGGTGGGGGGGCGGGTAATGTTATATAATGGAGGGGGAAATTGCTACTTAAACCCACCACTCTTTTCTGGAAAGATGAAGCCTGGTGAAGGAAAGAAGAGGGTCTCTGCTGTTCTTCTAAGAGGGTGTGCCATTTGCTCTGCTCCTGCTGCTGTCCCTCCCGCCGTGTGTGTGTGTGCATGCGTGTGTGTGTATGTCTGTGTGTGGTGTGTTAGGCTTGGAGCCAACTGTGAGAGTAAATGCAGGTAACTCCTAGGGTCTCTCTGGGACAGGGACAGGAATTAGAAGCCTCAGACAGAGATGGGAGTCTAAGCCTGACGTGCAGAAAAAGGGATGCCTAATAAGGAACCCCTCCGCAGAGGCCCCCAACCTCTTGGGCCTCAGCCGTTTCTTTTTAGCTGATTTGGAGAGGCCAGGGCAGGTGAAGTGTGATGAGTAAATCACAGAGGCCCCATACTTTGCAGAGGACAAGAATCCCACAGAGGCAGCAGCCGGCTGGCAGCGCCGTGAGAATATAATTCATCCCTCCACTCTCAGGCTCAGATTTGCAGAAACCTTAGGAGAATTCTGAGACTTTTGGTTGCATGTGAAATATTATGTAGATTAGAAGGGGCAGACGGGTTGTGTTTGTTAGGTTTCAACACTATTTGGCTTAATTTTTAAATGTGGTTATCAAAGCAGTGCATGCACATTGTTTGAGAAGTCAAATATTACCAAAAGACTTAGAATAAGGGCAATAGTTTTACTTCCCTATACCCCAATCTTGCTCCCGGTGATACTTTTACCTCTTATAGCTGCTTCCTTGGTATTTACCTCTGTGTTTCCAAATCCCACTTTTACACGGTCCTATCTTCACTCTTTGGTTTTGTCATTTTCTTTTTTTTTGAGACAGAGTCTCGCTCTGTCGCCCAGGCTGGAGTGCAGTGGCGTGATCTCCGCTCACTGCAAGCTCCGCCTCCTGGGTTCATGCCATTCTCCTGCCTCAGCCTCACAAGTGGCTGGGACTACAGGCGCCCACCACCACACCCGGCTAATTTTTTGTATTTTTAGTAGAGATGGGATTTCACCATGTTAGCCAGGATGGTCTCGATCTCCTGACCTTGTGATCCGCCAGCCTCGGCCTCCCAAAGTGCTGGGATTACAGGCTTAAGCCACCGCGCCCGGCCAAGTTTTGTCATTTTCTATATTGCTATTCCACGGTGTGAACAAGTTCCTAGCTTGTTTCTACTTTTGTTTACCATCCCCAGCACACTCTTGGTTAAAACTATGGTCAGTGTTTATGTTACCATGACTATAAAAATATTGTTTATTGTTAAGTCCAGAAGTATATCATGTCATCTCCTTTTTTGTCCAACCTTGTTTCTAGACTCAATAATTACTTTACTTTTTTATTAGCCTGGATTTCATTTTGTGTGTGTGTGTTTCAGAGACAAGGTCTTGCTCTGCTGCTGAGGCTGAAATGCAGTGATGATCAGGTCACTGCAGCCTGGACCTCCCAGGCTCAAGCAATCCTCCCACCTCAGCCTGCTAAGTAGCTGGGGCTATAGGCAGGCACCACCACACCCAGGCAATTTTTGAATTTTTTGTGGAGATGGAGTCTCACCATATTGCCCTGGTTGGTCTTGAACTCCTGACCTTAGGTGATCCTCCTGCCTTGGCCTCCCAAAGTGCTGGGATTAAAGGCATGAGCCACTGTGCCCAACTTATTTGTCTGGTTTTCCATATACCTATCATTAGTTTTTTCCATATGTTTCAAAATGTCTGCCACAAGTCTATTAACAATATTTTTACATTCTCTAATATCACAGTTTCCAAAATGTACCAAGTCAGTTCCAGGACCTCATAGCTCATTCACTGCATAGCACAGATGTACCATAGGATATTTTGAATTTTCCTAATGATACTCAATATTTGTTAGATAACACAAACTATCAGCACAGGTAGTTCACTGTTCTAATACTAGAGCGAACTACAGTTCTTTTCTTTTTTTCTCCTTTTTCATATAGAGTCTCCCTCTGTTGCCCAGGCTGGAGTGCAGTGGCACCATCATGGCTCACTGCAGCCTTGACTTCCCTAGGCTCAAGAGATCCCATCTTAGCCTCTCTAGCAGCTGGGACTACAGGCACGCCACCATGACTGATTTTGTGTTTGTTTGTTTGTTTGTTTTTTGTATTTTGTAGAGATGGGGTTTCACCATATTGCCTAGGCTGGTCTCAAACTCCTGGGCTCAAGTGATCCATCTGCCTGTGCCTCCCAAAGTGCTGGGATTATAGGCATGAGCCACTGCGCCTGGCCCCTGAACTACATTTCTTACAATAATGCTATATCTTTGCAAAGCTGGGTTTCAGCAGTTACTATGATAACAAGTGAGTATTGGGCAAATGTCATAGTGAAACAGAAAATGAAGCTAGAGGTGCACAATCTGATGCAAAGGTTTGAGAAACTCCAATGTCCAACAGGCACACACATCCCATCAGGAAGTAATTGTGGTTATGTAAGAATAAAATAAAAATTAAAATATTATTTTTCTTTCCATTTATGCATAATATTTTTTTAATGGCTACTAAGCCGTTAGGGTATAAATACTTATTAAGTTTTGGGGATCTAACTATTTAATAAAGAGAACTGTTAGATATTTCTTTTAGCCTGAAGACAGCAATACAAAAATTACTAAACCATCAGACCAGGCATGGTGGCTCATGTCTGTAATCCCAGCACTTTGGGAGGCTGAGGTGGGAGGATCACTTGAGGCCAGGAGATCGAGGCCACCCTGGGCAACATAATAAGATCCCGTCACTACAAAAAATAAAAATAACTAGCCAGGTGCAGGGGCTCATGCCTGCAATCCCAGCACTTTGGGAGGCCAAGGTGGGAGGATTGCTTGAGGCCAGGAGTTCAAGACCTGCCTGGGCAACATTTTGTAGTGAGACCCCTATCTCTACAAAAAATTACTAAGACATCAAGGAAGTCATGGACCAAGAAAAATCGGGAGCTTCTGCTCTAACCCATTAGCTCTGTTTCACTCCTGAGGATTTCCCTCCAGGAACCTTCTACCTCTTACTGCAATCAGATGTGAAGCTTCCACCTGATGAGCAGGCTTCGCTTTTCTCTTGTGTGGGATATTCTTTTTCCTGGTCTCGTGACACCTTTTTGTTCTTTCTCATTTTCCTGAAGCATGTTCTTCAGTTCCCTGTTCGTCAGCTCCCTAAGAAAGGGTATTTGGAAAGTAAATATTTTTAGTACTTGAAGGTCTGAAAATGCCTTTATTCTGCTCTGATTCTTGATTGTTAGTTTAGCTGGGTATAGAATTTTAGCTTGAAAATATTTTTTCCTCAGAATTTTAAAAGCATTGCTCCATTGTGTTCTAGTTTTTAGTGTTGTTGTTGAGGAGTCAGATGCCATTCTAATTCCCAGTTCTGTGTATAACATCTGTTGCAGGCTGGGCTCCCTTGGAAGCAGACTTAGCACGCAGGATGTTTACTAAAGATTCTCCTGTGGTTAACATTTATAAAAGAGAGAGAAAGGAGGCAGGCTTAGGCAGAAGGAGATGTTGTATTGCACTGCAGGCTTGAGATAGCCTTCCTTGACCCCAGGAGAGGTCTGGAGCAAGAATGACTTTTCAGAGGGTCCTGAACTGAACCAAGATATCCTCACCTTTAATGCTCCAACATCTGACAGACAGCCATTGGATATGGATCACCTAGGCATGACCTGGGGCGAGGTGCCTCTCTGTAACATGTAGAGACCCCCGAAGGGCTGAGATCTGGAAGCCACCTGCTGACATCTGGGACAACACATGTTTTCCTGAAGTGGTATCAGAGGGGCACATCACAGGTTCTATACTTTTTTCTCATTGAAAGCTTTTAGTTCTTCCTATTTCTGTCACTTAAAAATTGACCTTTGGTCAGGTGCGGAGGCTCACACCTATAATCCCAGCACTTTGGGAGGCCAAGGCAGGCAGATCATGAGGTCAGGAGATTGAGACCAACCTGGCTAACACGGTGAAACCCCGTCTCTACTAAAAATACAAGAAAAAAAACTTAGTCAGGCTTGGTGGTGGGTGTCTGTAGTCCCAGCTACTTGGAAGGCTGAGGCAGGAGAAAGACGTGAACCCAGGAGGCAGAGCTTGCAGTGAGCCGAGATCGTGCCACTGCACTCCAGCCTGGGCGACAGAGCGAAACTCCATCTCAAAAAAAAAAAATGACTTTGATGAACCCTGGAGTAAACTTACTTCATTTCTGGTGCTGGACAATTGGTGAGCTGAAGAGAACCATGTCCCTCAACCATGGGAAACTGCCTTATAGTATTTTTTTTAAATTTCCTCCCATTTGTTTTTTCTGTTGTCTTTTGTGGACTCCTGTTGGCCAGGTAGACTGAGCCTTCTATATTTCTTCTCTTTCTGGACTCCTGGGAGGCTGAACAAGCAACACGTTGGTCTTTTTACTGGACAGATTACACATGCAATGTGTGGGGTTCTTCTCTC
Organism: Rhinopithecus bieti; assembly: GCF_001698545.2. Taxonomy (NCBI): domain Eukaryota; kingdom Metazoa; phylum Chordata; class Mammalia; order Primates; family Cercopithecidae; genus Rhinopithecus; species Rhinopithecus bieti. The sequence continues at coordinate 525,460 of NW_016816687.1, forward strand.
AGGGACAGCCCGGTTATTCCAGAAAGAACCTTCTGATATTCTAGCCAAGAACATGGAGTGTGTTTGCATGGTGTGTGGAATGTGGTGCAGCGTGTGGGGGGGGTGGGTGGTGGTGGGTGGGTGGTATGTGACTGGGGAAATGCCTTATCTGGCGAGTGAAGGAGGCCTAGCAGTCCTTACTGTTCCCCAGACATTTCTTATGCCTGATGCCCTAAAATTCAACTCCTTGGTTCAATTTCCCAATAAAATGAAACTCCAGCCTCTAATCTCCCAGATATAGAGCAAGGAGGGAGACTCTGGGGTTTCAGAAGCTCAATCTACAGCTTTTTCACCAATTCCTCTGGTTTTGAAAATTTTTGGCAAAATATATGCAACATAAAATTTGCCAATTTTAACCCTTTTTAAGTGTACAATTCAGTGGCACTACGTACATTCACAATGTTTTGTAACCATTACCACTATCTATTTCCAGAAAATTTTCATCATCCCAAACAGAAACTCTGTACCTATTAAAAAATAACACTCCATACCTTCCTGCCCCAGCCCCCGGGAACTTCTATTCTACTTTCTGTCTGTATTTATTTGGCCATTCTAGATACTTCATGCAAGTGGAATTATACAGTGTTTTCCCTTTTATGTCTGGCTTCTTTTACTTAGCATAGTGTTTTCAAGATTTTTCCATGTTGTACCATGGGTCAGAATTTCAGTACATCTTGTGGCTGAATAACACTCCATTGCAGGTATATATATATATCACATTCTTTTTTTACGTATTCATCCATTAACAGACACTTGGGTTGTTTACACCTTTTTGGCTATTTTGAAAACTGCGGCTCTTGGGGCAGGAGAACAGAGTCTGGAGGCAGAGAACCTTAGGCTGATCCATGCTGACTTCCTAGAACTGAATCAAGAGGAAAACCCCACCTCCAAGTAACAAAAGGATCAGCAGCTACTCCCTTTGCAACTCCCCACCCCTTTTCTGCGTTGCAGATGAAAACCAAAAGTACCTCTGATTGGTCCCCTCTTGCAACCAATCAGACTGGTCACAGACAAAGTCTTCATGGCAGCCTGAGCCCAGCTCAGAGAGGCTCACTCATTCCTCCTGGATCCAGATGGCTCAGGAACCCACTCAGCATCAAAGCCACCTATTATTTATGCATTTGGTTTAAGGCACGTAGCACGGGACTCAGAGCAAAGCTGCAGTAGCAGACTGCCCTGGAATTTAGCAGGACTGGGTTCTGGTCTGCTTGGATTCAGCATCTCCTCCTGTCATGTGACCTGGAGCCCCAGACATCGCACTCTGGATCATCTTCCCCTAAGCACAGCCCAGGGCTGACCCTCCTGCCATGACTTGGCCATACTAGTTGGCAAAAAGCTTGCCAACTTTCTGCCCCACCATTTCTAGTGACCATGGTAGCCTATACCCAGAGGAAGAGATGACAGTCAATGGCAGCAAACGGGTGTCAGTAACTCTCCTAGGCCTTGGGAAGGCATCTTTTTCCTGGTCTTTGGTGTTTAATATTAAGTTTCAGCCAAGCTCATGATCACAGCTGTTGTCAAAGGACCTACAGCAAAATCCGTTTTTATTGAAGCTGAAAAGGTCAGTTTTCTTGGACGTCTCCATGGTGAAAATAATAAGTGCAGCTCATTCATACACTTATGATATTTAGGTTCTTCAGCTGGAATGACCCTTGGGAAAAGACGCCTGAGATTTTAATTACGTTTCTCGTCCTTCCCACCACAGTTGCTGCAGAAGGGATGGGCTGGCGAGCCATTCCCCTCCCTGGGTCATTAGGTAGAGGTCAAGCAGTTGGCAACCTTGCCAAAGGGCATCTAGCTTAGCCTGGGTGAGCCCCAGTGGACCTGCTGGCTGAGAAGAGCAGGTTACCCACCGGGTCTGCAGTGTGGTCCAAAAGTTATGTGGCTTTTGCTGTTCAGGGCTTGACCCATCTTTGGCCTGAATTTGCAGAAGGAGGGGTCTTTCCCCTCTGCCTATCCAAACCCCATCTGCGTATAGGATTCTCTTGGGGAAAGGTGTGAGCAGCCAAGGCTCATATTGTGAGCCTTGCCAGCTTCTGGTCTCTGCAGATTAGCCCAGTACCTAAGGCAGCTCAGCAGCTCTGGGGTGAGACTACTAGTGTCAGAGGTGTGTGAACCACAGCAACTCCATCTTGAATAACAGCTGGGTAAAATGAGGCTGAAACCTACTGGGCTGCATTCCCAAACAGTTAAGGCCTTTTAAGTCACAGAATGAAATAGGAGGTTGGCACAAAATACAGGTCATAAAGACCTTGCTGATAATACAGTTTCCAGTAAAGAAGCAGGCCAAACCCACCAAAACCAAGACGGAGACGAGAGTGACCTCCGGTTGTCCTCACTGCTACACTCCCACCAGCCCCACGACAGTTTACAAATGCCATGGCAACTTCAGGAAGTTACCCTCTATGGTCTAAAAAGGGAAGGCATGAATAATCCACCCTTGTTTAGCTTAATGTCAAGAAATAACCATAACAATGGGCAACCAGCTGCCCTTGGGGCTGCTCTGTCTATGGAGTAGCCGTTCTTTATTCCTTTACTTTCTTAATAAACTTGCTTTTACTTTACAGACTTGTCCTGAATTCTTTCTTGAGCAAGATCCAAGAACCTTCTCCTGGGGTCTAGATCGGGATCCCTTTCCTGTAATACTAGGAGTACAAGTGCATCTCGCCTGGGATTTCCCCATGATGGACTGAGGCGCAGGGAGGGGTGATCAAGAAGGCAGAGAAATAGATGCTGAGAGGCCAGGTGCAGTGGCTCACGCCTGTAATCCCAGCACTTTGGGAGGCCAAGTGGGCAGATCACCTGAGGTCAGCAGCTTGAGACCAGCCTGGCCAACATGGCAAAATTCTGTCTCTACTAAAATACAAAAATTAGTCAGATGTGGTGGCAGGCATCTGTAATTCCAGCTACTTGGGAGGCTGAGGCAGGAGCATCGCTTGAATCTGGGAGGCGGAGGTTGCACAGTGAGCCAAGACTGTACCACCGCACTCCAGCCTGTGTGATAGAGCAAGACTCTGTCAGAAAAGAAGGGAGAGAGAGAGAGGAAGGGAGGGAGGAAGGAAGGAAGGAAGGAAGGAAGGAAAAGACAAGACAAGAAAAGGCAAGGCATGCTGAGAAGGCAGGGTGAGGCCCAACTCCAAGGAGGGCAGGCGGTGAGGAGTGCAGGGAGGCAGCCTGCTGTTTATGTCTTTGTAGGCACTCATTCCTCATGAATCCAAGCGATTAGAGTGTGTCACCACTATCTTTTGATGTTTATTACTTTTGCCTGGTCTCTAGCAAACCCTTCAACCTGCAGATTTACATCTGTCTTCAGTTCAGCCAAGTTTTCCTCTTTTATTTTTGAATCTTTTTTCTTCCCTGTTAGTCATGTTCTTTCTTCATTACTACCCATCCTCCTGATTGAATTTCCAATCTCTTTTCTTCAAAGCTGCTGCTCTGCCGATGATTGCTTCTAACTTCTCTGGTTCTTTTTGTGTTTGTTTTTGTTGTTGGTTTTTTTTTTTTTTTTTTTTTTTTTTTTTTTTTTTTTTTTTTTTTTTTTTGGTGTACTCTGAAAAAGCCTCTCAAACCTAAGCTCTGTGTTACCAAGTCCGCTGTCTGAAGGGTTCCCATAGATTCTCCATCGCTGACTCTTCTGTGATTCTGCTGTGATGCTTGCATCCTTGGATGCTTTACCTGACTACCAGCTCCATTTCCACCGCAACTTGTCCTCATCCTCTCTTCCTCACTTGGTTTGCAGATTCAATGTTTTCATTTTGGAAAAGAAACCTTACATCTGTTTCCTGGAGTAAATATTTTTAGAATTCTGTTTTTTCTCTTTCCTTGATATCATGACAATATGGTTTTCTGCTCCATCTGTCTTTTCTTCAGGGGGCTGGATGGCTGAGTTCACTCTCATGCCCAAGCTTTTGCCTGTCAAGTTGAGGGCATCCCCATCCCACTATGTGAGTGAGCTGCATCTCTTATTCAGGAAGGGGGTCCCTGAGGGCAGATGGAGCTCACTACAGTGGTGAAGGGGCCATTGGAGAAGAGCCTGGGCCACCAAATTCTGCCTGCTGGAAATACTGGGTCTTCACTAGTCAGCAAAGCATCCTCATGACTGCTGGTTCCTGGGCACAAAAGGTGCTCATGAGCAGCTGACTCATGTCAAGCCCACCTCTGCAAGTTTCAGCAGGTTCAAGAAGGGGTTCCTCCAGGAAATGCTCACATCAGCACCCCAGGGCTTCTAGGTGCAGCCAAGACTATGCGTGCGTATCTGAAGCCGGGGTGTCTGCAGGCCCTTAAGACAAGGCAGGCACTGGCTCCATCTCCCCCGTGACTGCCGCCCCTGCACGCCCACTCTGGAGAGGAGGGCATGACTTTCCACTAGCATTTCTTTGACTTTCTTTCCCACACCACGCTGCCTCCCCTGGAGGGAAGGCTGTATGTCTGCTTTAAGCCACAAATTCACTGTGGTCTCAGCAGCCTAGCACCTGACAGAAACTCCTTGAAGTTTGCAAAATGTAGTTGATGCTTTCACTGAGTTTCAGTAGGACTTCTCTTATTTTTGTTCTTTTTTTTTTTTATCCCATTCTTCTGACTTCAGACAATGGCCATCTTCATTTATACATCTCACATCTGGTAAGTTACAGGCTATGTCAGTTACCACTGGCCCTGCAAATGCATTTTACATACACATCTATGGCTAAGGAACGTAGTGAGTAATTTTTCGTAGTGAAATTTTAATAAGGGACAAAATTGTAATAAGGACAAAAATATTTTGTATGCGTGTAAGGGTGGTGGCATGTCTCTAGGGAATTTGGAGAGAAAGCTCAGCTTCTTCCTCTAAAGATGGAGAAGATCACAGGGCCAACCTCAAGTTCTGTGGCTTAAATTAATTAAGACAACCAAGACTCGTGAGGGCCTTGGGATGCCTGACCCATGGTGGAGATCAATAAGTGAGGTTTAGGCATTATTTACCAAAAGTTATTACTTTTTTTTTCTTTCTTTCTTTCTTTTTGAGAGAGTCTTGTTCTTGTCGCCCAGCTGGAGTGCAATGGCACGATCTCGGCTCACTGCAACCTCCACCTCCAGGGTTTCAAGCGATTCTCTTGCCTCAGCCTCCTGAGTAGCTGGGATTATAGACACCCACCACCACATCTGGCTAATTTTTGTATGTTTAGTAGAGACAGGGTTTTGCCATGTTGACCAGGCTGTTGTCGAACTCCTGACGTCGTTATCTGCCCGCCTCAGCCTCCCAAAGTGCTGGGATTACAGGTATGAACCACCACGCCTGGCCCAAAAGTTATTACTCTTATCCCTGCTACAACTTGACCTCCTTGGTTAAGTTGCTATGCTGTGGTTAAATCGTATTGCGTATTCACAGCAATATATACAGCAAGCTCTAAAATACAAGAGACCTAGGGTTGGGCTTATCCACTTACCTCCACTTCAGAACTTAAGTCAGATTCTTCAGTCAGAACTTGACTAAAGAATATTGGTGGATCTGCATACCAGTTCTGGGTGCCAAAAAAACAGCATTGTAGTACTTGACTTTATCCTATCAAGTTAATCTTGCCTCAAACTTCTTTAGGAATAATAAATACAATGTTAGTGTTACTAAAATAATATAAAAATATATAAATGTTATAAATATATAAATAGTATAAATATGTAAATGTATAATAAAGTGTGATTATCTAATATGAAATATTAAAATATGTTAAATATATATATAATAAAATTATAAACTATAAAATACCTTTAAGGGGAATGATAAACTACAATACAACATTGTCTTGGAATAATAAATACAGAGTTTCCAAAAAACTCTTTTAGGAATAACAAATACAATAAATAATAAATATAATACGATAATAGTAAATACAATAATAAATAAATCCAATATATAAATAATAAGTACAAACTCTTTCAGGAATAATAAATACAATAGATACAATAATAAATACAATAGATAATAAATACAATAGATAGTAAACACTATAGATAAATAATACAATGCAATACAATGAAACACAAGGAATAATAAACACAATACAATAATACACACAACAGTAAACACAATTATTTTTTAGAAATAATAAATAAATACAAATATTTGTATATATACACACAGAAAGAAGAGTGACTTTAGAGAGATGCATTTATACCTAGTTTTGTAACCCTTTATATCACATGCAGTAGGAGTTAGGATTTGCTTTCAGCCCCCAAGGCAGGCCCTTCTTCCCAGTGCAGCCTCTGAATCCTGAAACGCAGACTCAGCCCAGAGCTTCAGCCGCTTCCTCATTGGTGCCTTTCTGTTGTTGCTGTTTTCTCAGAACACAATTGGTAAACGAGGTGCTGTGAACTGGGCTGTGATGAAAGGAAACCTTGAGCATTTTCCAGCATCTCGGCTGCCCAGTGTCTGCCCCAGGGTTAGTCCCCATCTCCGGACTCTCGAGTTCCCTGCTGAGTGGCAGGAAAGGAGAGCTGCATGGGGGAGACGGCACCTTGGGCTTAGGTGGTCTTGGTGCAGGCGACAGCTCTGGCTTTGTCTGCTGAGTGGCCCCAGGCAGCTGCACAACCTCTCTGAGCTTCGGTTTCCTGGCCTGTGAAACGGACTCACAATGCCCTCCTGGGTAGGGGGCGTCTATGGGGAGAAGAGCTCTGCGGGTGGACAATCCAGCTCTGAGTCCGCCCAGTGAGCCCCCGTCACTCTTCCTCTGGCCCAGTTATTGCTGCGGGCCCAAAATGAGGGCCCCAGAAACAGCCTCCAAAATAAAAGTTTTTCTCTGACCTTCTCCTGCCCTCCTGTTTCTCAGTCCCGTTCTCTCCTGAGGCCAACCATAAAAACTAGAATCCCTTTTCCCCAAGGCAGGTCATAGAATCCGAAGCTCTTCCCCAAAGCCAGCCATAAAACTTAAAATATAACTCTAACTTTCCCTCTGCCTTTCTGTGTAAAAACTGGGCATAAAGAAATTCTCTAATGATCAGTGATGATGAGCTTTTTTTCATATGTTTGTTAGCCAATCATTAGAGAAATACAAATCAAAACCGCCAGTCAGAAAGGCTATTATTAAAAAGTCAGGAAACAATAGATGCTGGCGAGTCTGTGGAGAAACAGGAATGCTTTTACACTGTCGGTGGGAGTGTGTATTAGTTCAACCACTGTGGAAGACAGTGTGACGATTCCTCAAGGATCTAGAACCAGAAATGCCATTTGACCCAGCAATTCCATTAATGGGTATATACCCAAAAGATTATAAATCATTCTACTGTAAAGACACATACATATGTATGTTTGTTGCAGCACTATTTACAATAGCAAAAACTTGGAACCAACCCAAATGCCCATCAATGATAGGCTGGATAAAGAAAATGTGGCACATACACACCATGGAATACTATGCAGCCATAAAAAAGGATGAGTTCATATCCTTTGCAGGGACATAGATGAAGCTGGAAACCGTCATTCTCAGCAAACTATCACAAGAACAGAAAACCAAACACCACATGTTGTCACTCGTAAGTGGGAGTTGAACAATAGAAACATATGGACACAGGGAGGGGAACAACACATACTGGGTCCTGTGTTGGGGTTGAGGGGCAAGGGGAGGGAGAGCATTAGGATAAATACCTAAGATATGCAGGGCTTAAAACCTAGATGACTGGTTGATAGGTGCAGCAAACTACCATGGCACATGTATACCTATGTAGCAAACCTGCACCTTCTGCACTTGTATACCTTAACTTAGAGTAAAGTAAAATAAAATAAAAAGAAATTCCCTAACCTACCTTGTTTGACTGTAGGTCATGAGACTCCCCCATTCCAGAAAGGGTCTTGTCCCCTTCCCAGAAGAAAGGAACGCTGCTTGGAGAGGCTAAGAAGAATCTAGACGGACAGGCCTGGCCGGGTTTTGCCATTCAGTCTATCAGCCTTTGCTGTCCAATCCTGTTTCGACATGGCTGTCCATATGTTGTTGAACCTAAGCAGAAGAATGGACACCATTTCCTGCATCTTTGGGTCTTCGTTCTGAAGGTTCCTGGGTGCACCTTAATAAATCATCAGAACTGGACTTCCTCACTGCNAAGAACAGAAAACCAAACACCACATGTTGTCACTCGTAAGTGGGAGTTGAACAATAGAAACATATGGACACAGGGAGGGGAACAACACATACTGGGTCCTGTGTTGGGGTTGAGGGGCAAGGGGAGGGAGAGCATTAGGATAAATACCTAAGATATGCAGGGCTTAAAACCTAGATGACTGGTTGATAGGTGCAGCAAACTACCATGGCACATGTATACCTATGTAGCAAACCTGCACCTTCTGCACTTGTATACCTTAACTTAGAGTAAAGTAAAATAAAATAAAAGAAATTCCCTAACCTACCTTGTTTGACTGTAGGTCATGAGACTCCCCATTCCAGAAAGGGTCTTGTCCCCTTCCCAGAAGAAAGGAACGCTGCTTGGAGAGGCTAAGAAGAATCTAGACGGACAGGCCTGGCCGGGTTTTGCCATTCAGTCTATCAGCCTTTGCTGTCCAATCCTGTTTCGACATGGCTGTCCATATGTTGTTGAACCTAAGCAGAAGAATGGACACCATTTCCTGCATCTTTGGGTCTTCGTTCTGAAGGTTCCTGGGTGCACCTTAATAAATCATCAGAACTGGACTTCCTCACTGCCAGACACTCCTTGGTCCATTCAGCCGGGCTTCTGTGCCTCCACCAACCACAACTCCGCTATTTTTACCATAATGGGCAGATTCCATTCACTTAATCACCAAATCTCCCTGGCTTCCCCCAAGGAGGCCCCAAGCTCCTCCAGCTCCTTCAGCCTGGAAGAGGGAAGAGGAAGCAGAGCTCAACAGATTGTTTCAGCCGCTTAAGGAAGGTTCCTGAAACCCAATAATGACCCTGTCATCACTGAAACCCCAAGTAAGCCATTAAGAAGAGAACAGGGCTGGACTTGGCAACACACATTTGTAATCTCTGCACTTTGGGAGGCTGAGGCAGTTAGATTGCTTGAGCCAGGAGTTGAAGACTAGCTTGGGCAATATGGGAAAATCCCATCTCTTAAAAAAAAAAAATACAAAAATTAGCTGGGCATGGTAGAACATGCACCAGTAGTCCCACCTATCAGGGAGGCTAAGGTGAGAGGATTGCTTCAGCCTGGGAGGTCAAGACTGCAGTGAGCCATGATCGTGCCACAGCACCCCAGCTCGGGCAACATAGCTAGACCCTGTTTCCAAAAAAAAAGAAAAGAAAAGAAAAGAAAAGAAAAAATAAAACAAGCCTCCGGTGCCGACAATGAACTCCCACCCCACAGAGTGCCCTGGAGTATACCTGATGCCCACTGGCCACTCTCTCCAGCCAGCAGGATGGCTTGTTTCCTGAGGGCTGTGATGCTGGCAGGTCAGAGGGCCACTGTGGGGAAGGACAAGAGTGGGATATCTGCCCTGTCCTCCCTCCCCCATCCCCACCTCTTCCATGAGACTTTGGGTAACTTTGGTCAACAGACAGTTGTTCCTGGGTCGGGAAACACAGGTCACATGTGCACATATACAGGCACCAACATGCCTATCTGCACACAAATACTCACACAGATGTGTTTATTCACACTGACACAGATATGCACACCTGTACACTCACATATATGTACACACACACTCATGTGCACTCCCAGGTACCACAGGCATCTGGGCACCCTTCCCATCTTCAGGGCCCCTGAGGCTGCCCCGGGCCTGGCTGGCGCTCCCTCACTTCTGGCTCTGGGTGAGTACAGGACCAGCCTAACTGTCGTTAGACATCCTCTTACCCCCACTGCCCCGAGCCTGGCCTGTGCTGCTCCATGAGGCAGCCGCTATTATTTAGGCTTCTGTTTTCTTCCCCTCACCAAGGAGACCTCAGGGATCCGAGCCACCCAAGGGCAGGGGCTGCGTGCATGGCTGTATGGGATTCACTTTAGAATCACCGCCAGTGGTGGTGTCAGACTGTGTGGGTTCCAGAGTGTCAGACTAATTTTAAAAATCTCAGTGTCTGGGCTGGTTGCAGTGGCTCACTCCTGTGTGTAATTCCAGCACTTTGGGAGGCTGAGGTGGGAGGATCACTTGAGGCCAGGAGTTTGAGACCAACCTGGGCAACATAGTGAGACCCCCTTTCTATGAAAAGTTTAAAATTAGCCAGATATGGCAGTTCACGCCTGTAGTCTCACCTACTCAGGAGGCTGAGGTGGGAGGATTGCTTGAGCCCAAGAGTTAGAGACTGCAGTGAGCCATGACTGCACCACTGAATTCCAGCTCGGGTGACAATAGTGAGACTCTATCTTAAAAATGAAACAGAAAAACCCCAGCGTCTGGTCTAGGCACAGATCCCCTAATGAGCACGCACCCTCACACACACGCAAACATCCACAAACACGAACATACACAAATCCTTAAATGCATACATGAGTGCACATTCACACAAGCACACACCCTTGTGCTTGACATACACACACGGACATGTATACACAAGCTCACACAGACATGGCACACCACACATACCTGCACATACACAAACATGCACAGACACATGTACACTCAGCACAAACACATAAAAGCATGCACAGGCATGCACACACATGAAAACACACACTAAAGTACATACACACACACACATATACAGAGACATACACACATGTAAACCCATGCACAGAAGTCAGCGTGCACGCATAGGCATGCCGAAGTGGGGGAGGACACTGAGATGGAGCCTTGCAGCCGGTTTAGAATTCTGCCCTGTCTCCTTTTGCACGCTTGTTCCAGGATGAGGTCTTTTGCTGAATGAACAGGAGACACCCAGGCTTGGCTGACCTCCAAGAGAAGAGAAGCAGGAGTCACTGATTTCTCCTTCTGTTTCATGTGCCTGCTGGCTGGCCCAATCCCTATCCCAGACACCCTCCCTCCCCCCACCATCTATAGGCATTCCATGAGGCCTCCAGAGCCCCTGAACCCCAGCTCTAAGCAGCAGAGATGCCCCAGGAAGCAGGTCAGGCTCCTCCACCTGACTCTCCACCACATCCCAATTGCACCCCAACATAGACACCACCCCATGTTCCAGACACTCAAAGTCCCCCTCCCTCCCACAGACCTCAAGTTAGAGGGTACCTTTGATGGTCACCCTGCTGCCCTGCCAAGCATGTGCCCACTCCAAACACCTCTGCATCCTTCAAGGCTGGCTTGCATGGCCCCTTCTCTGACCTCTCCACCCCTAGACACAGCCAGGCCCTCTCCTGTGCTGTCCCTGTCCCTAGGCATTTATACCTCCATTACTGTCCTTGTCACACTGATGTTTAGTGAGGCTCAGTTGTCTCTGGGAATAGGTCTTGCCTGTTCAGTCGCTTTTGGAGGCCACAGACTACATCCTCCTTATCCGAATGTGCCAGGAGCCCGGCTCGTAGTAAGCTTTCAATAAACACATGTCGGCAAAATGAACGAATGAATGTGTCGACGGTGTTAAGTTGAAGCAGGTTCTGTTCTGTTTAGAGATGGGGACCAGGGCCAGCTGGAGAAGCCTCTCTCAGCTATACTGCTCTTGAGCTCAGCTGCGTCCCGAGAGGGAAGGATCTGCAGGGAAGGCTTAGCAAAGGAAATGCCACCTCCAGTCCCATTCAACAGGAAATACTCGCCTTCCTGTATTCCTATCTGTATGGATTTAGATGATGGAATCGAAAGTTTGCATTATCACCCATCCAGCTGTGCTCAGATGAGATTTCCAGTCACACAGCATGGATACACCACTTGGAAGGAAATCCCACAGCGACCACAGGAGGAGGAAGCCCTGCAGTCGCGGCTCCGACAGGAGGATGTCACGTCTCCAAGTTCATTCACCATAAGCTGAACCTCTGCCCAGTGGGCACCCACAGATGGCAAACCTCTGCCTGTGCTGAACGTCTGCCATGTGTTCTTATCCCAGGAGCCCTGGTGAGAGCGAGCTCCCTTTTCTCCCTCCTTTTTCTCCCTCCCCACCCATAAGGTCAACTCGCCCCCATCTTGGCTGAGGCTTCTCCTTGTTTAGACACTTCCGATACTTGGTTCTAAGTTTCTGCATTTACCATTAAAGCAATTATCAGCTAACAATGCTCTGCACCCTAAAACAATGCAACCAGAGGATAGGAGCCTATTTGAAGTTATAAATAACTCCCTTTCTCCTGCCACTTGTTTGCAGTGCTGTATAAATCTTGAGGTGTGTGAATTTCATCATTACGAATGTTCTTTAAAATGTAATAAAACTTTTTTCATTAAAAAAGTCAGCCAATGAAAATCAGCCCCGCACGCACCCTCAGACGGAGGCCCGCAATATTTGCATTGCAGAACGACTGTAATTTTATTCATGGATTGGCATAGCCTCAGCCCATCGGTAATTAAACACGGAACAGCTGTCACTCTGCCCCATCCTAGGGAGACAGGACGGAATAATGAGCCCCTATCGATGGGCTTGGTGGTAGGAGGCCCGCATAGATAGACGGGGGGTGGCTGGCACAGGGAGGGGGCTGGTGCAGGCAGGGGCTGGCATGGTTGTGGGATCTCTGGGCCTGGGCTCAGGACTATACCTGGCTCACTGATTCCAGACTTCCCTTCTGGCTTCTATGGGAAGACGGGACAGTACATACATTCCCCAAAGGCCACGTGGGACCTCGCAGAGATGGGCTTGGGGATTTGGGGGAGACTGGGGAGTACTTTCAGCTTCCACCTTGAACCCTTCTGTGCTGTTTGAAACACGTTAACAAGCAAGCTGGTATTACTTCTGTAATTCACAGAGCTAATTTTAAAAAGGATAGGGTGCTGAGCAGTGGCAGCAGAAGGAAGGAGGGGACCCTGGACCTGCCAGAGCTCCTGCTGGACTCATGAAGACCTGGAGAGAGAGGTCCCAAAACTCTCTCCCAGCTGGAAGGGGTATTGAAGACCTTCTGACCTGATGTCCCATTTTGCAGATGAGAACGTCAGAGAGCTGGGGAGGCACAGTGGTTTGGAGCAGTCATTGGCTAGAGCCTGGCGCAATCCACAGGTCTGGGTTCTGGACCCCCACAGCCTACGGTGTGACCTGGAGCAGACACATCTCCAGGTCCCTGGGCCTCAGTTTCCTCCTGCATACAAGGAGTGGAGATGCGGCGTGTGTGGGGGTCGGGTGGGTGCCTTTGGGACTGGCAGCACAGAGGTGCTGGGAGCAGTCTTCCTGAAGCCCCTTTTGGGCTGGATCTATTCATCTCCTGGGGTTTCAGAAGGGGAGCCAGGGGATGAACCAGTCTGCTGTCTGTTCCTCCCGCAGCCCCCACCTGGACTCCTCTTGCACCTCCCTGGCCCCCTGGTCTACACAACAGGTTCTTTGACCACCTCTCAGCAACCTTCCCTCCCTCCCTGCTTCTTTTAGGGTTTCCAGGTTATCTGTACCACATCACCAGCACCAGCAGGGGACAGAAGACTTTCTCCCAGAGCCCCCAAGGAGCCCAGACCAGGGATCCAAGGGCAAGACCTCAGGGCTCTGTGTTCCTGCAGGCCCAGCTCCCCGCCCACTGCTCAAGGCTGCCTACCCTCAGGGTGTGCCATGGCACATGTGATATCCATGCCAGCCCCCTTAGGGGACCCCTGACCTAGGCCTCCCACTGAGTCTGGAGGCCACAGGAAGGGGTGACCTCCTCCATGAAGGCTTCTTGGCTTATCTGGGACCACAGAGCACTTGATATAGTTAGGATTTGTGTCCCCACCCAAGTCTCATCTTGAATTGTAATCCTTATAATCCCTATGTGTCACGGGAGAGATAAGGTGGAGGTAATTGGATCATGGGGCGGCTCCCCATGCTGTTCTTGTGATAGTGAGTGAGTTCTCACGAGATGTGATGGTTTTATAAGGGGCTCTTCCCCCCGTGCTCAGCACTTCTTCCTGCTGCCTTGTGAAGAAGGTGCCTTGCTTCTCCTTTGCCTTCTGCCATGATTGTAAGTTTCCTGAGGCCTCCACAGCCATGCTGAACTGTGAGTCATTAAACCTCTTCCTTCATAAATTACCCAGTCTCAGACAGTTCTCTATAGCAGCATGAAAATGGACTAACACAGCTCTCTTGTCTTTCTTGAGTCAGGGAAGAGCTGAGCAGATCTGGCCAGCCAGGTGATGGGCAAGACACAAAAGGGCCTCCCTCTGTGGGGCTGTGCTGGAGGAATTGGCTCAGTGACACCGTGGTGGGGAGCAGAGATCTTCCCGGGAATGGACTGGCAGGTACTGACTGTAGTGTCTGAGATCTAGTAGACCCATGTCCTGTACCTACTGTGACAATGAGTGGGGGGAGCATGCAGTGCTTTGGGTGGGGCACTGCCCACCCTAGTTGTGCAGAGGGTGGTGGGAAAGGTCGAGGGGGCCTGTCTGGGTGGTGGCCCTATGGAAGGACAGAATGAGGGGTTCCCGGAGAGGGGTGATGGCTGGGAATCCCTAAGGCCATCACTGGGGGCAGGGAGTCTGCCAGGTCATTGCTGGGAGAGGAAGGGGTGTGCCCACTGCCAGGCTGTTCCTTCTAGGACCCAAAGAAGGGGGGCATGTAACCCAGATCCAGAGGCAGGGGGCACCTCCATCACACCCATTGCCATACACATGTTGAGATCTGAGCGTGGCTGTGTCAGGTGCCCAGGATCTGACTTTCTCCCTGTGACCGTGAGGGTTTTATGTCCTGCTGGTCCTGATGTCCTTGGCACATTCATGTCTGGGCCTGTGAAGGTGGCAGGATTTTCAAAGACATCTGTGGAACATAAGCTGTAATGACAGAAGAGAATGTTTGAAATCAGGCGACCTCTGCAGAGGCTTCTGGGGCCAGGCAGAGAATGTCCTGCAAGATAGGTGGCACCAATGTTTATAAAGACCTTCAGGACTGGAGAGAACGCAGCCACACAGGAGCAGGCAATCTCCTGGCTGACAACACACAGTACTTGGAATGCATGGATCCTGAGAAACACCATGGGGCACCGACGGACACACCTCTGCTCTGCTGTAGGCAGAAGAGACAAGTACTTTGGTTCATGTGAGAGCATGCATGAAAGAGTGTGGACATGTGTAGGAGTGTGTGTGTGTGTGTAAGCATGCACAATGTGAGTATGCATGTGTATAACCATGCCGATGTGAGCAACTGTGCATATGTGAGAGTGTGCATGGGTGTGAACATGCCCCTGTGACAGTGTGCATGTGTGCGATTGTGCACATGTGAGAGTGTGTGAGCACGCACATATGTGTGTATGCGTGACAAGCCCATGTGAGAGTGTGCATGGGTGTGAGCACGCACACATGTATGTGTGACATGCCCATGTGAACGTGTGCCTGTGTGTGTGCGTGTGCATATGTGTATATGTGAGTGTGTGCAACTGGGCGAGTGTGTATGTCTCCACTAAAATGTGCAGTCAGGAGGGCCTGGGGACTCAAGAGCCAGCTGAATGTTTCCGCTCCAGCGCTCCTTTCAGCCCTTCCCTTACTAGTGGACTCATGGGACAAGCCTTCAAGAGTGGAAGGTGTCATTCCCACAAGGTAGACCTGGGGGCTATCCCCGAGGCCCTTGCAGTTATCTAAGACTAAGATGGTTTGAAGCCAGTGAAGAGAAGGCTTTCTTGGGAGCAGAGCCACAAGGCCCCCACCACCCGCTAGCAGCTTTAACAGCTGTGGCTTCCGGGTAAAGGCTGCCCCTAGGAGAGAAAACCTGCTCAGAGCGGGTGGGAGTTTGAATCCACTTTTGGCCTTCAGTGCCCGGTGGTGGTGCGGGGCTGGTGGATGTGCAGGCCAGACACGACTCAGCTCCAAAGGTAGAGCCCCAGGGGGATTTGCCTGGGAACACTGAGGCATCCAACAGCTCAGCAAAGAGCTGGGGGGATCGCTAAGAGGAAGGAGCCACGCTGGGCACCACAGCACCCAGTGATCCAGGCTCTCCCGGGCATAGTCAGATCCTACTGTGCTGGAGCTATGGCTGCTGCCCTTCCCCACCATCCCCAGCCCCTCCTCACTTCCCTAGCTCCTTCCTTCCAGCCTGTGCTATTTGGGGAGGGACAATGCAGAACTGGTTTGGGCACAGTACAGGACCCTGGCTGAGCAGGAGGGGCCCTGATGGAAGAAGGCAAGGAGGCACTGCTGAGCCAGCAGGAACTATGCTTCTGCCACCCATGAGCATGTCGGGGCAGGGCCTCCTTCTGGGCTGGGACATTGCCTGGTAGCCTCTCCCTGTCTCCTCTGCCCACACCTTATACCAGCGACAGCATCCAGTGCTCCACAATGCTCCTGACGACAGCTATGGCTGCTATTTATTGAGTGGTTAACTCTGTCCAAGTCCTCTGCTTGGCGCTATACACCAAGATATCTCTACTATAGACAGATAATGACGATGCATAACAGGCCACGGGAGTGATTACTCTCTCCCTTTAGAGGTGGGGAAACAAGCTTGAGGGACTCATAGAAATATAACTCTTGGCCACAGTCCTACAGCTACAGCAGGTTGAAGCCAAAATGGGATGTATTGGCTCATATATCCAAAAACTCTGGAAGCAGCCCCAGCTCCACGTTCAGAATCTCAAATGATGCCACCAGGACCCTGCCCCATCCACATCTCTCTGCCAGGGTCTTCTCTACACCAGCCCCAATCTCCAGTGCCCACCTGGGGCAAGATGGCAGCCTGCGGCTCCGGATCCCCAACCACTCGGGAGTCCATCTGTGGCATCTGCAATGTCATTGGCTCTGATTGGGTCATGTGCTTAGCCCTAAACCAATCACCATGACTGGAGAATGCAATGCTCTGATTGGTCAACTGCAGAGCTTTTGGGACAGTCTGCCGTTCAGAAGCAGGAGGACAAAGGCAGGAGGTCCCCAGAGAAGAATGTGGTGAACAGAAGAAGGTCAGTGACTGCATGCTGGATGGCAGGGCACAGACACCCACCACAAAGGCCAGAGCTGAGCCAGACTCCAGAGCACCCCCCTAGCTCTTCCTCACCTCCCTACGGCACTCTGGGGTCGCTGGACTGGCATGGCTGCCCCCAAGTTTTTAAGACATGCCTACTGGAAAGTCCCTGACCGAGCCTCAGGCCTTAGGGGCTGCATCTGTCAATATCACCTCTGCCCGAGATTTGGGGGAGGTGGAGGGTGCTGGAGGCAGGGATGGGGTGGTTCCCGCACAGGTTCTTCAAGTTGGGGCCCTGGGGAACCCAATCAAATTGTCACTGCAGTTGTATAACTTAAATATATGGGCTGTAATTATTTTTTAAAATATTCCAATAAAATTGTCTCTGATTATTTTAGTCACAATACAAATCGCCTCAATTAGAGCAGAAATAGGGCACGGGTTTATGGCTTCCCATGAATCTAGGAGTAACCTCGGCTCGGAGGTGGAAAAGCCAGCAGCTCCCTCTCGGCCCTCCCATGAATCCTGCGGCAACCTGGCCCGGAATCTAGCATGGAAGCAGCAGGCTGGAAGGAGGGAGAGGGGAAGCTCTCTGGGTCATGCGCGCAAGGACTTGATGCCAACAGCTGGTTCCAGGCCCGTTTGGAAAGGAGAGATCTCCAGGTTCAGGGGAAAGCTTGATGCGGGGTTGGGAACCCTGACCCCCTCATGGGTCCACGCCCTCTCCATGCAGCCCCTGTCTCTCCCTCTGTAGTGGCATGAGTGGCCTGAGACTCCAGGGCCTAGAAGAGCCCCACTCGGGATGGAACCTCTCTCCATCTCTCCTGGGCCTTCAGCTCTGGCCCGGTCCACCCAGTGGTCCCAGCCGGCAGCATTTAGGTTCCCCTTTATAAGATGGCAGTTTCCACCTGCCAAGAAAGGGAGCCCTGTTGAGCCCTGAAATCCAGCCAATGCCCCAGTTACCAACGGGGAAACTGAGGCACCAAGAGGAAGCATAGTTCAAGTCACACAACAAAGGAGCTGCAGACCAGAAAAGACTCCAGACTGTGCCTCTCAGCCCCAGGAAGCCGCGGGAGAGGGTGGGGACAGAGGTCACTCTGTGGCCAACAGCCAGGCCCTTGCCGTCCTCCTGCCCTGCCCTATCTTTCTCCCCCAAGTTCTTCACAATGCTAAGACCCTCGAGAGCCCTACTGAGCCCCCTCAGCCCGGTCAGGGCCAAGGACACCTCAGCAAACAGCCATCTCGCAAGTCTAGTTTGTGAGCTGGGCTCAGCCAATTAGGTCCTGCTGTGGTCTGAATGTTCACGTTACCCCCCTCCAAATTCATATGTTGAAACCTAATCACCAATGTGATGATGTTAGAAATGGGGCCTGTGGGAGGTGAATGGGATGAGTGCCTGTATAAAAGAGGCTCCAAAGAGCTCCCTGACCCCTTCCACTACATAAGGCACCTCCTTCTACCAGAAAACGGACTCTCAACAGACACCGAATCTGCCTGTGCCTTATCTTGGACTTCCCAGCCTCCAGAACTGTGAAAAATATATTTCCCTTGTTTATAAGCCACCTAGTTTAAGGCATTTTGTTATAATAGCCCACACAGACTAAGACAGGTCACCTTCCCCAGGGCCCACAGTCATGCCCTGTTCTCCGATGCTGACCAGCCTGGAGTGTCATGACCTGCAGGAGACGCTCATCCCTCCCACCATGGTGGTTTTCGAACACACTGTTGGCAACATCATTTGTCCTGGGACCCCCACCAGGGGGAAACAGCCACAAGGCCTGAGCCTCTCAGACCCAGCACGACATAGGAGGTGCCCCCACACTTCCCAAGCCCACAGTGACTGTGTGGCTTTGCTAAGAGAGCTGGCTGCAATGTTCCTCTAGGCAGCTGGAGAGGAAGCCCCTTCCCTGTCCCTTCAGGCATGCACACAGTAGTAGGTAATTCACGGGCATGGCAATGCCCCTCAGCCCTACCACATCTCTCTTTTTTTTTTTTTTGAGACTGTCTCACTCTACTGCTCTGTCTGGAGGGCAGTGGCATGATCTCGGCTCACTGCAACCTCTGCCTCCCGGGTTCAAGCGATTCTCCTGCCTTAGCCTCCCGAGTAGCTGGAACTACAGGCACACACCATCACGCCCAGCTAATTTTTATAGTTTTAGTAGAGACAGGGTTTCGCCATGTTAGCCAGGCAGGTCTTGAACCCCTGATCCACCCGCCTTAGCCTCCCATAGTGCTGGGATTACAGACGTGAGCCACTGCACCCGGCCTGCACCTCCTCTTTTTAAGGAACATAAGCATTTTTCTGTCAAACACCAGTGAAAATGGTTTTGGAATTATTTTCCCATTGGAATTGCAATAAAAACGGGTCAAGTTGGAGAGAACTTGAATCTTCACGCTAGTGGGTCTTCCCATCTGGGGAAGAACCATTGCTCTTTAACAAGGCGCGTCTTTTTGCCCTTTTTATGGTTTTCTCGTTTTCTTTCTGTGGGTCTTGCCTGTTTCATGTTAAGCTGGTGTCGTTTATCACTTTATTGATGCTGTAAATGAGGCCTTTTCCACTTTATTTTCCGGTCAGCTCATCCCTGGTGTGCAGGAAGCTGTGGGTCTTTATCAGACCACTTTTCCAGGCTTTCTTAGCAGTTCTGTTTTGCAATGAATCCTCTTGGACTTTCTGGGTAAATATAAACACTCTCTGCCAAGAATGATAATATTGTCTCTTGCTTTCTAATCTTTGGACTGCTTTTCGTTGTCTTTATTTCCAGTCTTACTGTCTTGGCTGAGAACCCCTGTTTAAGAATGTGGAGAGAGGGGTCACCTCCAGCTGCTCATGAAGCCCCCAAGAGCCCTCTGCACACCTGCAAGTCTCCTGCTGCAGCGTTCCCAAAAGCTCCTGTCTTTAGAACATTCTCAATCCAGGGGTGGGCATGGTGGCTCACACCTGTAATCCCAGCACTTTAGGAGGCCAAGGCAAGCAGATCACTCGAGGCCAGGAATATGAGACCAGCCTGGCCAACATGGCGAAACCCAGTCTGTACTAAAAATAAAAAAATTACCCAGGCGTGGTGGTGGATGCCTGTAATCCCAGTTACTCGGGAGGCTGAGGCAGGAAAATCGCTTGAACCCAGGAGGTGGAGGTTGCAGTGAGCCAAGATGGCACCATTGCACTCCATCCTGGGCAACACAGCAAGAGTCTGTTTCCAAAAAAGAAAAAGAAAGAAAAAAGAAAGAACACTCTCCATCCAGATGCCTTACATCTCCCAGGTCTCTCTTCCTTTTCAGGGGTCTTCCAGGGTTAGGCTGTGATTCAGGCATGTGCTGGGGCAGGGGGGGCAACCAACTCTTCATGCTGTAAATGGTTCCCTGTGCTAAGGGCTCCAAGGGAGATTTTCCTGGTCTTGTTCTCAAATTCTCCAGGTGCCCCTTCTTCAGGGCCTCCAAACCCCTGGGTGCTGCAGAGCTGACCACAGGGATGAACCCAATTCCTGACTTAAGATCCTAATGAGGCCTGGCGTGGTGGCTCATGCCTGTTATCCCAGCACTTTGGGAGGCCGAGGCGGGTGGATCACCTGAGGTCAGGAGTTCGAGACCAGCCTGGCCAACATGGCGAAACCCCATCTCTACTGAAAATACAAAAATTAGCTGGGAGTGGTGTTGGGCGCCTATAGTCCCAGCTACTCGGGAGGCTGAGGTAAGAGAATTGCTTGGAGCCAGGAGGCAGAGGTTGCAGTGAGCTGAGATTGCACCATTGCACTCCAGTCTGGGCCACAAGAGCGAGATTCCATCTCAAAAAAAAAAAAAAAAAAAATCCTACCGAGAGCTGGTGGACACACACTGCCCCCCACCCCACCATGGTGCTGTCGTGCTGTCTCCCCTTCCATCCAGCATGCGTTTACTGAGCACCACCACTGGCCACACCCAGGACAGCACCTGGGAATCCAAGGAAGACTGGGTGAGCATGGGGCAGAAGACTCATTGGTGCAGCAAGATGAGCTTGTGCATGTGAGTGAGCAAATGGGAGGTGGGGGTGGGGCACCAAGCTGAAAGGTGAATGTGGCCCCTCCTGCTTGGCTCTACGGTGAGGGAAACAATGTAAGGGACAGATAGGAATCCCTGGTGGATGAGACAGGAGGAGTGTGCCGGTGAACTGCAGCCTGGAGGTGTGGAGGAACACACCGCCCAAGTTCCTAGATACAACCAGGGCAGGATTTGAGGCTGGGGAGGAGAGGACACGAGGCTGGTGCCAGGTGGGAGCTTGGCAGGGAGGCCTGAGACAAAGCGATTAAATGTATCTGGAGGATGAGGGACTAAGGCATGTGTGTACAAAAGGTCACTGCCATTCCTGGGATGGTGGGGAAGAGGGGCTGGAACTGAGAACATCCTGGAGGATTAGAGAGAAATGGGTCTTTCCCAGACGAGAAGACTCAATATTGTAAAGATTCAAGTTCTCTCCAATTTATCTGTGTGTGTGTGTGTGTGTGTGTGTGTGTGTGTGTGTGTGTGTGTTTGTGTGTGTGTGTGTTTTAATGGAGTCTCACTCTGTCGCCCAGGCTGGAGTGCAGTGGCGCTATCTCAACTCACTGCAACTTCTGCCTCCTGGGTTCAAGCGATTCTCCTGCCTCAGCCTCCCAAGTAGCTGGGGGGCACCTGCCACCACATCTGGCTAATTTGTGTATTTTTAGTAGAGATGGGGTTTTCATCACAACAAAATTAATGGCATTTTTTTCCCTCCTGATCCCAGAGAAGGGAGAAAATGGGCAACTCCCCAACTCCCACTCCCTACCTGCCCCCATCCCTGCTGTGGCTTCAGCTATACCCAGGCCTCCAGACCAGGGGAGGGTAGGATAGATGCCAAGGGCAATTTTCTACTCAGATAAACCATCGTCATGAAAGTGCATCACAAACTGGTGACACTGAAAGGAAAGTTGTTTAATTTCTAATTTGGGGTAAACAAAAAGTTAAGGTGGTTCGCATTGCAACAGTAGCAACATCCCACCAGGTGCAGTGGCTCATGCCTGTAATCCCAGCACTTTGGGAGGCGGAGGTGGATGGATCACAAGGTCAGGAATTCAAGACCAGCCTGGCCAAGATGGTGAAACCCCGTCTCTACTTAAAATACAAAAATTAGCTGAGCGCAGTGGCGGATGGCTGGGGTTGCTTGAACCCGGGTGGCAGAGGTTGCAGTGAGCCAAGATCTCGCCACTGCACTCTAGCCTGGGTGACAAAGCAAGACTCCATCAAAAAAAAAAAAAAAAAAAAATCACATTTTAGCAGCTACTGGAAGGATGTCTCCTGGCTCTCGAAGCCCTTTCTCCCTTCTCTGGAAATGTGCCCAAGACTTGGCCAGGCCCTGGCTGCAGCGCCTGTGATTCAGAACTGGCTGAGTGGATTTTCTCTTCCAGGAACCAGAAGTGGTAAAGTTGAGTGCTTTATTCATGGCCAGTCCCAGGGAGATGAAAACCCCGAAACTCCAGCCTCCAGGACAGTCTAATTTTTTTCAGCATTCTCTCTGATCCAGAGAGCCAGCTTCATGGTGTTTATTGGTCTGGAGCTGCCTACCACCCATTCCTTCTTGTTGGTGCCCTGATTGACCCATGGGAATCACTACTCCCAAGTTCTCAGTCTATGAGCTGCAGGTGGAGCTGCACCCGCCCACCTGGGCAGCAACCTGTGACCCAGGGCTTCTGCTCATGAGAACACTGCTCTCCGGTGGCCACCAGGATTGGCCCTGGGGTGGGCATGTGCCTCTGGCCACATAGTCAGGCCTCATGAAGACTAATTCCAGGGGGGTATTTTTGTTTTGTTTTTTTTTTTGAGATGGAGTCTCACTCTATCACCCAGGCTGGAGTGCAATGGCGTGATCTCAGCTCACTGCAGCCTCTGCCTCCTGAGTTCAAGCGATTCTTCTGCCTCAGCCTCCCGAGTAGCTGGGGCTACAGGCGCCCACCACCATGCTTGGCTAATTTTTGTTTGTTTTTTTTTTTTAGTAAAAACGGGTTTTGCCATGTTGGCCAGACTGATTTCGAACTCCTGACCTCAGATGATCCACCCACCTCAGCCTCCCAAAGTGCTGGGATTAAAGGTGTAAGCCACTGCACCCGGCCCTAGCCCAGGGCTTTCGTCTGAGCAACTTGGAGTAATCGTCTGCCATGTCCAAGTGGACCCACACTTGGATAGGTGTAAGCAACTACTCTGCCACCATGAAGAGCCTAGGAAAGTCATCCACAGAGTCAGCCAGAGCCCAGAGACTGTGCCTGAATCCAGCCCCACCTGAGTCCAGCCTGCCCTGGATGGGGGTCTACTCAACCCAGGTGGATCAGGTGTTCTGCTCCTTGGCACCCCAAGAAACCTCCCCACAAACATCATCTTTCCAGTAAACCCACCTGCACTCTTCTGGCTTAAGTCAATCAAAAGCAGTTTCTGTTGCTCAGCAGAAGAGCTGGCTCCAGAAGCCAAAAGGATAAGAACAGGGAGACCCAGCTCTAGGAGAGCCACAGGTCTGGGGTTGTGACCAGTTCAGGGACGGAGAAATCCAGCATTGGCCTTTTGAGGTGGGGACAGGAAGTGGAATCTCTTAAGCTGGATCCAAGGATGAGTCTGGGCATAGAAGGTTTGGGGGTCACGTGGCTGGAGCTGGGCCTTGGTGGCGTTTGGGTGGGGGAAGAAGCACAGGTGTGGGAAACCAAGCAGGCAGGACTGAGTGAGTCCAGAGGCCTGGGCTGAGCAGAAGTGGACACGGTCTGGCAAACAGGCTGGGGAGGTTGGTTTTGACACCAAGAAAATAGGACGTCCCTGCAGTATGATTTACCCTGAATGGTGGATCATTGATTTAGGGTTTCTGACAGGTGTGCTATTCTGAAACTTGACGGAGAGAAACATTAAGTCCAGAAGTTCCCATTTTGCATTAAGCAATCGCATTTCTCTCCGCCTGGTCAATTCTATAGCCAAAGCACTTTTGTCCCCTGGAGGGAGTTAGGATGGATTTGAATTAACCAGGAAGTTATTTGATTGCTATTTTAGAACTTCTCTCTGCTACCTGGCCTGACATAATAATTACCTGCCTGTGATTTATCTCAGGCCGATTATGAGTGATGATAGGGTTTGGGGTGATAATTGAGTGTACCCAACACCCTACCTCCTCCCTTGTGATTCAAGCTGAATCAGCCGTCATTGTCCCTCTGGGACACTTGTGTGCACTGCTACTGCACCAAGAGAGGATTATGGAATGAGACCAGCATTTGGCAGAAACTTTCCACTGCGGCCAGCCCTGTGGGAATCTCTCCAGTTGGGCCACTTGTAAGTCATCCTTTGGACTGTGACTCACAACCCCAAAGCCAAACCTGACCTCTGTCCTTCACCACATAGTTACTGGGCTCCAACTGTGTGTCCAGCACTGATCTGGGAGGACCTCAGTGAACAAAGCAGAAAGGGCCCTGTCCTCGGAGGTCTGTGGAGGGAGGGAGAGTGGAGGGGCAGAGTATACATGGACACATAGCACATGGACAGAAAAGGTAACTTTTTTTTTTTGAGATGGACTTGCTTTATTGCCCACGATGCTGACTACAACCTCCGCTTCCCGGGTTCAAGTGATTCTCCTGCCTGCCTCAGCCTCGTGAGTAGCTGGGATTACAGGTGCCCGCCGACAGCCTGGCTAACTTTTGTATTTTTAGTAGAGATGGGGTTTCACATGTCGGCCAGGCTAGTCTCGAACTCCTGACTTCAAGTGATCCACCAGCCTCAGTCTCCCAACATGCTGGGATTACAGGTGCACTGGACATTTTTAAAGCCTTCCAGAAAAAGCTAGCTTTTATGGCAGTGGACCAGTGCAGTTGCACAGGGCTCTGTGCTTAGAAGGAAGTTTACTGCACTAGAGGTTACTGCTCTGCGATTGCTGTCTTGACATCCTTAATAATGTTTTACCTTTGAACTCGTGCGTTGTGAGTGAAGTCCCCAGGGACAATGGAGCATGAGCTGGTTGCTTGGAACCCCTGCCCCTCACTCCCTCCCCACATTTCAGGATGGGCTCTCGGCCACCTATTCCCCCTCCTCCACTCAGTGACTGCTATCCCCCTGCACTCACCACATACTCCCTCCCGCTGCGGGGCCTGAGGACAGGTGCTGGGAGGGTCGGGGTTGGGCACCCACTCTCTGTGCATTGAGTGGCAGTGTGGGGCCCCAGGACTTGTGAGGGTCTGCATTCAACCCCTAAGTATCCTCATGTCTAAGGGAGGGAAGAGGTGAATAGCAAATAAAAAAACCCCACGTTTTTTTGGGCAGGAGGCTTGAGTGGTGTGGAAATGCTGAGGATCACCTCTGTGTTGATAGACAGATGGCCTGGGTGATCCCAGACAGACAGGGGGCCTGGAAAGAGTGGGAAACTCCGTGGACTATTGGTGAATCCCTGCCAGAATTGAAGCAGCCACATCGAAGTGGCTTCTCTACCCAAGAATTTCCTGAGATTTGGAAAGACTGAGGCATGACATGGGCCGTCCCTGTTCATGTTTCCCAGGGACAGGAGCTTCGGCCGAGGCTCAACAGGGACTTGGGCACTCTGTCAGGCCACCTTGTCACTGTCCCTGGAGGATGGAAGGGGAACATGTCCCAGAGTCCCGCCCGGCAGTAGCAAAGGGCGTCTTAGCAGCCAAGAGTCACTCTGGGGCTGACAGGAGCATGGCATTGGGATCAGATGCCCCCATGCCAGCCTGGCTCTGCCATGTGCCAGCCGTGTGCCTTTGGGAGAGTCATTGACATTTCGGGGCACCAGCGTCTGTACCTGTGAAATGGATCATGAGGCTGCCATGAAGGTGCTCAGGCCTCCCTTCTGGAACTGCTGTTGAGGTGCAAGGAGCTGTCCAGCTGAATGAAGCCAGCCTTCTCCTAGGCATTTGTCAGCCAGCGACTGTGCATGGCAGGGGGCCCAGGACCCGGCCATTTGTGCCTAACCTGGACTCCTCTTGTGGGAACTTTCTGCTGCGGAGCTCCCCGGTAGGTTGGCTGAAACTTTGTGAGCTCTCATTAGTGTCTCGGGCTCTCCCTGCCCAATCACTTCCTCCCTTGTTGTCTTCCATATAGACTTTACCTCTAATAAACCTGTTGCATCTCCAACCCCATCTCAGCACCTGCTTCCTGGAGGCCTCGACTGACACAGATGACCATATGTCTTCCTCTGGGAGCTGTAGCGAGGAAGAAACAAGATACCATAAATGAGGATGCTGGGCCGGGATGGACAACTCCAGGGGGCGCCGCCTGGAGCTGCACCTCGCACTTGTCCAGATGCCTTTCGGGGGTCCCAGGCTGTGTGAGCTGAGCTGGAATCTGAGCCACAGCACTTCCTTTCTTCTGTATCAGAGACTATGATGTCCCAGTGCCAGGAATTCCACAGCAAGGGTATGCACATATGTCCCCAGCAGCAACCGGCCTCAGCTCCAGGTTCGCCAAGCCTTGGCCATGCAGGGTCTTGCTTTGTAGAGAGACTAGTGCATGCTCAGACACACCTGCCAGCTGCTGGACATCCAGAAGCCAGGAACTCCTAAAGAAAGGTATCCTTTGAATGCTATCACAGGTTCCCTGTACACACAGGAGCCTTGCCCCCTGCACACCCATTTGCTGAGGGAGCCCACTGCCCTCAAGCCGTGAACCCTGGGACCTGGCTGCGCTGGAGATGGGTGGTTGGATGGGGGAGCCTGGCTTGTTGGCACTGATGGTCTGTTGGTGCACCAGGCCATAGGATACGGAGTGGTGCATGAGTGAGTGTATTTCTGAACCAAGTAGTCGAAGACCTAGACTCTCCCCAGATTCTGCCACCAGCTTCCTGTGTGAACTTAGGAAAGACATTAGTTCAGCTTGGCCTTGGCACATTTACCCATAAAATGGGTGTAATGCCATCTCAGTTCCAGGGTTCTCAGAGCTGGATGTGGGCTGGGGGGTAGCAGCTCCTGGGCTGGGACTGGACCTCAGGGTGGTTGGACATAGTAGTCACATGCCTCAAGTTTCCACCAGCCTGCAAGGGAGTAAAAGGAAAGAACAAAGAATTGGCCAGGTGTGGTGGCTGACACCTGTAATCCCAGCACTTTGGGAGGCCGAGGCGGGCGAATCACGAGGTCAGGAGTTTGAGACCAGCCTGGCCAACATAGTGAAACCCTGACTCTACCAAAACTACAAAAAATTAGCTGGGCGTAGTGGCAGGCACCTGTAATCCCAGCTACTTGGGAGGATGAGGCAGGAGAATAGCTTGAACCTGGGAGGCGGAGGTTGCGGTGAGCTGAGATCTCACCACTGCACTCCAGCCCAGGAGACAGAGTGAGACTCCGTGGCAAAAAAAAAAAAAGGTTGGGCGCAGTGGCTCAGCCTGTAATCCCAGCACTTTGGGAGGCTGAGGAGGGTGGATTACGAGGTCAAGAGATCGAGACCATCCTAACACGGTGAAACCCCGTCTCTACTAAAATACAAAAAATTAGCCGGGCATGGTGGGACGAACCCGTAGTCCCAAATACTTGGGAGGCTGAGGCAGGAGAATCTTTTGAACCTGGGAGGCGGAGGTTGCGGTGAGCCGAGATCGCGCCACTGCACTCCAGCCTGGGCAGCAGAGTGAGACTCCGTCTTGGAAAAAAAAAAAAAAAAGAAAAAGAAAAGAAAAGAAAAAAGAAAAAGAAAGAAAGAACAAAGAATAATCTATAACTTTCTGGCTGTAGGAACAGGAGAGTTGGTGGTTGCACCATTTACCAATATGGTGGCAAAATCAGGAATCCAGGTTGGGACACTGCAGAAACTGCAGTGCTCTAGGTTCCTGCCAGCCTGCCTTTCTGTACCTCCTCTTCTGATAATAGAGCCCATCCTTGCTGTGTCCTTGGGTGGGATGCAACTGACGCCGCCTCCTGGCTTCAAGGGTGGGACTTGACCCAGACCTGGCCAATGAGGTGATGTCATTCCTCCCAGACACCCTGATTGGTTCAGTGATGGGCACACAGACCCAAGTCAGCTGATGGGCATCTTCCCTGGAACTTTGGGGAACTGAGTGCTTGCCCTCTTTTCTCCAGGCTTGCAAACTGGTGTGTGGAAGGAACTTTGGGAAATGTGAGTGGCTGTTTTGGCTGCTACAGGCAGTCAGCCTGCCCGAGAATGAAGCCAATAGCACAAGAAAACAGAATCAAAAGAGGGAGGGTAGAGTCCTGAAGATACCTTTTGGACCCCTGGATCCAGCCATACCTGAAGCAAGCAAGAAATTCCTTTGGATTTCTCAGTCAATCAGTGCCTTTTTTTTTCCACTCAAAAACCAATATTTGAGCACAGGGTAAGTGCCTAGTACTTTATTGGGCGCTGTGAAAACAGCAGGGGTGAAAATAGACATCTTTGAGCTCTTCGGGAGCTTACAGGTTGATCAAGAGAGCATTTCCCCCAGCTATGAATCTAACAGGAGTTTTTCAGTTGGATCTTTGCAAGAAATGTGAAGGACACAACAGGCAGTGTCTGAGAGAACAGTTTTATGGGAAATGAAGAGACAATCTACACGTACACATTTTATCTACTGATGCCCAGCAGAAACCGAGGACAGAGTGTTAAGACATGATTTAGTAAAAACAGCTCTGTGTGAAAGCAGAGAAATACACCTTTTGGTGATCTGGGTAGGAACAAGGGAAACAGGGCTTGGATAATTTGTTATTATTATTATTGTTATTATTATTATTATTATTATTATTATTAAGACAGAGTCTTGCTCTCTCGCCAGGCTGGAGTACATTGGCACGATCTCTGCTCACTGCAACCTCCGCCTCCCGGGTTCAAGCAGTTCTCCTGCCTCAGCCTCCCGAGTAGCTGGGATTACAGGCACCTGCCACCACGCCCGGCTAATTTTTGTATTTTAGTAGAGACGGGGTTTCACCATGTTGGCCAGGCTGGTCTCAAACTCCTGACCTCGTGATCTGCNTAATTTGTTATTATTATTATTGTTATTATTATTATTATTATTATTATTATTAAGACAGAGTCTTGCTCTCTCGCCAGGCTGGAGTACATTGGCACGATCTCTGCTCACTGCAACCTCCGCCTCCCGGGTTCAAGCAGTTCTCCTGCCTCAGCCTCCCGAGTAGCTGGGATTACAGGCACCTGCCACCACGCCCGGCTAATTTTTGTATTTTAGTAGAGACGGGGTTTCACCATGTTGGCCAGGCTGGTCTCAAACTCCTGACCTCGTGATCTGCCCAACTCGGCCTCCCAAAGTGCTGGGATTACAAGTGTGAGCCACCGTGCCCAGCAGAAAATCTTTAAATGGTTGACATGTCCCCAGAACAGCCTCTTCCGAATGACAACTACCCTAGCTGCACTCTTGACAGAAGCCACTTAGTAGATGATTTTTTCAATGTTTACCTTTTTAGTGATAAAGATAATATGAGCACATTAGCAAACATTTGAAAAACAGAGAAAAGAGCTCTGATAATCTTACAACCCTAATGCAACCATGGTTAAAAATGTTTTTTGAGAATAGAATGACAGCATCCCTGGCGTGGTTGATGAGCCTGTGTGATGTGTTTATTATTCTATTCTGGGCACTGAGAGCCCTGGCCTGGCCTCAGGGTGAAGATGAGGTGTTAGGGAGCAACTCTGAAGCCTAATTGACCAAGTTGGAAACCTGCCCTATTCAAGAACTATGTGACCTCGGGCAAGTTGCTCGGCCTCTCTGAGCTTCTGTGTCTTCATCTATAGACTGGGCATATAATGGTACCTATTTTGTTGGTACATTATGAGACTAAAAGGAGATGGAGCTGAGTAAATATTGGTCCTCTCCTCACCTTCCTGCCTTAGCCACTGCCTGAGCACAGCTGCAGACTCCTGACCCCGGCTGGTCCTCATGTTCTGATCCTCCAGTGATAGAATAGGCACGGCCCAGCCCTGAGCCACCAGTGGTATGTCAGCAGGGAACGTCACCTCTGCAGTGGGGATATGACCATCTGGGCAATTCAGGGGCTTCCCAGATCCCACCACATGCCCAGTTCAGGCACATCCCAAGGCACACCCAGCCACTGCTCAATCACTCCTTTCCTCAGTGTCATTCTGTGCTCTGATACGTACAGGATGTCAGGCTCTGAGATGCAGACATACAGCTCCTGCTGTCAGCTCCCACTCAGAGTCCCAGAGCCAGGGCTGTGAGGAGCTGGGGAATCATATCTGCCCAGAGAGGGCATTTGCTTTGCAGAGATCACTCAACAAGTCAAGGAGTGAAGCCAGGCCTTGAACCCAGGTCTCTTAACTTTACACCGAGTGTTTGTCTTTGGGGAGGAGGCCAGGAGGGTGTGTCTGCCAGAAGATGGGTTGCGGGGGGTTCTCAGGTTCTCCATCCCAGGCCCCTCTGCACTCCTGAGACCATCCCTGCCCAGTTCTCCCCACCACATGGATCTGCCTTCCCACGCTAGTGATGCCAGCATCTGTGCCAGAAAGAAAGGACGGTACCCACTGCTGAGTCCTGGTGTAGAGGATTGGATGGTGGCCCATAAAAGATACATCCACCTGGAACCTCAATCTTTGCAGGTGTAATTAAGTAAAGGATCTCAAGATGATGATCATCCTGGATTAGGGCAGGTGCTAAGTTCAATGATGAGTGTCCTTTTAAGGGACAGACACGAGGAAGACACAGAGGAGAACGTCATGCAAAGACAGAGGCAGGGAATGGAGTGATGCTGCCAGGGAATGCCAAAGATTGCCGCCAGCTAGAGAGACAGGGAATGCATTCTCCCTGGGAGACTCCAGGAGGAGCCCACCTTGCTGATGCCTTGATTTGGACTTCTAGCCTCCCAAACTGTTAAAGAACACACTTCTGTTGTTTAAGCCACCCAGTGCATGGTCATTCAACACAGCGGCCCTAGGAAATCAGGACACCTGGAAAGCTCACTTAGAAGCAGGGGGCTCAGCTCAGTGGGTACCACTCCCTCCTGCGTGGGCTTGGCCCAGTGCAACAGCCACAGGACTTCAGATCTTCCTCTGGGAGGTGGGAATGAGGCTGTTCACATTCCACCAGTCTGTATACAAGCGTTCAGCCACTGCTAAACGATGTTGGAGGGACACAAAGCCAGATGCTACTTAAAGCTGGTAGAGACACCGGGCATGATGGCTCCCAGTTATCCCAAGCACTGGGATGTCTGTCATCCCAGTGCTTTGGGAGGCTGAGGCCAGGAGTTCGAGACCAGTCTGGCCAACAAACAGAGACCTCGACTGCAAAAAATTAAAAAAATTAGCCAGATATGGTGACACATGCCTGTAGTCCCAGGTACTTGTGAGGCTGAGGTGGGAGGATCACCTGAGCCCAGGAGGTTGAGGCTGCAGTGAGCTGAGATCATGCCACTGCACTTCAGCCTCCAGAGTAAGACCCTGACTCAAAAAAAAAAAAAAAAAAAAAAAGAGAGATGGTAAAGATGGATGCTATTCAGTCAGTAACTACTGCAGTAGGATAAAGACTTTACTGTAGAACTCAGCTCAACTCTAACCCAGGTGGAGGTGACTGGGCATTTTAAAGGGAAAAGGGGGTGGAGGTGGAACCAGTGGGGGTTTGTGCAGTCAGGGAGGTGAAATAAGAAGTGGGTAGGGGCTGGGCTTGGTGGCTCAAGCCTGTAATTCCAGCACTTCGGGAGGCCAAGGCAGGTGGATCACTTGAGTTCAGAAGTTTGAGACCAGCCTGACAAATATGGTGAAACCCCGTCTCTACTAAAAATACAAAAATTAGCTGGGCGTGGTGGTGTGTGCCCGTAATCCCAGCTACTTAGGAGGCTGAGGCACAAGAATCACTCAAACCCGGTAGGCAGAGGTTGCAGTGAGCCAACATCATGCCACTGCACTCCAGCCTGAGTGACAGAGCAAGACTCCATGTCAAAAAAGAAAAAAAAAAAAAAAAAAAAAAACAGGAAAATTGGGGAGGAGAAGTTGATCACTGGGATTAAGCCATCTGAGTTTGCTAACCAGTGCTTATTGAAATTTGGGCCCTATCTTCAGATGCCGGCAGGAACAGACAGTAAATGTTTCTGGCAGCCTTGAGTTCTCCTTGAGTGGGGGCTGGGTCTTCCCAAGGATATAGCCTTCAGCTGATAGACCCCAGCCTAGAGTTGCTCCAAGTCTCTTGGTGTGCGTTGGTGGGTGCAGGGGTGCTGGTGGATGGAAATAGGCTAAGACTCTGCAGTTCGTTTTTTGTTTTTGTTTTTGAGAGAGTCTCACTCTGTCGCCCAGGCTGGCATGCAGTGGCAGGCGTGATCTCGGCCCACTGCAACCTCCGCTTTCTGGGTTCAAGCAATTCTTCCGCCTCAGCCTCCCAAGTAGCTGGAACTACAGGCTCACAGCTCCACGCCCAGGTAATTTTTGTATTTTTAGTAGAGAAGGGGTTTGCCATGTTGGCCAGGCTGGTCTCGAACTCCTGACCTCAAGTGATCTGCCCGCCTTGGCCTCCCAAAGTGCTGGAATTACAGGTGTGGGCCACCGCACCCCGCTGAATCAGCAATTCTTACAGGCCAAGGTTGAGCTCTCGTCAAGAAGAAGGCTCAGAGGAGCCTGAGTGTGGCTGAGGAGAGAGTCTTTGTCCAGGAGTGTAGTACTCCATGCCAGGCAGGTGGAGGCTGGGGTGAGCCCTGCTGTCCTGGCTGCTATCTCCCAGCAGGAACACAGATAAGTCAAAGGGCTGCCCAGGAGAATGTGGGGTGATGGGGATGACACAGGTGTGGGTGAGTGCATAGAGCAGGGGCAGTAGGCAGGCAGGAGGCGGGGGTGGCCAGAGAAGGAGAGAAAGGGGCCAAGTTGATATCTGAAGGAGGTGGAGCCAGAAAGTGGCAGGGAGGACCAGCGCCTGAGGCAGGGGCACAGCGTCTTGGATGTGCGGAAGCTGAGGAACCTGGTAAGGAGAACAGAGGAAGATGGGGCTGGAGCTGACTACACGAGCTGGTCAAGTTATGCCAATGTTTGAGGCCCCACACCCAGGAGTTAGGCTCAGGTGGGGCTGGGGATGGGATCCAGGCATAGCTAAAATGCAGCCAGGCTTGAGGCCTCACTCCGATGGCCTAAGAGTAATGCAGTGTCCTTGTAAGCAGCCAGGAGAGAGAAGATAACATTGCTTTTATTATTTAAAAAAAAAAAAAATTTTTTTTTTTTTTGAGGTGAAGTCTCACTCTGTTGCCCAGGCTGGAGTGCAGTGGCACAATCTGCAACCTCCATCTCCTGGGTTCAAGCAATTGTCCTGCCTCAGCCTCCCAAGTAGCTGGGACCACAGGCACATGCCACCACAGCTGGCTAATTTTTGTATTTTCAATAGAGATGGGGTTTCGCCATGTTGGCCAGGCTGGTCTCAAACTCCTGACCTCAGGTGATCCATCCACCTTAGCCTCCCAAAGAGCTAGGATTACAGGTGTGAGCCACCAAGCCCAGCCAGATCACTTTCATTTAAAGAACTGCTGAGCAGAAGCTGGGAGGGTCTAGTTGAAAGTTCTAGTGATAACCGGGGTGGGAGAAGAGGGGGCCTGGCCAGGGCAGGGAGACTAGAGCTGGGTGAGGGGAGGGATTCCATAAATATTTAAGAGAAGGGCAGGCAGCATTTGGTGATGACTGGGATGTGCCTTTGAAAGTGGGCAACACCCAGTCTCTGATATAGACAGCTGGCCTCGTGGATGCTGAGATGCAGAATACCAAGGCATTGAGCAGGGTGATGGGTAAGCTGTGCCTGTTTAAGACTTTGTCTTGCCTAGTAATATGGTTTGGCTATGTCCCTACCCAAATCTCACCTTGAATTGTAACTCCCACAATTCCCACGTGTTGTGGGAGGAACCTGTGGGAGGTAATTGAATTATGGGGACAGGTCTTTCCTGCGCTGTTCTCTTGATGGTAAATGAGTCCCATGAGATCTGATGGTTTTGAAAAGGAGAGTTTCCAGGCCTAAGCTCTCTTCTCTTCCCTGCCGCCATGTGAGATGTGCCTTTCATCTTCCACCATGATTGTGAGGCCTCCCCAGCCATGTGGAACTGTGAGTCCAATAAACCTCTTTCTTTTGTAGGTTGCCCAGTCTCAGTTATGTCTTTATCAGCGGTGTGAAAACAGATTAATATACCTGGAAATAACTGAGAGGGGCCATGGGTGATACAGAAATGGAGCCAAGGAAGACTCTGAGCTGGAACTAAGGCTGCTGGAGTTGCCTGCACCTGATGGGCAGTTGGAAAAGACAGCGTCTTCCCAAGGGATGGGTTGAGTCTCAGCAGCTGGAGAAGGACTGACCAGAGGGGCAAAGTCAGGAAAGTGAGGGCACCTGGGAGGCAAGGAAGAGACAGTTTCAAAACTAGGGAGTGAGGCCAGGCACAGGGGCTCATGCCTCTAATCCCAGCAATTTAGGAGGCTGAGGTAGAAGGATGACTTGAGGCCAAGGCCAATGTGGGCAGCAGGAGGAGACAGGTCCCTTCAACCCTCAGCTTCAGTGTCATCTCTACCCTTTCTAGAGTCCCTTTGTCATCCTGGTCTGTTTTCTTCTTGGCTCCTTTTACCATCTGAAATGGCCTATGAACGGGGTGCAATGGCGCATTGCACTTGGGGAGGCCAAGGTGGGAGGGTGGTTTGAGGCCAGAAGTTTAAGACCAGCCCAGGGAACATAGCAAGGCCACCATCTCTACAAAACAAACAAAATTGATCATGCCACTGCACTTCAGCTCTAGCCTGGATGACAGAGGGAGATTCCGTACCCCGCCCCCCACACACAAAAAATAGAATAAGAAGTGCTCCCTAGAGCCCTAAAATCCCGACTGTCCCAGCGGGACAAGGCTGAAAGGTGTTCAGTGGATTCTGAGGGACAAAGAGGTGGGCTGGGCTGGGCTGGGCTGCTTCTCTTCCTGCCCCCGTCTCCCAGCCCCCAAGTGGAGGTTTTCTCCTTCCCTGGAGTCTGGTGCGGTCCAGGTGTGAGAGTAAAAGGAAGCTTTTGGGGGAGCAGTGGAGGGAACTCCCTGACAGGATGTAAATGTCCAACTGCCTTTAAAAATGGAAGCCTCCAACCTGGCCAGCATGGTGAAACACCGTCTCTACTAAAAACAAAAAAATTAGCCAGGCATGGTGGCGAATGCCTGTAATCCCAGCTACTCAGGAGGCTGAGGCAGGAGAATTGCCTGAGCCTGGGAGACAGAGGTTGCAGTGAGCCAAGATCACATCACTGCACTCCAGTCTGGGTGACAGAGCATGAATCTGTCTCAAAAAAAAGAAAGAAAAGAAAAAAAAAGAAAGAAAGAAGAAAGGAAGGAAGGAAGGAAGGAAGGAAGGAAGGAAGGAAGGAAGGAAGGAAGGAAGGAAGGAAGGAAGGAAGGAAGGAAGGAAAGAAAGAGAAAGAAAGGAAGGAAGGAAGGAAGGAAGGAAGGAAGGAAGGAAGGAAGGAAGAGAAAGGGAAAGGAAGGGAGGGGAGGGGAGGGAACAGGTTACATTTTCTTCTTTCCTGCCTTGGAAAGAGCGAATACAAATGTTTCTCTCATCTCCCCTGTCCTCCTGGAGGGCAGCTAGATTAATTGTGACAGCTTTTCTTCAGAATAACACACACTGAAAAGTGCATAGCTGTAAGCACACAGCTTCTTACATTTTCACAAACGAAATATGCCCCTGTAACCACCTAGAAGAGTTAAACTTGCCATCCCCGACCCCAGAATTCTCTCCTGTGTCCCTTTCCGTTCACTGCTCGCCAGGGAGCCATGATTCTGACTTCCCATAGTTTAGTTTTTCCTGTGTTCTCCTTTTCTTTTTTTGAGATGAAGTCTCGCTCTGTGGCCCAGGCTGGAGTGCTGTGGCAAAATCTCCACTCACCACAACCTCTGCCTCCTGGGTTCAAGCGATTCTCCTGCCTCAATCTCCCGAGTAGCTGGGATTACAGGTATGTGCCACCACGCCTGGCTAGTTTTTTGTATTTTTAGTAGAGATGGGGTTTCACCATGTTGGCCAGGCTGGTCTCAAACTCTTGACCTCTTGATCCACCTGTCTCGGCCTCCCAAAGTGTTGGGATTACAGGCGTGAGCCACCGTGCCTGGCTCCTGTGTTCTTCTTAACTTTAAATAAATGGGGTCATACAACACGGATTCTTTTGTGTCTAGCTGATCTCACTCAGCGTCGTGCTTCTGACATCCATCCTCTTTGTGATGTGAATTTCGCTGGAAGAAAACACC
This sequence comes from Rhinopithecus bieti, assembly GCF_001698545.2. NCBI lineage: Eukaryota > Metazoa > Chordata > Mammalia > Primates > Cercopithecidae > Rhinopithecus > Rhinopithecus bieti. The sequence goes on from NW_016816687.1 coordinate 561,509, forward strand.
ACTTTATTCACCCAGTCTACTGTGGATGGGCATTCGGGCAGTTTCCAGTTTGGGGGTATGTTGAATAGTGCAGCTATGAACTACCTCTCGCCTGTGTCTGCCAGCAGACGTCGGCTCACATTTCTGCCGAGCGTACACCCAGGAGTGGAGTTTCTGGGTCAAAGAAGAGCACTGTTTCAAGGTTGCAAATGAATGGTTTCCTTTCCAGGTTTCATGAGTCATCTGGGCTGACTGTGAAGACTGAGACAAGATCTGGACTGAGCGATGAAGGGACAAAGAGGACAAGGGGGCGGGACCCGTGGGGAGCCTTTAGGAAGCAGGCGCAAGGTGGAGGGATGGGGACCAAGGGGGAGCTGTCACACAGAGGGTGGGAAGAGAGGAGGCCATGCCCAGGGGCTCCCCCTGCCTTCCCTCGCCTGCCCCCAGCACCTACTGTCTCTGTTGGGGAGGACTCTGTCTTGCAGCTTTCTTGGTCCTGGCTTCCAGCGGAACCAACCAGGGAGCTGTCAAAAATCCCAGTATTCCCCATGAAAACTCCAAGGGAGTTTCCACACATTCCTGTTCCTTGAAATTATGATTTACTTGGTCTGGGGTAAAGCTCAGGCACTAACAGCTTTTATTTTATTGTTTTATTTAAAACTTTTTTAGAGACGGGGGTCTCACCATGTTGCCCAGGCTGGTCTCAAACTCCTATCCTCAAGCCATCCTCCTCCTGTGGCCTCCCAAAGTACTGGGATTATAGGTGCGAACCACTGTGCCTCGCCTCCTAGCAGCTTTTAAAGATTCTCCAAGAGGTCAGGTGCTGTGGCTCGAGTCTATAATCCCAGCACTTTGGGAGGCTGAGGCAGGAGGATAGCTTGAGCCTGGTAGTTTGAGACCAGCCTGGGCAACATAGTGAGACTCCCGTCTCTACAAAAAAATAAAATAATTGGTTGGATATGGTGGCATATGCCTGTAGTCCTAGCTACTTGGGAGGCTGAGGCAGAAGGATAGCTTGAGCCCTGGAGTTCAAGGCTGCAGTGAGCCATGATTGTGCCACTGCACTCCAGCCTGGACAACAGAGCAAGACCCCATCTCCAAAACTAACTAACTAACTAACTAACTAACTAACTAACTAACTAAGACACTCCAGCAGGTTCTACTAGAAGCTAGGGCAGAGGACCACTGGGTCCTCACATGGTAGTGGTTCCTCTGGATCTCAGTTGGTCTCCAAGAGCCTAACTGCCCAGCGTAGACCACCTACCCACCCACCGGCAAATGTCAGGCCAGGATGAGTTCTCGACCGCAACCAGTAAAAATGAACGCAGACAAGTGTATACAGAAAAGGACCCCACCGGAAGGATGTTGGGCAGCTCTCAGAACCTGTGAGGTCCTGGGCTGGGGAAGGAACTCCGCCTGGGCTGAGCTCTTCCGTGGGCAACTGGCTCTGCCCTTGCAGCCACCGCAGCTGCCCTGACCCCTGGCTCTGATTCTTGCTCTGCTGCAGCCATGATGAATCTTTTCTGGCTGAGCTGAGCCCTGGGCAGGGGCACAGGCCTGGCCGTGCTTGGGCCTGCACCCCAGCTGCCCGCCAAGAGAAAGGCAGCCACCACGACAGTGCCCGCAGTTTCTCGACCCGCCACTCTGGCAGAGTAGGAGGAGGTTGTGAACACCCTGCACCTGTTGGGGAAGGGGCCATCCTGGACAGGATGGAGACCCCCGAGTGCCTGATGCTCACTAACTCCCCACCGTAAACCCTTCTCACCTTCTCTTCAGGGGCCCAGATATGCAGCCAGCACTGGAGCCCCAGAAACACTCAGAAGGATGGAGGCTGACCCAGGGATGTCCTTGGTCCCTTCCCTGAACTGTCCTCCTCACAGTCCATTGAATGTCAGAACCCGGGGCTTGGGTTCTGGGACCAGGTCTTGGGATTTGAGATGTAATAGGGGTCAAGGTCAGGGACAAGGTCAGGATTTGGGACAGCTCTTCTCACCCAACATGACCCAATGGGATGATCTCCCCTGGGCCATCCAGAAGGAGGGTGGGATTTGTCGGGCCCCGAGCAAGTTCCCAGCAAGTCCCCTGGGTGCCCAGCCTCAGGGTCTCTGGGAGCAGGGGATGAGGCCAGCAGACCTGTGGGGTCTGTCCTGGAGCAGCTTCCCCACCACACTCCCCTAGATGGCTGGCCCTTCCCCTCCCTCCCCTCCCCCTCACTTCGGGGCTCAGGTGCTGGAAGGAAATCTCGGAATCCATGGAAACCACACAGGAGGCTGGAAACCAGGAAGGCGGCGGGGGATGGGGGTGGGCACTGGGCGCTGCCTTGCAAGTCCTGGGAGGAGGAGGGGGATATTCCCTTCCTTGATGAGTAAAAGCCTCAAATACCATTTTCTTTCTCACTGGCAGCCACTCGGCCAAGGGATGGGTTCCCATTTCTCTCCAGAGCTGAGCAGATGAGGTGGGAGGAACTAACAGGCCCTGGGGTGGGAAGCAAGGGGCAGGGCAGAGGAAGAGGCAGGGGGATGAGAGTCAGAGGTAGTGGTTGGTGTGGTGGAGGTGCGGCTCAGCGGTCAAGCTGGGGTTGAGCATAGTGGCTCTGGGGCTAGGAGGGGGAGGCTGGAAGATGGGGTCAGTAGCAGGAAGAGATGGAGTTTGGACAGTGGGGTTGGAGTGAGGCAGGCAGGGGTGGCGGGGCGAGGGTAGGGAAGTGGAGCGAGGCACGCAGGGTCTGAACTCCCATCAGCCATGGCAGTCCCTGGTCCTCACAGGCCCCAAGTGCCCCCTTGGTCCCAGCCCTGGAGAGCTCTGTCTGTGATTCTTATAAATTGCAACCAGGCCTTTTCCTGCAAAACACAAAGCAACCAACCACCCCTCCTCGGACAGTTTACCGTGTGACTCTGCAACCAGAAGCCGGGACAGGACAGCAGTGGTGATGGACTGGGTGGGGGTGAGGTGGGGGTGTCTGGGAGCAGGTTCCACAGACTGTAGGACCCATGGTGTTACCAGAAAGGGGTCTGGATCCAGATCCCAAGAAAGGGTTCTTGGATCTCCCGCAAGAAAGAATTCAGGGTGAGTCCACAGAGCAAAGTGAAACAAGTTTATTAAGAAAGTAGAGGAATAAAAGAATGGCTATTCCAGGGCCGGGCGCGGTGGCTCACGCCTGTAATCCCAGCACTTTGGGAGGCTGAGGCGGGCGGATCACGAGGTCAGGAGATCGAGACCATCCTGGCTAACACGGTGAAACCCTGTCTTTACTAAAATACAAAAAAAGTAGCCAGGCATGGTGGCAGGTGCCTGTAGTCCCAGCTGCTCAGGAGGCTGAGGCAGGAGAATGGCGTGAATCTGGGAGGCGGAGACTGCAGTGAGCCGAGATCGCACCACTGCACTCCAGCCTGGGTGACAGAG
>NW_016816687.1:564970-618242 GCF_001698545.2 Rhinopithecus bieti
CGGGCGGATCACGAGGTCAGGAGATCGAGACCATCCTGGCTAACACGGTGAAACCCTGTCTTTACTAAAAATACAAAAAAAGTAGCCAGGCATGGTGGCAGGTGCCTGTAGTCCCAGCTGCTCAGGAGGCTGAGGCAGGAGAATGGCGTGAACCTGGGAGGCGGAGACTGCAGTGAGCCGAGATCGCACCACTGCACTCCAGCCTGGGTGACAGAGCAAGACTCCGTCTCAAAAAAAAAAAAAAGGGCTATTCTGGGGCCGGGAACAGTGGCTCACACCTGTAATCCCAGCACTTTAGGAGGCTGAGGCGGGTGGATTACCTGAGATCAGGAGGTCGAGACCAGCCTGACCAACATGGTGAAACCCCATCTCTGCTAAAAAAATACAAAAATTAGCCAGACGTGGTGGCAGGCACCTGTAATCCCAGCTACTCAGGAGGCAGAGGCAGCAGAATCACTAGAACCCGGGAGGCAGAGGTTGCAGTGAGCCAAGATTTTGCCACTGCAACTCCAGCCTGGGGGACACAGCGAGATTCCATCTTAAAAAAAACAAAGAATGGCTACTGGTTGCCCATTTTTATGGTTATTTCTTATTTGTTTCAAATAGGTTATCCAATTTGTTGCTATATGTTATTTATATTTCCTTATAATCTTTTTTATTTCTGTAAAGTCAGTAGTAATTAACCTCTTTTTCTTTCTTTCTTTTCTTTTTTTTTTAGACGGAGTCTTGCTCTGTCACCCAGGCTAGAGTGCAGTGACGCAACCTTGGCCTCCCAGATTCAAGCGATTCTCCTGCCTCAGCCTCCCAAGTAGCTGGGATTACAGGCATGTGCCATCACGCCCAGCTAATTTTTGTATTTTTAGTAGAGATGGGTTTTCACCATTTTGGCAAGGCTGGTCTCGAACTCCTGACCTCAGGTGATCCACCTGCCTTGGCCTCCCAAAATGCTGGGATTACAGGCGTAAGCTACTGCACCCGGCCCCTTCCTTCTTTTCCTTTTATTTTCTTTCTTATAGATATTGCCAAAGCAACTTCCAAAGTAGCTGTTTCAATTTCTCTCCACACAGCCCTACAACATTTGATCTCAGCAAGCTTGTACTTGGTGCCAGGCTTGGGTGGGAGTGGGGAGCCCCTGTAGATCCCACGAGTCCCCTGGCCAGGCCAGTGAGCTTTCCTGCCTGGGCTGTGGGGAGGGCAGAAAGAGTCGTATCAGAGGTCTCGATGGGCCCTCACTGGGGGAAGAGAGGGAATAAACCAGGCTGGGAAATGGATGCCCAGTGACCAAGCTTCATCTCAGGAGAGGCAGCCAGCAGGGCTGGCCTGACCTCCAGGCACAAGAGAGGCTGTTTCCTTAGGTGGCTGCCCAGACAACGAACTCCAAACCTGGCTACAAACTACAGACAGCTGGAGTGTTGGTTAAAAATCCAGGTGCCTGGGCTGGGCAAGGTGGCTCACACCAGTAATCCCAGTGCTTTGAGAGGCCAAGGCAGGAGGATCGCTTAAGCCTAGGAATTCGAGATCAGCCTGGCAGGAGGATCGCTTAAGCCTAGGAATTCGAGATCAGCCTGCACCCTGGGCAATATAGCAAGACCCCATTTCTACAAAAAATAAAAATTAAAAATTTAGCTGGGCATGGTGGCACATGCCAGTGTTCTCAGCTACTTGGGAGGCTGAGGCAGGAGGACTGCTTGAGCCCAGGAGTTGGAGGCTGCAGTGAGCCAGGATCGTGCCACTGCACTCCGGCCTGTGTGACAGAGTGAGACCCCATCTCTAAACAACAACAGCAAAATCCAGGAGCCTGAGCGGCACTCAAGCCCACCAAATCACCATCTCTAGGGGCGGGCTGCATTCCCACCCACCTATCTCCCTAACCCCCAAAGGAACCTGGCACTTATCTTTCTGCCTTGTGGACCCTCCCCAAAGGATTTGGAGACCCTCAGAAAGCGTCCTTAGTCTTCACATAACAAGTGTCCACTGATGACAGAAGGGACGAAGTCTGTTCTTGGTGCCACATCCAAAGCTAAAAACAGTTTTCTGTGCAGCCAATTCTCCAGCCTGGAGTTCAGGGAACATTCATAACAATTTCATGAGCTTTTCTCAGCCCAGTTTTGGCCTCCTCTTCCTTTCAAGCAGAGATGGCACCTGGTGGAGATTTTAGGTCTCTTCTGCTCCCAGATCCCTGTGAAGAAAGGCCTGGCTGCTGCCCTGACAGCGCTGGTACTGAGACTCTGAGCAGCGAGGGCAGCTGCCTGGCCACACCTGGAGAGGAAAGCTCAGGAAGACCTTGTGCTAGGCAATAGTGGGTCCTGCAGGTGGGCTTGTCTGGGAACTGAGATGGCACCACTTTGGAGGACCTGCAGGTGCAGAGCCCCTTCCCCGGTCACCACTGCAGGATGATTTTGGTCCCTTTCCCCACAAGCCCTAAAATGCATAGTATGATATCGATCTTTGAGATCTGGAAATAAAATTGTGGTTTTTCCCAAAAGCTGTTTGAACTGAACATCCGGAAAGAATGGGGAAAGGAGTGAGACTCCTGTCATTTCATCATGCCATCAGGGAACTTGGCATCTGACTCAGAGACCGTGCGACTCTCTGAATGAGGCATGGCAATGGTACCTATTAATTTTTTTTTACTTTTGAGACGGAGTTTTGCTCTTGTTGCCCAGGTTGGAGTGCAATGGTACAGTCTCGGCTCACTGCAGTCTCTGCCTCCTGGGTTCAAGCAATTCTCCAGCCTCAGCCTCCTGTGTAGCTGGGATTATGGGTGCCCACCACCGTGCCTGGTTAATTTTTGGGTTTTTTTTGTTTTGTTTTGTTTTTTTGAGACGGAGTCTCGCTCTGTCACCCAGGCTGGAGTGCAGTGGCCGGATCTCAGCTCACTGCAAGCTCTGCCTCCCGGGTTTACGCCATTCTCCTGCCTCAGCCTCCCAATTAGCTGGGACTACACACGCCCGCCACCTCGCCCGGCTAGTTTTTTGTATTTTTTTTTTAGTAGAGACGGGGTTTCACCGTGTTAGCCAGGATGGTCTTGATCTCCTGACCTCGTGATCCACCCATCTCGGCCTCCCAAAGTGCTGGGATTACAGGCTTGAGCCACCGCGCCCGGCCAATTTTTGTATTTTTAGTAGAGATGGAGTTTTGTCATGTTGGCCAGGCTGGTCTTGAACTCCTGACCTCAGGTGATCTGCCCACCTCGGCTTCCCAAAGTGCTGGGATTACAGGTATGAGCCACTGCACCCAGCCTATTAATCTTATTAAAGATTGTGTGTAATGGGCAGGGCACCAAAGTGGGATGGGGTGCCCAGCTTGGACAGTCCAAGCATTGGTCTTGGGCAGGCATGTCCGTGGTGGGCCCCTTGTCCTCCATGAGATGAGCAACTGTATCTTACTTTGGGAAGAGTAGCTCTCTTCTTGTTCTCTGTCAACTTCCCTGCAAGGTCCAGGTCTGTCTGATCGAAGCTAGTCTAGGCATAAACTTCCTGTTCACTGTCCCCTCCAAGTCACCCATCCAGGCCACCCAGGTACAATCCCATGCTCTGTGCACCCCATGCCAGCCTTGCTTTGGTCCCCATCTGTGACAGCGCAGGCTAAGTCCCCAGGCTGGGCTCACTGGCTTGTGGTGCACGTATAGCTTCATCAACAGAATCATTCACATTGAATTGGCTCTAGTCCCATTTGTATTACAGGGGCTCTCCAACCCCCTTGAAAATCTGTTCTAGGAGTTTCTGGAGTGCTTCTTACAGAAGTTCATGGAGCCCTGTCACTTCCTGTGCTTCAAGTCAGCTGCCCAGGAAGCCCCACCAGGGGCACCCACCTCTCTGCACCACCACTGCTCAGCCCCAGGCATCACGCAGATGTCTGTGTGGGAAAAGCTGCCCACCAGCACCCTGAAGACAGTGCAACCACAGGGTGCATGAGCAGAATCCGGGTCCCTGCAGCCTTCTCTGCTCAGAAGCCATGCTTGCCCCTGGCGGGGGTGGGAAGGAGAAGGTCATGCTCTCTCTCCAGGGCCACACAGCAGTGTTGCTTGGATTCTGCATTTTGTAGAGCTCCTTGTGCACACAGTCCCTGCAGCATCTCCCCGAGCCTTCTCTCTGGGGTCATAGTCCCAGGATCTCCTCCTTCTGCCCTGTGTTGGTTATAATCACGGTCTAAAATGCTGCTGGATGCAATGGGTAAAACGATCCCTGAGAGAACTCAGGATTCGGGGACTGGCTTAGCTGGTCTCTGCTGGACTCACTCATGGGCCAGCAGTCGGCCTCAGGCTGGATAATCGAGGCTGGCAGTGCCTGTGTGTCTGCCAGTTAGCAGGTTGTTGACCAGGCATCTCACCATCTAGTGAAGGCATCTTCCCATGGTGATGGTAGCAGGGCTTCCAAGAATGGCAAGAAGGTGAGCCTGGTGGAGAAGTGCCTTCCAAGCATTCCTTCTCATTTTCTAAAGTAAGTCATGTGGCCGCCCCATTCAAGGGCTGGTGAAATAGATTCTATCTCTAGATGGGAGGGGTTGAACATCACAAAAGCGGGTTGCAGATGCAGCACGGAGAAGAATTTGAGGTCAATTCTGCAATCTATTACATGTCTCTAATTCCTCTTCCAAACCTCCTTGCAGGCCATCTCTTTGCTACATGCAAATCCACGCGCACAAACAGAGCCCTGTGGCTGAAGCCCTCGACTGGACCGGAGGCCCTGGGTGTAGCCAGGGAGCCGACCCGGGAAGACTTCCTGCTCACCCTTGTTCCTCTCTTTCTCTTTAGCACTGCTGTGTTTGGCTGGACTGCCAGCCCACTTGCTTGAGGCGGTGTGGCAACCCCAGGTCCCAGCCAGGTCTCTCAAAGGGGCTGAGCACTGGCCCCCTGGGCTTGGGGTTATGGACTCACTCCTTCCGTCAAGGTAGCTCTGCAGCTGAGCAGGGCTACAGTGACCTCACAGGGCATCTCCCCAACCTTCACACCTTGGAGATAAGGATGCTTGTCCCTCCTCACTGCCCGCACCCCTCACATGACCACTGAAATAAGGATAGCACCCCCCATGAGCCAGGCGCTGAGCTGAGTGTCTCCTGCGACACTCATCTAATCCTCTCAACAATCCTCTCAACAATGCATCGTCCCCATTTTACCAATGAGGATGCTGAGGCTCAGAGAGGTAGGGTTATTTTCCCAATGCCACACAGCAAGCAAATAGCGATGCCAGGAATCGGACCTAGGTTCCCACATCCAATCCCTAACCACTGTGTCCAGGTTCTCTAATAATAAGTACTGCTAGGAATGATGGCTTATGCCTATAATCCCAGCACTTTGGAGGCTGAGGATTGCTTGAGTCCAGGAGTTTGAGACCAGCCTAGGCAACACAGTGAGACCCCATATCTACAAAAAACATTTTTTAAAAATTAGCTGGGGGTGGTGATGCACACCTGTAGTCCCAGCTACTTGGGAGGCTGAGGTGGGAGGATTGCTTGAGCCCAGGAGGTCGAGGCTGCAGTGAGCCATGATTGTGCCACTGCACTGCAGCCTGGCGGACAGTGCAAGACCCTGTCTCAAAAACAAAAAAAAAATAGCAGTAAGTATCAATAAGGAAAGGGACTACCACCACATTTGCATCACGTTAAACTGTCCCCCAAGGGCCTTAGTGTTCAGGGGTCATCTGACCCGCTGGAACTGCCCTGTCAGGGAGGTGAAGTCCATCCTGTCTTTATCTCCAAATGGGGAAAGCGAGGACCAGAGACATCAAGCTGCCAGGAGTCAAGCCCGGGCTTCTGGCTTTGAAGTCCATGCACTTGTTTTTCCACCACACAGTTTCTATTGGAGCATTTTGTGCTCAGGGATATTTATTTGGCAATGACATGGAGGCAGAGCTAGGTAAGAGCTCCACAGCCAAGACACTGGAAATAAGCTGGGATGGGGGCACACACCTGTGGTCCCAGCTACTCAGGAGGCTGAGGCTGAAGGATCACTTGAGCCCAGCAGTTTAAGGCTGAGCTATGATGGTGCCATTGCACTACAGCCTGGGTGACAGAAGGAGACCCTGTCCCCCACCACTCACAAAAATAAAGAAAATTGTGTATCCCGTCCCCAGCATGTAAATCAAAATTTAAATTATACCAAACCATCAAACAAGAAACTCACACTTATGCTAAAACAAAAATAGCTGCATTCTAGACATTCTGATTGAAATATTCAGGCTTTTATCCAAGCTAAACTTTTCAAGGTTTTACTTGTGGCTGTGGGTTTTGTGTTTCTACCCCCACCCCCCCATACACACACATCCCCACCCCCAGCAGAAGCCAAGAGGGACACGATAGCCAAGGTGTGGGATGAGACTTGGGTGCCGCATCTAGCTGTATTGCCCACCAAGAGCTCTGGGCATGCAGGGGGTGAAGCCAGGACGCTGTATCAGTCCCAGTTATGCCCAGGGGCAGAGGTGGTGGCAAGGGTCTGAGCAACCGATGGCAAGGGTCTGAGTTGCCATGTCCTGGAAGTAGCCTGGTGGTGCACTCAGCTGCCAGCCTCCCTGGTACTGCCTGTTTTCTGAGTCTGCCTCTCCTGCAACTGTGCAACTGGACAGCATTCTAATGCATTCCTCTTCTACTTGAGATGAGACCCGGGCTGCTTGCTACAGAAAAATCCTGACGAGTTGGGGCTCAGAATGAGAAGGGACTGAACCCGAGTAGTTATGCAGGTGAGCAGCAAAAGAGCCAGGGGAAGGGAGAGGCTGGAGGAGAGATAAGACATTGAGGAGGAAGTATAGACAGGGGTGGGGTCAGGAGCAATCCCAGTGGACAGACAGGGAGGAGACACAGGTGATTTCATCTTGACAGTGGCATGGACAGAAGGACAGGCAGGTGCTTTCATGAAATGCTTCTTAAAATGACACCATCCTAGCCAGGCGCAGTGGCTCACGCCTGTAATCCCAGCACTTTGGGAGGCCGAGGCAGGTGGATCACCTGAGGTCAGGAGTTCGAGACCAGCCTGGCCAACATGGTAAAATCCCGTCTCTACTAAAAATACAAAAAATTAACCAGATGTGGTGGCAGGCACCTGTAATCCCAGCCACTTGGGAGGCTGAGGCAGGAGAATTGCTTGAACGCAGCAGGCAGACGTTGTGGTGAGCCGAGATTGTGCCATTGCACTCCAGCCTGGGCAATGAGAACAAAACTCTATCTCCAAAAAAAAAGAGAAAAGAAATGACACCATTCTAAAATGACAAGCATCCTTCTTAAAATGACACCTTGAGCAGAGTCCCTAAAAGGGACAGTTGAGGCCAGGCTCAGTGGCTCATGCTTTGCAATCCTGAGGTTTGGGAGGCCGAGGCAGGAGGACGCCTTGAGGCCAGAAGTTTGAGACAAGCCTGGGCAATATAGTGAGACCCCATCTCTACAAAAAATACAAAATTAAAAAAATTAGCTGAGCATGGTGGTGCACACCTGTAGTCCCAGCTACTCAGGAGGCTGAGGTGGGAGGATCACTTGAGTCCAAGAGTTTGAGGCTGCAGTGAGCTATGATCACAATATTGCACTCCAGCCTGGGTGATAAAGCAAGGCCCCCATCTCTATTAAAAAAAAAAAAAAAAGGAACAGTTGTGAATGCCAACAGACACCCACTGTCTAGTCAGCGACATTCAGTCTCTTGGAGCTGGGCACAAAGACAGTCCATCCCCCGGGGGAGGTTGCTCTCCAGGTCACAAGGTATAGAACCAAATCCCCCTACTCTGGGACTTCGCACTCATACTTTTTGAAATCAGAAATTTCGTCCTTTTTTTTAAAATCAAGATCTTGATATGGGATAATAAAGTTACCAATGAATAGCCCTGCACAACATGGGAAATGTAATAAAAGGTGAAGGCAATAAAAGGTGAAGCTTCCAGTCACTCCACAGTGATACCCACTCGTAGGAAATAAAAGTAATTATCACCTGCCCAACTTGGTCGGCTCACTCTGTGTGCATGGAAGAAAACCATTTCAGAACTTTATTTCCTGTATTGAATGTCGATAATTGGATGTATTTATAAGTCTCTCTGGAAGAAAACAGCTTGTGATTTCAAGATGGGAAAACAGTCTTCCAAACAGTGAGAAACAATATATTCCCCATTTCCACACACACAAAAAGAGCTTGTTTCCTTCGACGTTTTCAGGTGCTGTTGGAATGATTTGCCTTTCTGAAGCCACCATTCCATTTCTCATCTCAAATTGCCTCATAGACCCCGGCAAAGCACTCAGCAGGGACCACTTCATCTGAGGCGGTGACAGGGGCTTCCTTGGAAAGGCCCCTCAGCTCTGCCTGCCTCTTTTCTACAGGAAGATAGATGCCCAGGTGGGCTGGGCTGGGGGAGAAAGGACAGGAGGAGTAGAACGTGATGTGGGGGCTCCTGGGAGGAGGGTGCTGATGGATGGTGGTGACAGCTGGGGTGTGGGCCTGGAGGAAGGAGCAGGCCACACAGGCCTCTAGAGTGGGAGAGCTGTGGCTACTGCTGCAGGCCCTGCAAAAGCCCAAGGCTGGGATCTGCCAGAACCAGGATGGAGAAATGGCCTCCTGGGTATTCCACACCCACCACTCTCCTTGCCTTCCCCCTTGGGAAGACATTGGGTTGCCATATGCCACCCTGCCCCTATCTCACACCCACAGCCCCCTCTATTCTTCCTCTTCTGTTTATTCGGTGCTGGCTTTCTGCGTACAGTCTTCTATTCTCAGCAAAAGCAAACAATCGCGAAACACCCAAATGCCATCTTGTATAGGGCTTTGACCATCTGAGGCTGGTGGCCCCGTGCAGTGGCTTTACTGGCTCTTATTAGCTCTTTTCAGTTCTCTCTGCTAATGCTCCTGAGCTCCTGCCGGAGAGAGGGGTTTGGATCAGCAGTTTCCAGCTCAGATCTCCCCATTAGCCAAGAGGAAGCAGGACTCTCGAAGCCCCGTTCTGAGGCCCTCCCAGATGGTGGGCTCCCCAGGGACAGTGTGGAGGGCTCCTCTACCTCTGTCCACAGACCGAGGATCCTCTGGGCCAGGGCAGGGTCTGGGTCCCTGGCCCTCACAGCATAGCCAGTCCCAGAGTGGCACCGTGGGCCACAACTGGGTAGTGCGGGGCAGAACCAGCATCCAGGCTACCTCCAGTGTGGTGCCACAGAGCCTCTGATACACCAGTGCCCTCAATCCACAGCAGAAGGTGGACAGGGCTCTTCCTGGGACCTCCCCTTCATGGCCCAAGGGTGACTCGTGAGTCAGAGCCTAGCAGGCCGCCACATCTGGGCCTGCCATCTCCAGGCAGCCAGCTATCAGCAGCGTCCATGGAGCTGCAAGAGTGGGGGCTAGATTGTGGGGAATGGGTGGAGGAGGGAAACCTGTCTGGACACAGTGTCCCAGGACACAAGAGGTGTCTTCCCAGGGTGAAGCTTCTTTTGCCAGTCCTGGCAGGGGCGGAGGGGGGCCTTCTGGAGAATAATGCTGGGCCGGCTAACGGGCTACCAGGCTGACCAAGTGCAGACACCTCCCAGCCACCTGTAGGGTTTGATGAGGGGAGACTGTTTCAGCCAAGGGCCTGTGACCTCGGAGGCAATGCTGCGTGAGAGTGCTGCCTGGCGCGCTGCCTTGGCTGATTTACACACTCCCACTTCGACTCTCTAAAATCAATCTTCCCCCAATTGCCTCCTGGCTCCCAGCAACGTCCTGGGTCTGCCCTGCACGAATAACTACAGTCTTCTCCCATACTCTGGGCAGCTTCTGGAGCCCCTGCCAGAGCCTCTGAGGGGGAGGGGTGAGGGGTGAGGGGTGAGGGACAGCCCCATCAGAGCCTCTGATGGGGAGGAGCGAGAGGCTAGGGGCAGCCCTGCCAGAGCCTCTGATAGGGAGGGGTGAGGGGTGAGGGGCAGCCCTGCCAGAGCTATTGATGGGGAGGGGAGAGGGCAGGGGACCTGGGTGGGCAGGGGTCATGGGCAGTGCCTCCTTATTACTGTACACAAACAAGGGAGTTCCACTCAGTTGGTGGGTGCCTTCCTCCTATTATTTTATGAGTGTTTGGGATAATGACTTCGTTTTCATATTAGTAAGCACTCAGAGCTGGCAGCTGGCTTAATTTTGACATATTTTATGTCAAAAGAAATGGTAGTGGGCAGGTGCAATGAGGTGGGGGGGATAGGTTTTCCTTCCTTGAAGGCGCATGGAAAGCTCATTCTGCTTACCCTTTGTTATTATATTTTTTTTTAAGTGCCACTTATTAGGGAGTTGAGTTTCTTAAGCTGAAGGCGGAGCTACTGCTTAATGGGGGGTGTTCCAAGTTCTCGGGGCCCCTGGGCCAGGCAGTGGGGTGTGAATCCTTACCTCTGTTCTCCTCCCTGGAAACTGGCAAGAGGGTGGCGAGAGCTCCTCTTGGACCTTGCCTGGAGGTCAGGGACCCCTGCAAATTGCCCATGTGATGAGGCCCCCCTCTTCCATTAGCTCTCATTTTCCTTATCTGGGTCTGGGAGGTAGGAGGGGCTGTCTGGAGGGGCCACCGTCCTCCTGGCAGCTTTGGCCTCTCGGGCCGTGCCTGCAGGTTTGAGTGTGAAACCTGAAATCCTTTAGCAGCCCGGTGAGGTGGCCCCATTAGCTCCCTCCTGACATGGGGACAGCAGGGATGGTACTGGGCTTCCAGGTAACCGTGCTGCGTGCCCTTCACTACCCTGCTTATGGCTGGCTCCCTTCTTCCGATTTAAGGAGGCTATTCTCCCTGCTTCATGGGGACAAACAGCAGCTGCTTCTGCAGTCACAGCCCCTGGCTCCCAATAGCCTGGCCACGGTGACCCACATCATTGTCTCGATAAAGAAACAAGAAGCATCCCCCAATCCATAGCCTTTGATCAGAAGCCACTTCCAGCTGTGGGACAGCTGCAGGCTGGGGTCAGGAGCCCCACAGGCCTACCTGGGCCACCCATCCACCTGTCCACACACATCTGTACACCCTTGTGTGGCCCTGGGTGCCAGGGACGCCCTCCCCCAACAGTGTGGGGCCCCCTTCCTTCACATGGGCAGTGAGGTCATTCCTCAGGGTATGGTTTCATGAGCTCAGCCCCCGTGTGAGCATTGTCTGGCCTCAGTTTCCTTATCTGTAAAATAGACTTAAAGATAGTCTCGACCTCATAGGGCTGTGGTGAGGTTTCTATGAGCTCACATGTGCAACGCATTTGGGCCGTGCCTGTAATGCCCTGACCCTGTTGGCAGTAGGGAGGGCAGCGTCTGCTGCAGGGTCCCTACCCCTTCTCTGTAGGACTCTGCACCCAGTACCAGTGCCCAGTGGGGCAGAGAAGTAAGCCTTCTGGCAGACTCTCCTTCCTAAACCCTTCTTGGCTGTGCCCACTTCTCGCCTGTCCTCCTCCCTGGCTTCCTTTTCTCCAGCTTCTCCATTCGGCAGCCCAGGAAACCTAGAAAAGATCCTACCAGACTTAACTCACAGGCCCCATAGTGGAGGCCCCGCAGGGTCTGGCCCTTACTTCCCTTAGGCTGCCCCTCTCTCGCGCACACTCTTCGGGCTGCTGCACCTTTAGAGTCCTCCAGTTGCCCCCCGGCCTTTGCTCAAGCCCTTTCCCTTCTTAAAAAAAAAATCCCCACCTCTGTCCCGACCCTAGCCTGAATTAGTCTCCCTCCTCTCCTCCCACGTGGTTTCTTTATTCCTATGTGTTCTTCTCCCGGGTTGGCTGGGACGCCAGATCGGGGGCTGAACCAGAATCAAGGTGTCCTCTGCTTCAGGATCTCCCTCCTGCCACGCAAAGGAGGAAGATGCTGCCCGCTACCCCTACCTACTGTCTCCTGTAGGCAGCCCGCCCATTTATGCTGGTCGCGCTCTTGGGCCCGCCCCTCTCCGGGAGCCCCGCCCCTTCAGGGATCCGCTCCTCCCCAGGTACCGCCCCTTCCCGTACCGTGGAGTTTGGCTCTGGAGGAGGTGGGTCCAGGACTCCCGGCCCCACCCCCTGCCCCGCCCTTTCCCCGCTCTTACCCCGCCCCACGCATTGGGACCCGGAGGGGCTCAGCTGACGCCGCACTGCACGTGACGCCGGTGCCGGGCGAATATGGCGGCGGCCACCGGGTGAGTAGTGCACCTCCCTCGCTCTTTCCCGCTGGCGTGGAGAGGGGCATGGGTGTCCCAGCCGGACCGCGGGTGAGAGCCCCAACCGGGCTCGCTGAATGCCGCGGGTAGGTGCCTCTTCCCGTCGGCCCAGAGTCCGAGCGCCGGTCGGCGAGCTTCACGCTCTGAGTCAGGGTCAGCGCGGCGGCCGCAGCCCCTCTCCACCCTCCTGGCTGGCTCAGGCCCTGTCTGCGCGCGTCTGGCTGCCCCACTGTGTGCGGCTGCGGTGGGGGCTGGGGTCGACACGCATGTTCGCTGCCAAGACCCCCAAGTGGGAGGGCGGCGTTGCGAGGACCGCAGGCACTCGGGCGCTTCCCAGAGGAGGCGGTATTTGAGACGGACTTGGAATTCCCTTTTCCCCGCAGGGCACGTCCACATTTCTTTCAGGGGCCAAATGTCACCTCCTCAGGGAATCCTTTTCTAACCATCTATCCCACTTTTTGTGCCCTTATCATTACCTGATAAACCATATACAGCATTGTTTGTACTTGTTCATTATCTTCTCTGCATTTAGAGTGCAAGGGCAGGTCCGTTAACCTGGTTCTCACTAGCCCAGTGCCTTGCACACAGTAGGTGCTCCATACTGGGCTGAATGAAAGAAGGCTGAGTGGTCCTAGTGGGAGGAAGGGTGGACAGATGGGTTTACCGGAGCGTTGGGCGGACTCTCCCAGATAGGGAGCATCTGAGCCCAGGGTAAGGGACAAAGGTTGAGAGTTCAGAGTGTTCTGGGGACAGGGGTGCATGCCTGGGGCGGGAAGGTGTGGTGTTCCAGGTGGCTTCTTCAGACTTTGCCCTGAGGGGCTGGAAGGGTTTTGTTACTAGCTGCTGGATCTGTTTTAAAAGAGTAGGCTCGGCCGGCGCGGTGGCTCACGCCTGTAATCCCAGCACTTTGGGAGGCCGAGACGGGCGGATCACAAGGTCAGGAGATCGAGACCATGGTGAAACCCCGTCTCTACTAAAATACAAAAAATTAGCCGGGCGCGGTGGCGGGCGCCTGTAGTCCCAGCTACTCAGGAGGCTGAGGCAGGAGAATGGCGTGAACCCGAGAGGCGGAGCTTGCAGTGAGCCGAGATCGCGCCACTGCACTCCAGCCTGGGCGACAGAGCGAGACTCCGTCTCAAAAAAAAAAAAAAAAAGAGTAGGCTCCCTTGAGCTATGTGTGAGTTCAGTGGGAGAAGGTGTGGGTCTGGTGGCTCAGTGGGGTAGAGGGGGCTTGGTGTAGGATGGGGCAGTATTCCAGATGCCAGGTTGGAAACTGAGGTCAGAATGGGGGAATCTAGTGGACTGAATGCATCTCTCTTTTTAAGATGCAGGGAAAATGGCAACAGAAAGTGGGTTCTCATTTGGCCCCCAAGGTTGAGGGAGCTTAGGACATACAAATCAAACATTTTGTGGGCACCTGCTGTATTCCGGGAATAGCATTGGGCCTTCCCTTAGGTACTCACAGGCCACTGGGGCAGATGGACACATGGGACTCTGTCATCCATCTGCTTACCTGTGGTCTTGGCATTTGCAAAGGAGGGACATGGATTCTGAGCTCAGGGAAAGTGCTGGAAGGCTTCACTCCCTGGATGACTTTTGTGCTAATCCTTCAGCAATGAGACTCCCTTCGGGTAGAGAACAGTGCAGACAAAGTCTCAGATGGGTGTCAAGGAACTCAGGGTCAGATCTTTGAATCCAGCCTGTGACCCTTTTAAAGGGTAGAATGAGCAGGCTGGTGCCCAGCTGTGGGTGTGCTGTCTCTCTGTTTAGGCTGGCTTGGTGCTCACAGGAAGTGCCAGGGGTTGCATTTGGGTTCAGGACTCCAAGCTGGCCTGAGACCTGCTGCTCTCCTGCAGGAACCAAGCTGATGTCTGGATAGGACCAAGTCTGGAACTGACTGGATCCTGGAATGAGAGCTTTTCTTTTTCTCTTTCTTTTTTTGTTTTTGTTTTTTTTGAAACGGAGTTTTGCTCTTGTTACCCAGGCTGGAGTGCAATGGCACGATCTCGGCTCACTGCAACCTCTGCCTCCCAGGTTCAAGCGATTCTTCTGCCTTAGCCTCCTCAGTAGCTGGAATTACAGGCGTGTGCCACCACGCCCAGCTCATTTTTTGTATTTTTAGTAGAGAGGGAGTTTCACCATGTTGGCCAGACTGGTCTCGAACTCCTGACCTCAGGTGATCCACCCACCTTGGCCTCCCAAAGTGCTAGGATTACAGGTATGAGCCACTGCGCCTGGTCCCAGAATGAGAGCTTTTCTAGCAGAACGAATTCTCTGGGCCACCACACAGGGTGGGTGAGGGAGGCAAAACAGAGTGGCAGTGTCATGCACGTCCATGTGAAGAGACCACCAAACAGGCTTTGTGTGAGCAACATGGCTATTTATTTCACCTGGGTGCAGGCGGGCTGAGTCCGAAAAGAGAGTCAGCGAAGGGAGATAAGGGTGGGGCCGTTTAATAGGATTTGGGTAGGTAAAGGAAAATTACAGTCAAAGGGGGGTTGTTCTCTGGCGGGCAGGAGTGGGGTTACAAGGTGCCCAGTGGGGAGCTTTTGAGCCAGGATGAGCCAGGAAAAGGAATTTCACAAGATAATATCATCACTTAAGGCAAGGACCGGCCATTTTCACTTTTGTGGTGGAATGTCATCAGTTAAGGCGAGGCAGGGCATTTGCATTTCTTTTGTGATTCTTCAGTTACTTCAGGCCATCTGGGCATATCTGTGCAAGTCACAGGGGATGCCATGGCTTAGCTTGGGCTCAGAGGCCTGACAGGCAAGTCTTAGAAAGGTGTGCTATTGAGAGGGCGTGGGAGCTTCCAGAGCCTGGCAGTCTCCTTGGGAAGAGCCATCCCAGTCTGGTATGGGGCTTTCCCGTGGGTACTTTGAGCCTGAGGTTGACCCCAGTGGCTTCCTTAAGAGCAGATCGATTAAGTATGTTTCCGGCTCAGCTCCCAGCTGCACCCACAGGACAGATCATAGAGTCAGGCGTAAGTCACGCCAGCAAGTCACGGCCATGGCCATGGGCTCCGTGGGAGTTGGATTTGGTTGTCTGTAGAATCCTACCGGAGCCTGGGACAGAGGGGGTCCATGAGAGTTCCAGGTGACTGGGGTGTGCCCCATATGATTTGGGGAGTAGGGGAAGCCCTAAACTAGCATCTCAGATTCAATTTGAAACTCAGGAGTCTACTCTGGGAGTGTTTCAGGGTTGATCCTACTTTCTCTTGCTAGTCTGGGTATAGGTTTCAGGTTGAGACAGAGTGCTGTGACGTCACCTCCCATCCCCTCATGGAGGGGGTCCCTATCCCATGGCCCTTGGTGGCACTGCTGTCTCCTTGAGCCATGCTTTGAGCATTCCACAGTCAGGGTTGATAATTTGAAATATCTCAGCTCCAGCCAGACCTGTCTGCATCTGCTCCCCGACATGGCTTTTTCCATTCCCTTCTTCCCTTGCACACTCACCCGCTATCCCTGGAATGCTCTTGTCCTCTATGTGATTGTTCAAATTTTTGCAGGCCCAGCTCAGATGGTTCCCTTTCCCAGAAGCCTTTCCCAGCCCTCCGGTAAAGGCTGAGTGCTCAGAACTCTGGAGCACGCGGTTTTCTCCCCAGCAGGACACATTTCCACGTCTACCCATTGTGGGTTAGGAGTTGCTTCCCTTCATGCCTCTCTTAGCATCCTTAGAGCCCAGGGGTTCTGTTGTATCCTCAGGCTCAGGGCCAGTCTGTGGCTGCCCTGTGATTGGTGCTTGATGAAATGAATGAAAAGGGGATTTACTCTAAATTAGTACAGCATCCCATCCTGCTTTCCTGGGAGACTCCTAGTGATTGAGGGAAGGAGTCACGGTGACAGAATTCCGAGGAATAGGATGAAGAAATAGCTTTAATTCTTTCACTGAGTGGCTCCCAGGAGCTGTTGCAGAGCCAGAAAGAGGCAATAGGTGAGCTCTCCTGGGCGTGTACCTGTTGGGCCATAGGTTACACTGGAGTCAGCATTCTTCTGGAGAGTCTTCTGCAGGACTCAGATTGTGGGTCACGAGCCCAACCCCACCCTAATGTGAACCTTGCGCTCCAGGAGCAGAAGACTCAGGCCGACTCTGGGGGCTGGGGATGGGTGGGCCTGTGGGAGGCAGGCTGGTCACTGAGTGTCCTTCCCTGGCTCTTCCCCAGGTCCTGACTCCACACAGCCCTCTCTTGGTTTCTGTGTATGCTGAGAAGTGCAAGGTGGAAGATGCTGGTCAGTTGCCTCAAGGTCCTCTCCAGCTGTGGCAACCCTCTCCAGCCTGGCGCTTACGGTCAGGCACCCAGTGGGCTGCCCGAGCGTCTGTCTGGTGCCTGGCCCCACGCTGGAGGCTGAGGGGAGGAGGTGGCTGGTCCTTGGCTGGCCTCTCCTGCTGGGAGTTTAGCGGTGTGGCCCTATCTAGAAGTGGCCCCACAGTTTTTTTTTTTTTTTTTTTTTGAGAAAGAGTCTTGCACTGTCACCCGGGCTGGAGTACAATGGCACAATCATGGCTCACTGCAACCTCTGCCTGCTGGGTTCCAGCAGTTCTCCTGCCTCAGCCTCCTGAGTAGCTGGGATTACAGGTGCCTGCTACCACGCCTGGATAATTTTTTTGTATTTTTAGTAGAGATGGGGTTTCATTATGTTGGCCAGGATGGTCTCGAACTCCTGACCTCGTGATCCACCCACCTCAACCTCCCAAAGTACCTTGTTTACAGGCATGAACGACCGCGCCTGGCCAGCGACTCCACATTCTAGTGCACATTCTAGATTTTTCCTTGTCTGTGCAGTGGACCCCACAGGCATCAGTGAAACCTATGCACCATTCTTGGCATCGTGGTTTTTTTTTGTTTTTTTTTTTTTGAGAGGGAGACTCACTCTGTCGCCCAGGCTGGAGTGCAGTGGCTTGATCTCGGCTCACTACAACTTCCACCTCCCAGGTTCAAGTGATTCTCCTGCCTCAGCCTCCCGAGTGGCTGGGATTATCGGTGTACACCACTATGCCCGGCTAATTTTTGTATTTTTAGTAGAGACAGGGTTTCACCATGTTGGCCAGGCCGGTTTCGAACTCCTGACCTCAGATGGTCTGCCTGTGTTGGCCTCCCAAAATGTTGGGATTATAGGCGTGAGCCACCGTGCCTGGCTGGCATAATGTTTTTAAATGCATGAAATAAGTACAGAATATTTCAAAAATAAAATCCAATTATTTGGAAATACAGTTATCAAAATGTTACATAAATTTGAGACAGGGTCTTGCCCTGTCCCCCAGGCTGGAGTGTAGTGTTGGGATCTCTATTCACTGTAGTCTCTGCCTCCAGGGCTCAAGCAGTCCCGCTGCCTCAGCCTCCCGGGTAGCTGGGACCACAACCACAAGCCACCGTTCCTGGCTAATTTTGTGTTTTCGGTAGAGATGGGGTTTTGCCATGTTGCCCATTCTGGTCTCAAATTCCTGCCTCCCACAGTGCTGGGATTATAGGCATGAGCCGCTGCGCCTGGCCCAACTACTTTAATTTTGAAGTTGTGAGGTGCAAAAGTGATATTTCGAGATACTGCAACAGCAATAACGTGATATTAAAATACCTTTGATTTTTGCTAGTGACAGATTAACATGCATTGCTGACACTGAGTAGTTTGTTACTTATGTGAATAATTGAAGAAAATGTAAATTTGAATTGGAGGTTAGAGAAAATAAAGGTACAGCTTTTTCCCATCCAAGTAGATGGAGCCCCTAATTTTGAGGATGAATCCTTGGGGGTCCCTAGGCCTTAGGTAAGAGCCCTGCAGTTGGCTGTTAAGGAGAGGGTGGCCCGGTACTGATATGGGGGTGTGGGTTGTATGGAGACAGGGATGGCTTGCAGGGGCAGTGGCGTCCTACCCTCCTTGGGAACTGGCCTCAGTCTTGGTCACTCCGTTCTTGGTCCTGGGCTGCTTACCGGGTCTTGGTTGTTGCCAGGGCAGCCGGGATCCTGGCCTCTGGGTCTCAGAGACTTGTTCTGTGGGTCTCTGAGGCCCTAGAGCTCTTGCGCCCTGTCTGTCTGCAGCAAAGCATGGCTTATTTACCTTGGGACCTGGGGATGATAATGGCTTTTGCCTTTTAAATTCCGGATGCCACTTAACAAAAACTGCAGCAGAAACCTGTTGGAGATGTTTTATTGGTGCTGCATTTGCTGAATTTGCAGGAAGAATTCATCTGTGTTGGCTCTGAGCCTGACAGTCTCTCTGGGGGTTTGGTTTCTGCCATGAGAAATCAAAGGGCATGTCTCTATAAAACTTTATTCCTTGGTGTCCTGTAATTAATGACTGTAGCGTATTGCCCTGCCTCGTGGCTCAGGCTAGCCCTTCTCATGCACAGGGTGGGTTCTGTTCTGGCAGAGCCCTGTGGAGAAGTAAGCATGGTTGTAGATTTTTTTTTTTTTTGAGACGGAGTCTCGCTCTGTTGCCCAGGCTGGAGTGCAGTGGCGTGATCTCGGCTCACTGCAATCTCCGCCTCCCGGGTTCATGCTATTCTCCTGCCTCAGCCTCCTGAGCAGCTGGGACTACAGGCGCCCACCACCACGCCCGGCTATGGTTGTAGATCTTCTTTGCAGTGGCAGCTGAGTGCTCAAGGAGAAGGTGGCTTATCAAGTTTTCTGCTCAGCCCTTGGGATCCCAGTCCGTGTGCCCTGAGAAATTTCAGTCTCTCAGAAGGTTCTGGACAAGGGGAAGGCCAGCCCTTCTGCGAGCATTGCAGGTGGGGGCCAGGCTGGTGGCTGAGGATGGGCATTTTAGGCTGGTCGTGCTGTTCGACGACTGTGGCTGAGGCTGTCCATAGCAGGGCCTCGGTGTCATTGCCCCTGTGCTGTTGGGGACTCTGCAGAGATGAGTTTTGCCCCTGTGCCCATCCCACCATGGGCTTTCCCGAGTGAAGGGCGTGGGAGGCTGTGGGGGACGTCTGAGCACAAGGTGCTGGTGACTGCACTTTCAGTTCCTGATGGCATGGCCATCTGGGATGTGGTCATGTTTACAAACTCTCACCGACTTCCCTCTGTCCTTTCATCCCGATGGCTGAGTGTGGGAGAAAAGCAGCCATAGCCCAGAGGAAGCTCTGGCTGCTGGTGTCCACCCAGCCACCTGTTCACCCTCCTGGGAGGGTAGGAAGGGTATGTGGGGGAGCTCTAGTCATGTCAGTATGTGCGGCTGCTTCTGACCCTCCACCCTTCCTGGGCAGGCTGGGGCTCCAGGGCTGCTTCCTGCCCCGCTGCGGCTGATGTGGCATCTTCTCATCCCACAGCTGTGTGTGTGGTCCTGTGTGTCATTCAGCAGATATGTGTTGAGCATTTGCTGTGTGTCAGGCAAGGTGCCAGATGAGGGCACCGCAGTGACCGAGGCAACGTGGAGCTCCATCTCCCAGTGTTTCCACCCGAGGGGGTGGGCTGGAGAACACCAGGAAGCACCAGGCAGCACCCGCTGCATTTAGGTTGGAAGGTGCTGAGTGCTAAGCGTTGTCTTAGCCAGGGACCTGGCCCCACATTAGGAGTTTACTCCAGGGGGCCACTAAGGAGAGTGGAGAGTGGGGACGATATGCAGAGCTGTGCGCACGTTAAGGGAACCCAGGAAAGAAGAGTGGGGAACCTGGTCAGAAACCCAGCAAGGGCCGTGCTGTGGGGCAGGGTGGCCTCATCAGAGCAGTGGCCCTGGGTGGAGACGTGCCCCCAGCCGTTTAGTTCCAGGGTCCCCAGGGAGGGAGCCAGGGGAGTGGATCCACTGTCCTCCTCCTTCTCCTCCTGCCTCCAGCCTCTTTTGCCTGCCGTAGGCTCAGCGTGCCTGGAGGCAGGAGGCAGCATCCGCGCTGAGGAGGTTGGGTAGGTCAGCCTCTGGGTACAGTGCAGGGGGGTGTATCTGGAGAGCAAGTGGGGAAACCTCAGGCCAGGGACTAGTAGGGGGTTGGGCAAGGAGAAGAGTTGCAGGTTCAAAGAGGGAGGCTGGGGTAGACCACCCTGAGAAGGTCGTATTGGAGCCAAGATGTGCAGAAGGTGTCACCTGCTTGTGTGACCCTGGCAGGAGGGTCAGGGCCTCTGAGGGTCCCATGTGAGGTGAGTGTAAGAGGTGCCCCAGGCAGCTTCACAGTGCTGCACTGTGAGGGCAGGTTTCATCCGCAGCTTCACTGCAGTTCCTGGGTAGCGCTCTCTGCTCTCACCAGCTCTGGGATGTCCCTGCCTCCTTGACCTCCATGCCCACCCACTGTCCCCTGGCTGGAGAGCCTGCAGGGGCTCCCTCCTGCATACCCCGCCCCTGCTTACTCCTCCTCCACCTCATCCCCATTGTCTCTCCACACCCGCCCCGGCCTCCAGCCTGCTTGCTGGGACCACCGTCTGTTTATTCATTCATTCCATAGATACTGACACCTGCTCTGTCCCTGCCTTCAGGGAGCTTACATGTTACCTGGAGGGCCAGCAAACAAATAAATGAAGAGTGATGGGGGCTCTAAAGAGACGTGAAGAGAGCTGGGGGGTGGGTTGGGTAGGAAAGGGGCATTTCTGCAGAGGCTGGGTAAAAGGGCCCTTGGGAAGAGCATTCCCCACAGGGCACCGCAGCGGCAACGGCTGGAGTGTTCTGGCTGTTTAGGGATGAGCGAGGATGCTGCAGCAAAGGAAACCAAGGGTGAACTGGGGGCCTGGATCCCTCGTGGCTGGGGAGTGAAGTCTGCACTCAGAGAAGCCAGCCAGCACGGGGTCGGGCAGAGAGTGTGTGCTGGGATTGGCATTTCGAAAGGGCCATTGTGGCAGAAGGTGCAGACCAGGCTGTGGGGAAGCTGGGGCCAAGAGCGCCGTTGAGAGTTGCCTGCAGTTGTCTAGATGGGACATGGGGCGGTGGCCCTGGGGATGGGGATGTGCATTGAAGGTAGAGTCCAGACCTTGCTGGTGGCCAGGAGGTTGGATGAGATAGGAGGTCAGGAGGGCCTGCAGGACTGTCCAGGCGCAGGTGCTTTGTGTTGGGGGAGGCTGGGGAGGAGCGGCTTTGGTTCAGGGCCATCTTCTGCCTGCTGAGGGTGGCCGATGGGTCTGTGAGTCTGGAGCCAGACGTCATTGGTCTGCAGATGCAGATGGTCCTTTGAGCTGAGGGATTGGGTGAGCTCAGCTGAGCTGAGGGAAGGAGCTGGTTAGGGAAGAGGCCCCAGGGTTGGGCCAAGCTGGGCTTCAGCAGGGAGGTTGGGCCGGGAGCTGGGGGCCTGGCTGGTAGGGAGCCTGGACCAGCTGCTGTTGGGGAGGGTTTCCACAGAGAGAGTGGCCCCCAGGGTCATGGGCACCAATGCAGCAGGACTGGGGACCTGCTGCAGATTCGAGTGTGCAGTCCCTATGGCCTGCTGGGCAGTTGGTTGGGGGACAGAGGAGCAGGGGGGTGGAGTCAGGACAGCATGGGTGATGGAGGGGAGACAAGCCCCTGTGGTTCTCAGGGGGACCAGTGAGGGGCTATTTCTGGGTCAAAAGCAGGTGGAGCTCGGGCAGCTTGCCCCGTGCTGATGGGGGTCCCACGGCAGGCTCGGGCCTCCGGTCACCCCGATCTCAGGTGTGGGCATGCTTGGAGATGCTAACAGAGGCCTGTGTGGCTGTGTGTGCTCTTGCCTCTGCAGACCCTCATTTTGGCTGGGGAATGAAACCCTGAAGGTGCCGCTGGCGCTCTTTGCCTTGAACCGGCAGCGCCTGTGTGAGCGGCTGCGGAAGAACCCTGCTGTGCAGGCCGGCTCCGTCGTGGTCCTGCAGGGCGGGGAGGAGACTCAGCGCTACTGCACTGACACCGGGGTCCTCTTCCGCCAGGTGAGCCTGCCCCCTTGGCCGCAGGTGAGCGGGCCTGTGATGGGGCCTCTCGCCTGAGCAGGAGTTGGAGGCCCCAGCTTGGCCAGAGCTGCCTTTTGTGGCCCTCCCTGAACCTCCGTTCCCTCGCCTGGGAAGTGGTCCAGGGGCTCCTTGAAGATGTAGAACTTGAAGATGTGGGGCGGTGGGTGGGCCACCTGCGGGCAACCAGCCTGATCATGGTGGCCATGGCTGAGAGTCACTGGCAGCACTCAGTCCCCAGGTACAGGAACATGAGGACCCACCCAGGAAGACTGTGAGGCTCTGAGCTTGGCCCACTTTCACAGATCTTAGCATTACACCCATTTTGCAGATGAGAAAACTGAGGCTCAGAGGGAAAATGACTTGCCAAGAGGTGGAGTTGGGATTAGAACCTCGTCTTCCATCTCTAAATCTAGTGCTATTTTCTCCCCGCTGCCATGCCCAGAGCTGGAGCCTGACCACAGCGGGAGCTTCAGAACCTCTCTGGGGCGGGCAGAGCCTAGGGAATGTGTCCATGCGACATCCTGGCAAGAAGAGAGATGGGAATGCGAAGGGGAGCCCAGTGTGGAGAGGATATGGGAAGGCATGGCTTCCCTAGCTGAACCCTGTTGCCCCGGCAGTCCACAGATGGGCTGAGACCCATTGCTGAGCGACCGCAGACCATTTTTTTCTTTACTAAAAGCACCTTCTGCCCGAAGGGGCCCGTCTGTCCGCTGTTGTTCACACAGCTGCAAGCCTGCAGTCCCATGGCAGTGAGAGACATGGCGGTCTAAATAAGTTTTCTCTGGCCAGTCTTGATGCTTCTCCAGGTTTAAATATTCTGCGGCTTAAAAACCGATTTCCTAAATTCAGCTGTTGGCTCCCTTTCTGATGGTATGCAAGGCTAATTTTGGAAGAGATCCTCCTCCACCGTACCTATGTGACGTCCTTTTAGCGCAGCATTCATCCCTAAACACTGAAGTCATCAGCCGCCCCGGGGGTGGGAGAGGGAAGTAAGAAGTCCTAAATGGAAGAATCCCATTTCCGTGCAGATATCCGGCCTGGGCACTGGAATCTGGGGGGCGTCTTGCCTGCCTGCACGTGGCAGAGAGGCAGGGCTGAGCTGGATGTGTGGTGGTGCTGGGCGCCCTGTCATGGACCTAGGGGGTGGGAATACAGGGGGGCTTGGGCACATACCCGAAACCTGCAGCATCAAGGAGGGCTCCCAGCAGGGTGGAGGAGCTGTCAGGTTGCCCCCTGCCAAACCACGGGAGGATGAGCCAGGGAGTCGGGTGCTGAGGGGAAGGGATGTCTGGGGCTGGGGTCAAGCCTGTCGCAAGCCTGTTGCAAGAGGCTGTCGGTCTGAGCTGCCTCTCTGGGGTGCTGCGATGCAGCCACCGGTCCCTCCTTGCACCTCACATTCCACTGGCTAACAAGAGTTCTTGTTCCTGCCACAGGAGTCCTTTTTTCACTGGGCGTTCGGTGTCACTGAGCCAGGCTGCTTCGGCGTCATTGATGTTGACACTGGGAAGTCGACCCTGTTTGTGCCCAGGCTTCCTGCCAGCCATGCCACCTGGATGGGAAAGTAAGGAGCAGCCTGGCTGAGGCACCGCGGCTACCAACCATGGGCTAGGGGTGGGGAGGGGAGGTGGAGGGGAGGTGGGATGGGAGGGCCGGGCTGGGCCTGGGGATGGGGAGTAGGGAAGAACTGCAGGAGGAAGGGCATGCGGTCAGGGCTGTGACAGCCTGCCTCGCACCAGAGCCCTGCACCCTTGGTTGGGAAGGGATGTTACAGCTGGAGTACAACTGTGTCGTAGGAGTTATTAAGAAATTATTTTAGGTAGATAGAGAGGAAAAGGGATCCTTGGGAAGTTTTCTGGTAAAGCCCCAGCTCCTAAAGCCAGGCAGGCAACCTTTGATATACAGATGCAGGCCATTAGAAACTGGATCCACCCAACATGGCGATTCCCAAGGCCTTCTTGCCTTTGCC
Source organism: Rhinopithecus bieti (assembly GCF_001698545.2). Taxonomy (NCBI): domain Eukaryota; kingdom Metazoa; phylum Chordata; class Mammalia; order Primates; family Cercopithecidae; genus Rhinopithecus; species Rhinopithecus bieti. The sequence continues at coordinate 588,813 of NW_016816687.1, forward strand.
CCACATGTTCCTGGCAACATGGCTGCCCCCACATATCCCTACATGTGTAGAACATCCATGGTACCCTGCATTTGCATATTAAAAGGCTAGGGTGGGAGGGCCAGCTTTTTCCGTGGGCTATGTGAATAACGTGCTTGGTCAAACCAATCCCCTGAGCCCTATGCAAATCAGACACCACCTCCCCCAGCCTCCGCATATATACCTGGGCTGGTGGCCACTGCACTTGGGGACCTCCTCTTTCAGCTTTGGAGTCCCCCTTCCTCTGTCTCTGTACAGAGGAGCTACTTCCTTCTGTCTTCTTCCTTCCTTCTTGTCTATTAAATTCTCCACTCCTTAAAACCACTCCATGTGTGTCCATGTCGTTTTTTCTAATTCGACTCGAGACCGAGAACCATGGTGTTCCTCCACTCATCAGAGCCCTGTCAGCTGGGGGCCTTGTTTGTTTAGAAGTGCAATTTGTTAATCCTGAAATTCTAGCTTCCTCGCTCTGTGAAAACGTCTGAGGCTTTGGCCCTGGGAGACCGTCACTCCTGCATGGCATCGACAGGTGTGGCATGGCCCTGTGCGTGCCTGAGGGTGGTGGGTTGGGTTGGGGTTGGGGGACTGCCTTTCTGAGACCTGTTGCTGATATGCTGGGTGTGTTATTTGCTGCCTGCCTCTGCACACAGTGCAGGCCCTGCCCTCCTGGCCCACATGTGAGATGGAGCAGAGGCTCTGGCTACGGTGCACCTGCCTCCACCCTCCACGGTGCCTACTGTTCCAGGTTCCCCCACCCCCGAGGAGCTGTTCTGCCTGCTCAGAGGTGCCAGGGTGGACGCTGTACTTAACCAGGGAGGTTTGAGGTGATCAGAGGATCCTGCTAAATGCTGGCCGCCTCGCTGCGTGTCATCTCCACCTGGAGAGTGATTATTCCGTGCTAATGTATAAATTGCAGCCTTTGCTGCCTGGTGCCCCAGAACGCTCATTACCAGGTGGGCTGGAGAGGCTGTGACTGGTTTGAGTGACAAGGCCCCTGGCTGCCACAGGGACTGGGCTCTGTGCCGAGGGCCGGGGCCACAGTGGGGCTTCCCCTGCTTCCAGCACCACCCTCCCCTCACCCTCCCTTCAGTGCAGACTCCGTTTCTGCCTTTGTTGGCTGTGGTGTGTGCTGCTCCTGCTGTCTCAGGGAGAGGGGTTCAGGCTTACAAGTTGGTGATCATTCTGCTTTTAGGCTGCTTGGCAGGATCCCAGCCTGACAAGACTGGGATCTTTGCTGGGCAGGACTCAGCCTGGAGCACAACTGGCAGCAGAAGAAAAGAGGGCTGTTTCTCCTGGGGGTGATCTCCTGGCTCAGCCCCTGGGAAGAAGGGCACGGAGTGGACACACCCGGGCCGAGTGCCTTTGGGGCTTCTACTGGGCTGCCCCTCGGAGGCCCTCACCTGACGGTGCCTTCCCATCCTGTTGTGATCTTTACTGTCGACCTTCATCTCATTCCTGGTGGAATCCTTATGACTGCCATGTTATAAAAAGAAATGGCTCAGCATGGGGGCGTGACCCGTGCAGGTCCTGCCGCCGGGTCTTGCTGGAGCTGTGGTTGGAGGCTGAGCTTGCCTGCTTGCTCAGTGTGGCTTCTGAGGGGCCGTGGGGCTTGCGAGTGGGTCTGGTCATGTTTGGGGCTCTAGTTCCTTCCCTGTGATGCCGCTCTGGAAGCCCCCCAGGACTGGAGTTACAGTGCTGGCCAGTGTAGCGGCGGTTATATCTGTGACACTGACACGAGGCAGGGATGGTTCCAGGAGGCAGATTGTCGTGTCCAAAAATGGCCACAGCAGTGTTTCTGGACACTCACTGTCTGCAGGTGACATCTGTTTCCCTCCTGCCTGACCCAGGTCTGGGCCTCATGACCAGGTGGCGGTACTGCTGTGTGACGTCTGAGGCTTGACTGTAAACTGCATTGTGGCTTCCACCTGGTTCTCTCCCGTGGGGTGCTTGCCCTGGGAACCCACCCGCCACATCATGAGGAAGCACAGACTCCCCACAGGGGGACCCCAGCGGCCAGCAGCACCAGCCACCAGCGTGCATGAGCCCCAGGTGGTTCCGAGCCCCAGCCTTCCACCTGCTGAGGTCCTAGATGTGGAGCAGAGCTTTGCTGTCCTCTCCGGGCTCGGTCCGAATTCCTGACCTTCAGAGTCCATGAACATGATCGGTGGTCTTGCACTCCATTAAATGTTGGAGTGGTTTATTCCCCAGCCATTGTAACTGGGACAGCAGTGACGAAGAGTTTAGGTTTGCTTTCTGCAGGAGGATTCTCCCAGCATCCTCTCTCCACCCAGAGCAGAGTTGTGGCCTCAGCCTTTCTTGCAAGTGGCACGCTTCAGGACGAGTGAGGGCTCCTGCGCCAGGGGATCCTTGACTCTGGGTGACACCTGCAGTTTTGACCTGGCTGCCCTCTCATCCTCCTCATGGCCCTTACTGCTGGCTCAGAGCCTGTTGACATGTCCCACTGCTCAGAGAAGCAGCTCAGCAGTCAGGGCGGATGCCTCCTCTGTGTGCATGCTGGGCAGGTCAGATCAGGCAGCCTTCATCCCAAGGGGGCTTCTGGCCCCATAGCTGAGAGGTAGACCCTTGTGTCCTGCCATCCTGGTTCCCTACCACAGCCACCCCCAGCAGGCGTCTCCATTCCTCTGCCCTGGGATGACCCTGTCTGAGTCTCTACATCCTGAACCCTCGGGAGAGAAGGCTCAGTTGTAACAGAGCAGTGGTGGCGAGGTTGACTGTGTGGGACCGGAGCTGGGGAGTGGCCAGATCTGATTGCATAAGGCTGCTTCCAGCTGCTCCTGGAATCAATAGGGCACCGGGAGCGAGGCTGACAGGAGTACCTGGCCTTTGCAAGCAAAACCCACCAGACTGCACATTTGACCTTCAGCTCCTCAGCTTCCTTTTGAGTCCCTATCTGATGGTTTTTGAAAATCCATCTGGCAGATACTGCGATCCAAAGTCGCCCAGGGAAACGACACCCCCGTCTGCAGGATCTGCCACTTCCTGCGGAAATGGTCTCGCTGTTGTCAGGGTTGCAGACGCCTGGGGCCGTGGGCAGCCTGAGGCCGGCCCACTCCTCACCCCAGGCCCGTTCTGGGACGAGGAGGGTGGTAGTTTTGAATGCATTTTTATTCCGAGTCTCTGCTCACAACAGTGTGTGGTGTCTTTTTGATGTGAGAGCGTTTCCCATCATTTTTCATCGGAGTCGGGCTTAGTGGAGGGTGGCTTTGGCTGTGGGCCTCTGTGAGTCAGTGCCCCACGCAGCTTCAGAGCCCAGAGTTGAGGAGCCACTTTGACCAGGTCGGGGGGCCCTCCTGGAACCTTTATACTTTGTACCCTGTTCCGTCCCTGGCTCTGGTATGCAGGGAGGGGCGCTCAGCCTTCCCAGGGCCATACCCACATCTTGTGTGAGAGATGGATGTGGGTATGGTGGGAGGGTTTGCACATGTATGGTGTATGTGTGGGGGGCTGTGTGTGCATATGGAGTGCATACCTGTGTGTGGTGTGGTGCATGTGGAGGGGTGGGTAGGTATGGATGTGATGTGGAGAGGACGTGTGTGGGGGGTGTGTGTGAGGTGTGTGATGCATGTAGAGTATGTTGTGTGTGGGGGGGCATTGCTGTGTTTGTGGTGTGTGTGGTGTGTAGGGTGTTTGTGATGGGGTGTGTGGTGTATAGGGTGTTTATGAGGAGGGGTGCATGTGGGTGTGCGTGTGCTGTGTTTGTGTGGTGTGTAGGGTGTTTGTGATGGGGTGTGTGTGTGATGTGTAGGTTGTGATGGGAGTGTGTGTGCTGTGTTGTGTGTGGGTGTGTGTGGTGTGTAGGGTGCATGTGAGGGAGGGTATGTGGGCATGTGTGTGCTGTGTTGTGCGTGGGTGTATGTGGTGTGTAGGGTGTTTGTGATGAGGGTGTGTGTGTGTAGTAGGGTGTTTGTGATGGTGTGGTGGGTGTGTGTGGGTGTGAGTAGTGTGTAGGGTGTTTGTGATGGGGGTGTGGTGGGTGTGAGTGTGCTGTGTTGTGTGCAGGTGTGTGGTGTGTAGGGTGTTTGTGATGAGGGTGTGTGTGTGTGTTTAGTATGTAGGGTGTTTGTGATGGGGATGTGTGTGTGTGTAGTATGTAGGGTATTTGTGATGGGGGTGTGTGTGTAGTATGTAGGGTGTTTGTGATGGGCTGTGGTGGGTGTGAGTGTGCTGTGTTGTGTGTGGGTGTGTGTGGTGTGTAGGGTGTTTGTGATGGGGGGTGTGTGTGTAGTATGTAGGGTGTTTGTGATGGGCTGTGGGTGTGAGTGTGTTGTGTGTGGGTGCGTGTGGTGTGTAGGGTGTTTGTGATGAGGATGTGTGTGTGTGTAGTGTATAGGGTGTTTGTGATGGTGTGTGGGTGTGTGTGTAGTATGTAGGGTGTTTGTGATGGGCTGTGGGTGTGAGTGTGTTGTGTGTGGGTGCGTGTGGTGTGTAGGGTGTTTGTGATGAGGATGTGTGTGTGTGTAGTGTATAGGGTGTTTGTGATGGTGTGTGGGTGTGTGTGTAGTATGTAGGGTGTTTGTGATGGGGGTGTGGTGGATGTGAGTATGCTGTGTTGTGTGTGGGTGCATGTGGTGTGTAGGATGTTTGTGATGAGGGTGTGTGTGTAGTGTGTAGGGTGTTTGTGATGGGGGTGTGTGTGGGTGTGTGAGTAGCTGTGGGGTGTTTGTGATGGGGTGTGGTGGGTGTGAGTGTGCTGTGTTGTGTGTGGGTGCGTGTGGTGTGTAGGGTGTGATGTGGGTGTGTGAGTAGCGTGTGGGGTGCTTGTGATGGGGGTGTGATGGGTGTGAGTGTGCTGTGTTGTATGTGGGTGCGTGTGGTGTGTAGAGTGTTCATGATAAGGGTGTGTTGTGTGTTGTATGTTTTTCCAGCTCTGCCCCACCAAGTGTCCGGAGGATCGAGGCTTCCCCAGCCTCTCTGGTGCCTCTCTCCCACGCTCCCCGTGATGGGCAGGGTGTGGGGACCCCTCTTTGCCGTGCAGGTCTCTGAGAAGGGGCTGAAGAGCTCCTTCGGCTGCTGTCTGGGCGGTTTGAGGCGCTGACCCTGGGCAGGCCTGGTCACTGGACCTGGTCTCCAGCCTCCCGGGCAGCGCTGTCCCCTCTGCGGCCCCTGTGAGGAGGCCTTGCTCGGGGAGTGGTCTTTGGGCGTAGGCACCTGCGTCACTGTGGCTAGGTCTGCTTTTGTCACTGACCAGCTGATGACATCCTTGAATGGCTGCCGGCTTCCACCACAGAGCAAGTGCCGCTGCCTTCTGTGGTGAGCAGAGTGAGAGTCGGCGACGCAGCATTGTTAGTAGCTGAAGGCAGGCCGGGCCGCAGGAAATGGATGGTGACGGCTGTAATTTGGCCCTATTACTTATTCATTAACCGCATGCAGGTGGTCAGCCAGCCGGCAAGACCTGCTCTTTGAAATTTCATTTTCTAGAGGACTCCTTGTGTCTGCACTGTGTGGCGTTAATTTAATGTCTCCTTCCCACCCTTGGCCCCCACAGGTGCTGGCAGTCACTGCAGTGTGTGCAGCCACGGGCTCTGACTCCGGGGACTGGGAAAGGCCTCTCTCATTCATGCCAGGGCCCAGCTGGGGTCCCTGGATGCTGACCCCTGTGGAGGACGAGAGCCTCTTTGGGTAGGAGGACTTCTCCTCTCTCCTCCCAAAGCTATCCTTGGCACTTGAGGGGAGTGTGTGTGATGTGACAGCAGCTTCTCTGCTGACCCATCCTCTCCAGTCTGCTCATTTCTTTTTTTTTTTTTTGAGACGAAGTTTTGATCTCATCACCTAGGTTGGAGTGCAATGGCGCGATCTCAGATCATTGCAACCTCCACCTCCTGAGTTAAAGCGATTCTTCTGCCTTAGCCTCCTGAGTAGCTGGGATTACAGCCATCACACCTGGCTAATTTTTTTGTATTTTTAGTAGAGATGGGGTTTCACCATGTTGGCCAGGCTAGTCTTGAACTCCTGACCTCAGGTGATCCGCCCACCTCGGCCTTCCAAAGTGCTGGGATTACAGGCGTGAGCCACTGCACCCGGCCTCCAGTCTGGTTGTTTCTATCCAGACTTCCCATGCGATGGGGCCTGACGTGAAGTACCATTGCTGGAGCCCAGACTCCCCACGGGGCAGTGCGCAGGCCCTCCCTCCTGCCCTGGCCAGCCTGGTCTGCGGGAGTCCAGAGCCCCCCAGGGGCTTCTCCAGCCAGCTTTGCAGGGCTTGTGTGGCCACACCTCTTCTTTTCTCATCGGCCCCACCAAATCATGGCTGCCAAGCCTTTGGTGACTGGTTTGACGTGGAGGTCTGGCACGCATATCCCTTAGGGTGACGTTTAAATGGTTTTACTATAATTAGCCCCAAACATGAAAATAAGTACTATCCAAACTTAATTATCTCTGCCCTTTAAGAGAGAATGAAATGCACAGTTGCCAGAAAAGCTGTTTTGCAGCTTTTCAGGTTTTATCTGTTGAATGGCTCCCCTGTTGAGAACCAGGCCTCCGGCTCGGGAGGCGCTTTTTGGCAGGAGGGGCCAGAACGCATTTCCTGGTGGCTTCCCTCTGCACAGTTGGGGTGAGTTGGGAGGTTTCAGGCCCCTAACGGGAGTGGAGGTGACAAGGTTAGGTGCCACACTGATGGCTGAGATGCCCCTCTGTAGGGCACTGGCCTCAAAATCATGTCCTTTGTACTTCCCCAGTCTGCTGTGAGGTTGCTTTCCACTCCTGTCACAGTTGGAGGCAATGAAGGGAGGGGGGCTAGAGGCAGAGCTGGGAACAACTGAGGACGCAGGGTGTCTGTTATGGAGCCAGAAAGTCCGAGTTGATGTGTTGCTGATGGCCCTGCCTTTTGTATTTCTGACACGTGCTTTTGTGCCGGGTTGTGGGGTCAACTCGGTGCCGAGAGTGTGGTTGCTCAGTAGCAAAGGGTCTGCAGGCTTCCCTTGAGCCAGCTGCACAATAAGCCCTGCGTCTGGGGCCTCCGGAGTCCAGGCGAGGCGCTCGTCATCAGTTCCTGCCCAGTAACTGCTCGAGGCCGTGCTAATGGAGGTGTCAGACCTTGACCATTTAACTTTTGAGTCCTGTCTCAAATGCACAAGTGAATGTGACTGAATCATGCAAATTTAATTAACAGCAGGAGCTTGATAACCCGTGATCATTTCAGAGAAGCCGAAAGGGAGAGAAAGCAAAGGGCATTGTGGGCTGCACTGAGAAGCTGATTGATCACAGTGAGACTAGCGAGTCTCCTGGGCCCTCGGTGTTCCTTGTTGTTGCTCCCTGCAGCCGTCCCTGGGCCCTGTGGCCGGTTCTTCCTGGTTTGGGTGGGGAGGGAAGTGGTGGAGGACTCAGAGAGAGGAGCGGATTCTGTTTCCTGGGGGTGATGCTGGTCCTTAGTGTCACAAAGGCTGAGAATGGCACTTAGGACACCAGTTCAGGAGCTCACTCATGAAGGTCGTCACCTCCAAGTCCCAAGGTTCTCTCCCTCCACCGTGTTCTGTGGGGTTCCCCAGGCACATTGTCCTCCGCAGCCCCTCTCTCCCCGTTATCGGTAGAAGGTCTTGACTGCAAGTTGTCCAGGTTGTTGCCATTTTGAACAAAGAATTGGACATAACCCACAAAGAAAGGAAGGAATGAAGCAACAAAAGAAGAAAAGAGATTTATTCAAAATGAAAGTACACTCCATAGTGTGGGAGCCGGCTGAGCAGAGGTTCAAGGGCCTAGTGACAGAATCTTCTCGGGTCCAAATACCCCCAGGAGGTTTCCCATTGGCCACTTGGTGCTCACCTTGTGTAAATGAAGTGGTGGCTTGCAATCAGTCTGATTGGTTGCAGAAAGCAACCTTTGTAACTTCACTTCTAAAACCTCTGTAACTTCTAAAGTGAAGTTAGAAAGTTGCATTTCTGTGCAAACCAAGACTCCACTTGTTATCAGAGGTACTTTCAATTTCCCATCTGCCTCAAGAAAAAAAGGGGGATTTGCAAAGAGAGCAGCCTCTGGTCCTTTGTTACTTAGGTGTGGAAAGTTAGGATTTTCCTTTCGATTTAGTTCCAGGAAGTCTGCATGAAAGAGCCCTAGGTTCCTTGCCTCCCGACCCTATTCTCCTGTCTCACCACCACCCCTTGACAGCCCAGGAAGTGCCATCCGGAAACCATCTGCTGTTTTTTGTCGGAGGGCCTATTTGGGATCTGGCGCCTGGTGACTGTAACGCCGTGAGGTCACAGACAGCTGGGGGGCTGGGGCACGGCTGGGGATAGAGCCCCTGTGATGAGGTGGGGCCCAGGTGTGGGATGGCATAGGACCGTGTGCGTGTGTCATTGGACTTGGCTCTCAGTGTCTCCCCTGTGCGGTTTGTGTTCCTTTCCCCTTACGTAAGCTCTGTCACCAACAACGACGTTTACTTATCTGCTGACCAAGAGCCTGGGGGTGGCGGCTTGCTGGACCCAGGCTGGAGGTCTGCCTAGCACAGCTGTGACCAAAGGGCCCGTCAGGAGGTGGACGAGGACTGCCCAACCTCGTCCATTCTGTGTCTTCTCACTGGCAGATTTTTCAGGGGCAATGAGTAAGCTTGAGTTTTTCTCATCACATTGAGTAATACTGATATTGACTTTCTAAAAATGTTAATTTTTGGCTGGGCACAGTGCCTAATGCCTGTAATCCCAGCACTTTGGGAGGCTGAGGCAGGAAGATCGCTTGAGCCCAGGAGTTTGAGGCTGCAGTGAGCTGTGATTGTGCCACTGCATTCCAGCCTGGGTGACAGAACAAGATGCTGTCTCTAGAAAATAAAATAAACATTGTTATTATTGTTATTTGAGATGGAGTCTCGCTCTGTCACTCAGGCTGGAGTGCAGTGGCGCAATCTTGACTCCCTGCAACCTCCACCTCCCGGGTTCAAGCGATTCTCCTGTCTCAGTCTCCTGAGTAGCTGGGACTACAGGCGCCCGCCGCCATGCCCTAATTTTTTGTATGTTTAGTAGAGACGGGGTTTCGTCGTGTTAGCCAGGATGGTCTTGATCTCCTGACCTTGTAATCAATGTGCCTTGGCCTCCCAAAGTGCTGGGATTACAGGTGTGAGCTACTGTGCCCGACCTTAAAATAAATTTTCCTTTAAAGATGCTCCATGAAGACCTGGCAGGCAGATTGTTTTATGCCACAGAGAGTGGGGTGCACTGGCTGGCTACCCTGGGGGACTGTCTCTGGCAGTGGAGGGGATGATAGGGCTTTTTGTCTGCAGGGGCTGGCTGCAGGTGGCTAGGGTCACAGAGGAGCGGGCGTTGCTGAGGAAAGCAGCTGTGGTTCATCCGTCACTCCGTGGCCCAATGTCCTTTGCCCTCTAAGCAGACCTGTTCGGTGCTGGGTGCTGGGTGCTGGCCGTGATGGGGATGGGCCTGGGGCTCCATGGCCTGGGCTTGGCAGGCAGGAAGGTGACCACGCTGAGCCATTACCAAGCCCTGACCCTGGCATTCCTTGTGCTTTTCTTTGAGGATCCATTCCAAGGAGCACTTCAAGGCGAAGTATGCAGTGGATGACGTCCAGTACGCAGATGAGGTGGGTAGCTGGCTCCTCTGTGCAGCCCAGGGCTTCCAGCACGCCTTCCACTCCTGGAGTTCCTCTCCTTCCACTGCCACAAGCTTGCTGGATGTCAGGGACACTACCGCCTGGCCACCGGCCCCCACGCTGGGGGTGCTGCCATCTGGAAGGAGTAGGCAGCAATCCATGTGTAAGGCTTCTCTGTGGAGCCATTGCTTTGCCTGGGAAGGCCCCTGACTCTGTGGGTGGAAGTGTCTGGTGACCTGGGTTGTGGCCGCTGAGATCCATGAGGTGTCTCTGAGAGGCGGGCCTGCCTGCAGCGGTGGCACACGATCTAAGTCACCGTGAGGCTAGGCTGAGGCCTTTGTGCGTCTCGAGTCCTGGTTGACTGCAGATGCTGCTGTCAGAAAAGCCCGAGGCTGTGAAAGGCTTGTAGAGTAGCATTGGAGGTCCCTTGACTTCAATCCACTTCTCAGTGGGGTTGTCCATTTGGTGTCATGTGGCCCGGGTAGGCATATGACTGTCCTCTTGGGGTTTTGAATCTGTGCCAACCAAGTCCAGGCAGGTGAAAGGGGCTGCCCTGACTCCTTGACTCCGGCTGTCCTTCCTGCCAGTGGGGCAGGGCTGGGACAGAGGCGAGAGCACAGCTGGGAGCCCCTGTGGTCTACGTGACGAAAGGCCCTGACACTAAACCACTGTCTGGCACACAGGAGACCTCTGTGCTCTGGCCCTGGGCGCTCTCACAACCCCACGTCCTGTGCAGGTCAGTGCAGTGTGGAATGCGAAGCACCCAGAAGTCAGTGCCTGCCACTGGGAGTCCAACCTGGACCCGGCAGCATTGGCTTTGGATAGGGCCCTCCCGTAGTCACATTTCCACAGATAGAGATTGCATGTGGCCCATGCTAAGAGCCGGGGCTGCAGTGTGGAAGTGGCCAGGGCAGCTCTGGCGGCCAAGCAGCTTCCCCCTTCCTCTGGGCAGGACACAGCCTGGTTGAGAGGCAGGTTCCTAGGGATCATGGCTGGACACAGTGCTGTGAGAGGCCAGTTTGTCTCTGCCCAGCTTGGTGGGTCCAGCCCGGCCCAGCCAGCTCAGAGGTGGCCAACTCTCTTTGACTCCAGGCAGGCCACTACCATGTGCCCAACCCTGCCCCTAGTTCTGCTGTCCTGGAATATGTTTTCCATTTCTGTCTTTCTGCTATCCATCTTTTGAGGCCTTGCACCAGCCCCTGTATCTGCTGTAGACTCTGGTCCACACTGGTGCCCCTTCTCTGAGCCCTCAGGACAAGCTGTGGACACCATGGAGGCTGTGTTCTGATGTGCACCCTGCCCTTGACTGTCTTGTATTTGTCTTGAACGCCCAGTTCTTTTCCCCAAGACATTCCTCTTGCACTCTCTCCCTGCCCAGTCCCAGGGACATGTAGGGCATCAGAGGTGGCTGAGACCCAGGGCTCACCTCAACAGCCCAGGACACAGTTCGGTGCAGGAGGTGACCACATGAGTGAACAGTCACCGCAGGGTGGTGGTGCCTGGGCAGAGGTCCCCAGGAGAGCCTCTGTGAAGGGGCACTGCCCACCTCTGCAGGGCCATGGGGGCCTGTCTCTACAGCATCTTCTGCCTGGTTGGACTGTGGAGAGAGGAGGCTTTTGATGAATCTTTATGTTATGCTATTTCAATCCCAAGCTTTTGGGGGTGACTCTTAACATCTGAAGATTCTGTCAATACACATGTGACCTAGCGTATTGATCCCTTTGAGTACAGGATCTAAAATAGACTGAATGTTTATTTGCATGCCCCCAGCAAGTCCATCTGCTCTTACCTTGTATGTCTCGAAACTGGAGCGGGAGGCACCTACTCATTCATTCTCATTTTGCTTCTGACCCTCTCCTTGGCAGATGTGTTCCTTGCTCCAGAAACTGCTTCTTAACACTGTTGCCCTTTGAAACCTTGACCCTTCAGCTCTCCTCGATGTGAAACCTGGAGGGACAGCCTGGGGTGGGCAGTGTCTCAAGGACCCTGGTGGGGCGGGCACCTGCCTCCACCTTGGACTCAGCTGCTGAGTCCAAGCTGCCTCTGGGCCACAGCCTCCCCAGCCACTGTCTGACATTTTTATCTTTATAACTGGGGGGAAATTCAGCTCCATGTATACTGTGATTTCTGGGGGCGAGGAAGGAGAACTGGTCTGTAAGCGAAGTAAGAGAGAGGCCGCCTTGAGAGGGCAGGGAAGTTGTCAATGATAGCACAGAATGACAGCACGGAGACTGGCTCACTTTTCATCTTCGTGTACAAAGCAGAACCTTGAGGTTTCAGTAGAGTTCAAAGGCTGGAATCTCTTTAGGGTTCAGGGGCACCCCACAGCACCCCGTCACCACCACTGCCATTGCAGATTGGTGTTGATGTTACCGTTACTGCCGCTGTTTTTACTGGGAACAAGGCTCATGTTGACAGCAGAGCAAGTGCTTCATGCCGGGGCAGTCCCCATGGGCTCCAGTAACACTGACAGCTCTCTTGGAGCTCCTTGTCCCTCCCACTGTGGGGGGGACACAGCGGGGTGGGGACTGTGCGGGGCCGTAGCCCCACCCCTTTCATAGATGAGGCTGAGGCTCAGAGAGAAAGGCCTCGTCCACGACCCCATAGCTGGAGGGGAGTGGTGCTGGGATGTGACCCCAGGGGCCTCCCCTCCAGGCCTCCCTTGCCCCTCAGAAAGGAGGGCTGCTGAAGGACACTCCTGTGGAGGCTACGTGGACTCCCTGTGCCTTTTGTTTTCTGTAGCTCTGAAGGGATCCTGCCAAAAAGTATGACCTGCTGGACTGAGCCCCCTGAGCTGGGAGGTATCCCAGGTTGCTCAAGGTACCTGGGGCCTGTTGCATCGTGGGAGGTGACAGGAAGCCCTTTATTTAGGGTAGGGGTCCCCAGGCTGGTTCTGCAGTGCTCAGCCCCATCTCACTCGGAGTGGCCTCAGCTGTCAGTGACAAATCACAGCCAACGCTTGTCTCCTCTGAACCATGGCCGGTCACGTGATAGCATGTATGACATGCAGGTGTCTGATGGGGCACAGCTGGCTCCGAGGTTCCCTCCTCCCCACAGAGGATCCTGAGTTTATTGAGAAGGCAGTTCCCCTGGGAAGGAGGCACTCAGCAGAACCCTGAGTGGGGCCCCGAGGCTCTGCCGTGAAGGCCCTGTGCAAAGGCTGGCGGGATCAGCGGCTGAGAGCTGGCAGGTGGAGCATGCGTTCCATGCACTAGCTTTCCTTTATGGTGCCAGACAGATGTGAGAAGGTCCCAGGGTCACCAACTCAGCTGCAGGCAGGACAGTAAGAGGACACCGCGGCAGCACAGGACAGGCATTGGGAGCGATGGGGTCAACAGGGGCCGCTGTGCTTTGGGACCACCAGCCCAGGGCTCGTGGAACCTGATTGTTAAGGAGTAGCCACGCATCCAGACTGTTGGTGATGTTTCCTGATGTTTACATTTGAGAAACAAATTTGAAATTTTAGAAGCAGTGCAGGCCACCAGTGTGCAGTAGTGTTGGAGGAGAACGCCGTGAGAGAAGGTTTATTTTCAAGAGCTTCGGTGCTTGCAGGGCAGAGCCAGCTCTCTGGAGCCTTGCAGGCTTTCCCAATGCTGGCAAAGGCATATCTAGCTTTTTTCTCCAGCTCATCACCCTGCGAAAAGCGGCCCTTGGGCCTGGTCTGGGCCCTGGTTAGGAAAGTGCAGGAAGTGTCCGTGGGAAGCCTCTGATTGTCCCCGGGGGAGGAGGTATACCCACAGGGCTCGGATGAATTCTGCCTGTGACCATCCAGCTCCATCTGCCAGAGAGGCCGGGGGCTGCCCGAGAAATCGATGCTGGCTGCGGCATGAAGCAAGGCAGGGCCATTTAACAGCGCAGGGTGTGAGAGGTACCCAGTGGCCACCATTCCGTGGAAACGAGGCCTTGAGTTGACAGAGCCGTGCTGTCTTGTGTGCCGGGGATACATCGGGAGCCAGCAACACACAGTGCATTGTGTTCCCTTAATATTTGAGGCACGGAGTCAGGGTGTGCTGATGAGAGCATAGCACTAATGGGTCTCCGTGGGGAAGGGCGGGTGGATCTGCCAGGCTGGGAGAGGTTTTGCAGCCACAGAAGTAACCAGGGCCCACTCAAGCAGTTGTGATCAATAAAAGATGTTGCCCTGCCAGGACTGGGAGATGCACAGCCTACTCTCAGAGTCGGGCCTGGATTGTCTGAGCACGGTGCTGCAAGGAGACGGCTGCCCTCCCCTCCTCCATTATTCCTAACCAGCACGTCCAGAGAGTCCTCGCCTGGAGAAAAACCATCAGCCCACACATTTGTTATCCTGCTCCTCCCTCCCAAGACAATAGCAGATACAATCCCCAAGTGCCTCCTGGCTCTCTGCTTCTGCTGCTGTAATTGACAGACTCCTTCTGTGCCGATGAATGTAGACCCTTCACATCAACGTAACAACACACCCAGGGCTAGCACATGCAGCCCTGTTCCGTTTAATAAGCCTCCCCTTCCTTTGGAGGGGCTGAGGGTGTGGGGGGACACAGCTGAGCCTTTTGTGTGTGTTTTTTTTTTTTTGTTTTTGTTTTTTGATGCTGAGTTTTGTTCTTGCCCCCCAGGCTGGGGTGCAGTAGCGCTATCACGACTCACTGAAACCTCTGCCTACCGGGTTCAAGTGATTCTCCTGCCTCAGCCTCCTGACTAGTTGGGATTACAGCCACCAAGCCTGGCTAATTTTTTTGTATTTTTAATAGAGACGGGGTTTCAACATGTAGGCCAGGCTGGTCTCGAACTCCTGACCTCAAGTGATCCACCTGCCTCACCCTTCCCAAAGTGCTAGGATTACAGGCATGAGCCACCACACCCGGCTGAGCCTTCTGTTTTTTTGCAACACTGAGGCCAAAGGACACAGCCATTCTCCAAGCAGTCACTCAGTAACATGAGAGAGGATCCCGGGAGATTGTTGATACATGTCTGGAGGATCATTGGGCCGGGAGCATGGCAAACCTTGACAAAGTCTGTGGCTTTTCACCCAACAGCTTTAAAGGCATTTAATTTTTTTTTTTTTTGAGACAGAGTCTCACTCTGTTGCCTAGCAGGCTGGAGTGCGATGGTGTGATCTCGGCTCACTGCAACCTCCGCCTCCTGGATTCAAGCGATTCTTCTGCCTCAGCCTCCTGAGTAGCTGCAACTATAGGCACGTGCCACCATGCCCAGCGAATTTTTGTATTTGTGGTAGAGATGGGGGTTTCACCATATTGGCCAGGCTGATCTTGAACTCCTGACCTCGTGATCCCCCCGCCTTGGCCTCCCAAAGTGCTGGGATTACATGCGTGATCCACCGTGGCCGACTGGCATTTAATTTTAAGGAAATCGTTATATGCAAGGATGTTCATCACAGCATTATTTATAATAGCTAATTACTAGATGTAATTTTTTTTTTTTTTTTTGAGACAGAGTCTTGCTCTGTTGCCCAGGCTGGAGTGCAGTGGCGCGATCTTGGCTCACTGCAAGCTCTGCCTCCCAGGTTCACACCATTCTCCTGCCTCAGCCTCCTGAGTAGCTGGGACTACAGGCACCCGCCACCACACCCAGATAATTTTTTTGTGTTTTTAGTAGAGACGGGGTTTCACCGTGTTAGCCAGGATGGTCTCGATCTCCTGACCTGTCCCATCCTGCCAAAGTGTGTTAGGTATAATTTAAGTGTCCCGTAGAGGAATGAGTAGCATCCACTAAAAGAGTATTCTACAGCCGTAGGTTCAAATCTGGGCTGTGCTATTATTTTTTAACCTGACTCAGGCAAGTTCTCTAACCTGTAAGCCATTCTCATTTGCAGAACCTGCTTGTTTGCCATGCTGTCTCCCCATGTGGTTAAATGGGATGCTGTGTGTAAGATGACTGGCACAGGCCATCATCAGTGACTTACTGGACTTTTACTGTCCCCAGCGGTAGTGACTGCTAAAAATTGCATATTTGAAGAATATATAATGACAGGAAATAAGTGAAGCATGTAATTTCATATGATCCAAATGTCATTACAGATCTCTGTTTTTATGTGCAAAGCTAAATCGTCTCTGGAGATAGGATTGTACGTGCATTTTATCTTTTTATAGTTTTCAGTACATTCCAGGTTTTCTTGGGAGGCATCTCAGTATTAAAAAAGGTATATGTATACATATGTCAAAACTTATCAAAATGTCTGTGTTAAATACAGGCAGCGTAGAGTACGTCAGTGATCACTCAATCAAGCTGTTAAAACAACAACACGTTCTCACTCTCCCGCTGAGTTGCGGGTGTAAAGAGTTAGGATAGGGGTGTGGAGAGAGGCGAAGGCTGTGGAGATGAGACTTTTCTCTGCCCTGGGGGTGCTCAGAAACAAGAGGGTCTGCAGTAGCCAAGATACAGGGCAGACTGAGGAGGACAGGCTGGGAGAGGAATAAATTGCTCCCGGCAGGCTGGTTGGCACATGGCGCTTTGCTGGGGGGAGTGGTGACTGTCAGTGGGGCAGTGGAGGAGGGAGTGAACGAACCTGCCCAGGGGGCTGGGGCTTCCATCCTGAGTGCAAATTGATGAGGCAGTAAGATGGGGAGAAGGCATTCAGGGAGAGGTAAGAGCTGGAGCAGAGGCGTGGAGAGATGAGCTGGCCCGGCACGCAGGTTCAAGGGCTTGGGCTGGGAAGTAAATGGCCTGCAGTGGTAGGAGGTCCAAGTGGGTCATGGTGGAGGGACAGAGAGTGGGCTATGGGGTGGGGGCCAGAGGATGGGATTGGGGAAGGCCAACTCCCCTGGGTCTAGGGGCTGAATGGGAAGCAGGGAGGGAGGCCCCTGCCCTAGGAACCAGAGGCTGGTAGGGCTGGAGCCTAAAGGGTTCCTGGGGGACGAGTCTTTGAGCAGGGACTTTGCAGATGGGCAGAGGGCCTGGCCTTGAAGGGTGGGAGGCGCTGGCTGCTTGGAGCCAGGGATCTGTGTGGTGCCTGGAAGCAGGGCGGTGCAGTGGGAAGCAAGCCAGATGTAGGTTTATCCTCCCTGCCCCTCTATGGCTGTGTGGTTTTCAGAAGTCCGTCAACCAGGGAAAGCTGGGTTTCTTCACCTGCAGGGTGAGGGCAGCACCCGCGTCGCCTGTTCTAAGAATCTGCTTGATAAATGTGCACTGTCATTATGAAGGAATGGTGGCATGTCATCTTGATTAGGCTTAGTGGTGCCTCTAAAGTGGGTTTTTCTTTCTGACCTTCTAGATTGCCAGTGTCCTGACGTCACAGAAGCCCTCTGTCCTCCTCACTTTGGTAAGTGGCTGGTGTCCAGGGGTGGGGCAGTGCTTGACTCTGGGGAGGGTTTTTAGGGGGCCACCTGTCCTGCAGAGGTTGGGACCATAGGGGAGGATTAAGAAACTGAGAGGGGTCAGGTGCAGGGGCTCATGCCTGTTATGCCTTGAGAGGCCAAGGTGGGAGGATCGCTTGAGGCCAGGAGTTCCAGGCCAGCCTGGGCAACATGGCAAGACCCTGTCTCTACAACAAATTAAAAAATTAGCCAGGCCTGGTGGCATGTGCTTGTGGTCGCAGCTACTTGGGAGACTGAGGCGAGAGACGTGCTTGAGCCCAGGAGTTTGAGGCTGCAGTGAGGTATGATCGCGCCAACTGCACTCCAGTCTGGGCCACAGACAGGACCCTGTCTCAAAAAAGAAAAAAAGAAACCAAGAGGAATGGTTATCGGTGATAAGTAGCAACACCTGCTCTGTCTGAATAGCCAACTGTTTATGGGATCCCATCCTTGAGTCTCCCTGGGACCTGCTGTGTCCTGTCATGAGGATGTGGACGAGACACCACACCCACTCCTGGGGTTAAGCCCAGCTAGAAGATGTATTTGTGTCAGGCTGAGCTCATGGAATCTGTGGATGTAGAAAGTTTTAATGGGTACCAAAATATAGCTAGGTAGAACAAATCAGATCTAGTATTTGATAGCACAACAGGGTGACTACAGTCAACAATAATTTATCGTATATTTAAAAATAACCAGAAGAGTATAATTGGATTGTAACAGAAAGGATAAAAGGATTGTAACATGAGGAGATGGATACCGCATGTATCCTGATGTGATTATTCCACATTGCGTACCTGTATCAGATATCTCATGTACCCCATAAATGTATACACCTAATATCTACCCACGAAAATTAAAAATAAAAAATTTGAAAAGGAAAAAAGAAAGTTTACTCCCACCCTCTGTGTCCCCTGTTAATGGAATCTGAAAACCACACCCCCTGGCATCTGCCCTCAAGGTAGTCACTGTGGGGCACAGTGACTGACCGAGGGCCTGGGCTAGGGTGGGGAGTGCAAGGTGGGCTCCGGGTACACTGGCAGGGTTTTGGGGGCACTTGATGCCACAAGGGGGCCACAGCATGCTCCCAAAGAATTCTCTGGAATTTCTCAGAGAAGTGTGCTTTCTTACACTTCATTGAGCTTGGGAGTTTCATATAAGAGGCATGTCCACAAGCCTTCTTCCTCCCAAAGTGACCCTTCCCTCTTGTCTTTTTTTTTTTTTTTTTTTGAGATGGAATATAGAAAGCAAAATTTATTCAAAGACCCATGCTAACATTCTTGAATATCTGTTAGCCATAATAAATCAATATACTTTATTTTCTTAGCTCCCACAATTTAGCCTAAATATTTGCCCTGGCATGCTTATACTGGTCCAAGCAAGCATTAGGTCATGGCCTGTTCCTCTGCCTTATTTAAAAGTATTTTTACCTTTGTCAGCATCCCACAAGTTACTTCCTCCTTCCTTTCTTCCCCTCTACCTTTGCCTCTTTTAGAAAGTTCTAAGTTGCTAGCCAATCAGGACAAATACAGAATGTGAGGTCCCGTTCCAGCCAGTGGAAACTGGACACAGCAGTAGGGTGGACATGTCAGGTTGTAAATGACCCTGTCTCCTTTGTTCGGTGTACTCTCGTGGCAAAACTGCTGGCAAGTGTACCCTTTCTGCAGGAAGTGAAAATGGCCTTACTAGATAAATTAAGTTTATGTTCAAGTGCTATTTCTTTACGGCACTGAAGAACAAGCATTTCAGACATGGAGTTTTGCTCTTGTTGCCCAGGCTAGATAGAGTGCAGTGGAGTGATCTTGGCTCACTACAACCTCCGCCTCCCGGGTTCAAGCAATTCTCCTGCCTCAGCCTCCCGAGTAGCTGGGCTTACAGGCATGCGCCACCACGCCTAGCTAATTTTGTATTTTTAGTTAGAGACAGGGTTTTGCCATGTTGGTCAGGCTGGTCTCAGACTCCCAACCTCAGGTGATCTGCCCACCTCAGCCTCCCAAAGTGCTGGGATTACAGGCATGAGCCACCGTGCCCAGCCTTTCTCTTATCTTAACTGATATTTACCGAAATAGATTTTTTTGGTTATTTCCTTTAGCACTTGGAGCCCTTTTTTTGCTTTACTATTGATGGCTACAAGGGAAGCTTATGTGAGATGATTACGGTCATAGATGATCCAATGTGTTTAATTTAGATGTACGATTAGACATCAAGCTGAAGTTCTGGGTAAAGAAATGGTGATTTAAAATGCCTTGCCCAGGCCGGGCATAGTGGCTCATGCCTGTAATCCCAGCACTTTGGGAGGCCGAGGTGGGCGGATTACTTGAGGTCAAGAGTTCGAGACCAGCCTGGCCAACATGGCAGAACCCTGTCTCTACTAAAAATATAAAAATTAGCTGGGCATGGTGGTGCGCACCTGTAATCCCAGCTACTCAAAAGGCTGAGGCAGAAGAATCACTTGAACTTGGGAGGTGGAGGCTGAGGTGAGCTGAGATGGTGCCACCACACTCCAGCCTGGGCGACAGAGCAAGACACTGTCTCAAATAAATAAATAAATAAATAAATAAATCGACAGAGCAAGACACTGTCTCAAATAAATAAATAAATAAATAAATAAATCGACAGAGCAAGACACTGTCTCAAATAAATAAATAAATAAATAAATAAATAAATAAAAAAAATAAAATAAAATAAAATAAAATGACTTGCCTCTCTGGAGAGGGCCCATTTTTCTCCAAATCCCTTGTTTTGTCTCCACTCCTGTCCAACTCCATCCTTGGAGTTAAGAGAGGGATGTCATCTGCTTCATAGCAGTCCTGCCAGAGTCGGGTCCTGCACGCCTCCCCAGAAGGGCTGGATTCGACAGGACTCTTGGATATTATACAGTTAGTGCGGAGTGTGTGCAGGAAAGGGAAGATGGACCAGGCTGGGGAGGGCAGATTTGTAGTGGGAGTGGCCCTGGGTCCTTGCCTGTGCCTGGGCAGCCTGGCTGGTTCTAACAGGGTGCTCTGACCTCCATGGAGAAGGCCTTGCTGTGTAGCTGGAACGCTGCAGAGTTTGGGGGCCCCCACTTCCTCCACTTGGCAAGTGGTAGCAAAGGAGGGCTGCCCTTGTGTTGGGGCAGGGTGGCTCATTTGTCAGGGGAAGGCAGGAGGGGATGGACTGGTTGGGGTGCGGGGGATCCTGTTCTTACCTGTCGTGAGCCTGGCTGGAGGTCTTAGGGGTGCAGGCTGTGGGGGTACCGTGCAGCCCCGTGTGACATGTCTGTGTTCTCTCTCTGTAGCGTGGCATCAACACGGACAGCGGCAGTGTCTGCAGGGAGGCCTCCTTTGAAGGCATCAGCAAGTGAGTCCTGGGCCCCCAGGGACTCTTTCCCCACCCGCCCGCACTCCCACCTTCACCAGCAGGTCTTTCCCGGTCTACAAATAAGACATGAACTACGTAAACTTCTTTTTAAGGAGTTTGGGCATTTTGAGGAAATGTTTAGAAGCATAATATGCCAAAAATCACCTTGATTTTTCTTGAAGGAAAGGTGCCCCATCTCTGTTTGCTCCGTAAGGAAAGTGCTCAGGCAGCCCTGGCCACTGGGCAGGGGCAAGGGCAGGGGCAGGCACAGGTGGTGCTGTTTTCCCTCTAGAGATCTGCTGTGAGCCCCTGTGGTCTGTGCATCAAGCTGCCCAACCCTGCCCTTTTTTTTTTTTTGAGACGGAGTCTCACTCTGTCACCGTCTCGCTCTGTCACCCATGCTGGAATGCAGTGGCCTGATCTTAGCTCACGGCAACCTCCACCTCCCGAGTTGAAGCGATTCTCCTGCCTCAGCCTCCTGAGTAGCTGGGACTACAGGCATCCGCTAATTTTTGTATTTGTAGTAGAGTTGGGGTTTTGTCATGTTGGCCAGGCTAGTCTCGAACTCGTGACCTCAGGTCATCCACCCACCTCGGCTTCCCAGAGTGCTGGGATTACAGATGTGAGACACTGCGCCTGGCCCAAGCCACCTCTCTTAGTCCCAGCCATTAACCCCTTTCCAACCCGGCTCTCAGCAGCTCCCCCATGTCCCCTGCTGCCCTAATCCCAGGTAGGATCCCCTTAACCTCTTCCCACTCTTAACTAACCAAGCGCCAGGCTGAGCTCCAAACTCTGCTTGGGAAGCGATTCCCCTTTTCTCTCCAGGCAGGAGGACAGACCTTGGGCACAGGGAAAGAAGCCCCTCCCTTGCTTGTCACCCCTCACCCACGGCCCCTGGGAGAGCCTGGAGAGGGTGGGAGAGCCCTCCCCGATGGCTTTGCGTGGTTCCCTGGACTGGCTGGTGACTGGCACTGGGGGCCTGTGGCCTGCATTGTTGGCTGATGCTATAGCAGACAAGGCCCCTGCACTCGAGACTGCTGAGCATGGACAGTGGGCAACTTCCAGCCCCACCTCCAACACCTGGATCCCCAGCCCTTCTCCTGCCATTCATCCCCTGCAGGCCCCATGTCCTCTGTTGTCCTCTGGTGGACCGAGGCAGCGATGGAGGAACTGCCTTACAATTGTGTATGAGCCCAAGCTGCTGGAATCTCTGTATGTGATGGAGGGGTGATTAGGAGGGCTTATGAGCTCATAAATATGTATCACCTCCCCCCTCCCCCTATGCTAAGAGCGATGGGGCGGGCGGGGGGCGGGTAGTAGGTTTGCTTTTTCACTGCAGAGATCTCATGTCCTCCTGGGAGTTTCCCCAACGCGGCCCCACCTCCCACACCTGGCAGCAATTAGCCCAGCTTGTTGAAATGCTAGCCATGGAGGTAGAGCTGCTCTCTCTCCCCAGGCCTCCCAGGCCCTCAGAGGGGGTACGGGCACAGCCAGCTGCTGTCTTTCCCAGGCCCAGGGCTCCCTGAATCCCCCCAGCACTACCTGGTGCTGGGTCTCCAGTGTCCTGCACACCTTTCCTCGACCATGCCATGGAACCTCTCTATGTCCTCTGCTTGGGTCTCTGCAGCAGAGGGACCCTCAGCTCCTCCACATGTAACCTGCTGCTGCCTGGGCTTGTGGTGGGCACTGGAGGAGATCATGCTCACCTGGAACCTGGCTCAGAGCTGGTGCTCAGTGACAGTTGCCCACAAGTAAACCCCAGCAAATCCCATTGCTCCTCTGTGCCTCAGTCTCCCCATCTGCATGGTGAGCCAGGTGGGCTCCAGGATCACCGTTCCCAGTTTCCCAGATGTCAGTGAGTCATGGGCCATCTCAGCGGTGAGAGCTTTGCTTGCTCCTCCTCTGGAGAGAATGCGGAGCCCCCAGGAGCTCACATCTGACAGCTGTGTGGTGGGCGTGGTTCCCAGCCAGAAGCTCCAGATGTGACCCCTGAAGCAGAGCTCTGCCAGCTGCTCCTTGAGGTTCCCCGAGGGAGGCTGGGGGGCCCCGGGGAACCCTCATCACTGTCAGTGAGTGTCAGGAAGCCAAGGCTTCATTCTATCCCCCAGGAGGATTCCTAGGTGTGACCTCTCATCCCAGCCTTTGTCCCCTGTTGCCCCCAGTCCCTGTGGCCCCTGCCAAAAGCCCAGAGGAGGCTGTGCTCTGCAAACTCCCCACCCCACCCTGTCACCACTGGGACACTTTTTGGAGAGCCAGGGACTGCCTTACTTTTGCACCATCTCCCCAGGCACCAGGCTGGTATCTCTCCAACCTCTGATCCAGGCCAGACTGGGGCTGGCTGGGGGGTGCTCACCCGGCCCCTCAACTGGGGGCTGGGCTGAGACACTGCCCCACCCCCCAACACTGGGTGCTGTTGCATCAGTTTCCGCACCCATGCATCAGTCTGCTGGCCGAGTCTCTGACTTGGCTGATGCAATGCGCTGCGGGTGAGAACCCTTGTGGCCATCTTTGGCCTGCTTGTTCTACTCCTTCCCCTCCTTGTTCCCTGCAGGGGGCCATCCACTCATGTCTCTCCCCTCAGGGCCTTCCACCTCACTGTCACCAGTGCTGCTTCACTGAGGCAGGAGCCTCTGGCTGGTGCCCCCTACCCTGCATGCCGTGAACCCTGACATGGGGCCCCAGCCTCTGCCTCCAGCTGCCCCCAGCCGCTTCCCTATGGACAGTCTTGTCTGCATTCCTGGGGTCCAGGTGCAGCTTATCCCCCTGCCTTCCACTCACCCAGGCTGCCAGCACTTCTGTGCCGGGCTGGGCAGAGACCATGTCCCCAAGAGCCGCTGCCGCTCAGTAACCGCGTTCCCCTGCCTGCCGGGTGCACCTCCAGCTGCTAGCCGGGATATTAATAGCCTGTTTCCCAGGCAAGATGAATCTTGCTGTCGTCCTCCTCTCTAATACGCAGCTGCTTCCGCCCCAGTTGCCTCTCACTGCTCTAATGAAGCTCCTTGTTCCTGAAATTGTCCTTTCTGACCCTTTTAAATGTCTCTGCAGCACCTTGCACCTTGGGCTTCGATTGACCTCCTGCTCTAACAGAAGTTCAGGTTTGGCCTCTTGGTTTGACCTGAGGGGCACACCCCTCCCCAGCTCCCCTTATCCCCTGGCCTGCAGGAAAGAGGAGCTTGTGGTAGACAGTGGCCCCCACTGTCTTCCCAGCCTAGACCCTCAGGGCCCTGGTCCAGCTGGATGTTTGGCCCTCCAGGTGTGGCTACTTGGGGTGTCTGGCCTGGGGTCTGTCCCACTTGGGTTCAGCCTTGGTCTCAAACCTCCCTCTGCCTCCCCAGATCAGGGCCAGGCCGCCTGCTGCCTGCAGTAGGAGTATGCAGGGTCTCGAGGTGTGGGGACAGCAGAGGACAAGGAACAGAGGGGACCGGGCAGAGGAGGGCTGAGGGTGGTGAGCAATGCATACTGCCAGAGAGACCGGGGGAGCCCCCTATGGCCTGAGGCCCTGGGCTCACCCAGTGGTGTGGCTCCGCGTGATGACGGTAGCGTGAAGGGCGTAGGCCGGGATGGTCTGTAGGGCCTTTTGAGTTTGTGGTCTGGCCCAGGCCACAGCTCCGTGTGTGGCTTGATTGGAGCAGTCCCGAGGAAGACTTGGGAAGAGCAGGCCTTGCTGCGGGCTCTGGCAGGAGGGGTGGGTGTGGGCATGGGGTCAGGTGCTCATTGCCAGGTCCTGGCAGGGGCATGATGAGGGGTTGGTTTGGGGCTGGGGTGGGGGGCTGAGGTAGGGAGGGGGGGGAACCCTATAACAGAGACTTTGAGACTTCTTTTTTTTTTTTTTTTTTTTTTTTTTGAGACGGAGTCTGGCCTCTGTCGCCCCCAGGCTGGGGAGTGCAGTGGCTCGATCTCAGCTCACTGCAAGCTCCGTCCTCCAGGTTCACGCATTCTCCTGGGGGCCTCCGCGCTCCCAAGTTAGGCTGGACTACAGCCGCGCCCGCCTCGTCGCCTGGCGATAGTTTTTTGTATTCTTTAGTTAGAGACGGGGTTTCGACCGTATTTAGCCAGCCGATGTCTCGCATCTCCTGACCTTGGGTGATCCGCCCCGTCTCGGCCTCCCAAAGTGCTGTGGATTACAGGCTTGAGGGCCACCGCGCCCGGCCAAGACTTGAGACTTCTTCCTGTGGATGCCAAGGGCACCACGGCGTTCCCTGGAAACACTTCGTCCTGAGGCTGGGAAAGCAAAGTCGCAGACATAGGAGATTGCTGAGAGCATCTAGGAGGTAGCTTTAGGCCAGGTTTTCCTGAGACGGGGAGACTGACCATGAAAGAAAAAGGGAGGAGATGGGTCTGCTGGGGGATTGGGCAGGGCGCGACGAGTGGCGCTGAGCTGAAGGGCCTGCCTGTCCATGAGGTTTCCATGGCCTTAAGCGGGGGTGCCTTTTTGCACAAGGGCAGTCCTTGCTCTTGCGCCTCCCAGAGCAGACAGAGCTGTGTACCGTGGGCGTGGGCACGTGAGTGGCAGGCTTCTGTTCTTGCCGATTGGCCCGGAGGAAAGAAATATGGTCGGTATTGTTACATTTCTGTATATCAGCTGTAAGAAATACACTTATTCAGGACTAAGTGTATTTCTTATCTTTCGGCATTTACTTAGATCACCTTGCACATTTGAAGACAATTGGTAGCAGATTGATTTCGTCTAAGCAAGCAGTTAAAGATGAAATTCTGAATTTGCCGGAGTTGTTAATGCGGGAATCATTAATTTCAAAGATGTGAATTTTTATTTATTTTTTTTATTTTTTTATTTTATTTATTTATTTATTATTTTTTTTTTGAGGCAGAGTCTCGCTCTGTCGGGCCCGCGACTGGAGTGCCCAGTGGCGGAATCTCAGCTCACTGCAAGCTCCGCCTCCGGTTTATGCCCATTCTCCTGGCCTCAGCCTCCCGAGTAGCTGGACTACAGGCGGCCCGGGGCCACCTCGCGCCGCTAGTTTTTTTTGTATGTATTTTTAGTAGAGACGCGGGTTTCACCTTGTTAGCCAGGATGGTCTCGATCTCCTGACCTCGTGATCGGGCCTCTCGGGGCCTCCCAAAGTGCTGGGCATTACAGTGCTTTGAGCCACCGCGCCGCAGGGCCTGATGCTGAATTTTAAAACCCAGGAAAGTAGAAGGGCCCATTATTAACTGACGATTATAGCAAAATACCAATCTGTGGTTTGAGGACCATGGTTTTCTGGTTACTGTTAACTTGGATATCAAGTTAATATTTAGGATTGTCTTCCTTTTTTTTTTTTTTTTTTTTTGAGACGGAGTCTTGCCCTGTTGCCCAGGCTGGAGTGCAGTGACACGATCTTGGCTCATTGCAACCTTCACTACCCGGGTTCCAACAATTCTCCTGCCTCAGCCTCTCGAGTAGCTGGGATTACAGGCATGTGCCACCACATATGGCTAGTTTTTGTATTTTTAGTAGAGACGGGGTTTCACCATGTTGGCCAGGCTGGTCTCGAACTCCTGACCTCAGGCGATCCACCCGCTTCAGCTTCCCAAAATGCTAGGATTACAGGCGTGAGCCACCGTGCCCGGCCAGGATTGGCTTTCTAATTGTGACCCATGGAGTTCTCGGTGAGGGGAGGAACCCTCAAGAGGTGAGAATCTGACCCAGCCCTTTGGCAGGGAGCAGAGTGGAGGGGCTGCCTCATCTTTGGGTGAGATACTCCAGGGAAGAAGACAGGGGCTTTGGCCCTTTCATCTCCCAGCCCACATTTAGAGCTTATCAGGAAATTACACTGTGCTTCCAGGGCACTCCTACCCTCACAGGCCCAATGGGATTTCGTTGATACTTTTACACGATTAATACATGCTCATTGTAGATAATGCTAACCAGCATGGAGGCAAAAACGAGAACTATATGAATTTTATTATCCAGGGTTCAACCTCTTAACCTTGTCTTTTGGATTCTTCCATGTGTGTCTGATTGTGTTTCTCTGAGTATATTTTTGTGTCTGTGTATCTGTGTATATACATTGATCTGTGTCTGTGTGCACCTGTATGTGTGTATATCAGGGTGTGCATCTTTTTGTATGTATTTGCCTTAGTATGTGTGTGTATATCTGTGTCTGCATTCCCCTAAGCTTGTGCTTTAGTGTGTGTTTGTGTGTATGTGTTCTTGTTCATGCCTGCCTACGTCTGTGTGTGTCTGTGCATATACAGTGGGGTCTATCTATGTGTGTCTGAGCGTTACCCTGTTGTGCACATGGCTGTGTGTGTCTTTTCCAAGCGTATGCCTCTCTCTGTGTGTCTGTGTGTGTGCATCTGTGTCTGCGTGCTGAGTCACTCTGTGCTGGGTCACTTGGCTGCTTGTGTGGATGTGCACATGTATATGCATACGTACGTTGAGTAAAATGAAACGTTGATGGCGTGTTTGTCTACTGAGTATACTGGCCACTGCTTTTCCTGAGGTCAAAGTGGCATTTGGTGCAGTGGGAGCCAGAGACTATTTTGTAGTCTTGATTTATGTCACCTGCTGCCCTGTTCTTCACTCTGAACCACACTGGCTGCCTGTGGTCTCTTTGATATTTCATAAGTAAGGCTTTGATTCCACAACATTTAGGTTGACTTTGAATCATATAGTCCTGTTTGTATAGTTAAGGATCCTGAAAGCTTCAGAGATCTGGAATCGTCTCAGTCTGCTGTTAACCCCTTCTCTCTTCTCTCCCCTGTCCCTGCCCTTGTTCAGTTGGCTCAGGTAGGAGAAGGGCTGCTGGCCTCACAACCATGGCATTGCATCAATGTTTTCAACACCATTAACGGAGCCTTGGGGGGTCCCTGGCTTGCAGGAGGACAGGAGGTCACGACCCTGCATGTGTTTGTATGTTGTATCCTTCCCTAAGATGGGGCAGTTGGTTTTTTCTTTCTTTAAAGAGACAGGGTGTCACTCTTGCCCAGGCTGCAGGGGTACAGTGGTGCAATCATGAATCACTATAACCACAACCTCCTGGGCTCAAGCGATCTTCCCACCTCAGCCTCCTGAATAGCTGGGACTACAGGTGTGGGCCAACACACCCAGATAATTCTGAAATTTTTTGTAGAGTCAAAGTTTCGCCGTGTTGCCCAGGCTGGTCTTGAACTCCTGGGCTCAAGTGATCTTTCTGCCTTGGCCTCCCAAACTGTTGGGATTACAGGTGTGAGCCACCACACCTGACTAAGGAGCAGGTCTTGGAATCCAGAGAGTTGAAGTCTTGCCGAGGCTTCTCTGCTGAGGCCTATAGCTTGTGCTAGGCTACCTTGTTCTCCAGCTTGAGCTCTGGGTCACACATGGTTCTCTTGTGTCAGAGATGTGCCCTGACCTGATCCTTTTGTCTCCTGGGGTCACCTTTTCAATGATGTTCATCTTATCGAAGAACAGCTTTTGGCTTTGTAGATTTTTCTTAGATGTTTCCTTTTTATTTCGTTGCTTTCTGCAAGGGGCATTCTTAGGATGGAAGTTCAGATCACTGATTTTCAGTGTTCTTTGCTGCTGTGTATATTTAGAGCTATGAGTTTTCCTGTAAGCACTGCTTTAGCTGAATTTCCCACAGGTTATGATATTTCATATTGTTATTTTCTAATTTCATTGTATTTTTATCTTTGAATCATGGGTATTTTTTGATTTCTCATTTAATTCTGTGATTAATGAACGTTCTCTGCATCTCAGCCCTTTAAAATATGTTGAAACTTCCAGCATGTGACCATTATGATAAATGTTTCACATACACTTAAAGAAAGTATGTATTCTGCAGCTATGGGTCATAGTGTCCTGTGTATGTCAATTACGTCAAGTTGGTTAATTTATTGTTTATATCTTCTATATCTTTCCTGATTTCCCTGCTTGCTTATTCTGTCACTACTACATTATTTTATGGCTGAAAATATTTTTCTATGGATACTTCCCACATTTCGTTTATCCATTCATCAGATGGTGAACATCTGGGTCGCTTCCAACTATTGGCTGTTCCGAGTAATGCTGCTATGAGCATAGATGTCAAACTTCTTGTGTGAACATATGCTTTCAGTTCCCTTGGGTATATACCTACAAGTAGAATTGCAGGGTCATCTAGGTGCCTTTCATGTCTTGTCTTGCCTATTTGCCTTGGCTAGAACCTGCAGTACAGAGTTGAATAGACTTGGAGACAGCAGACATGCTTGCCTTGTTCCTCATCTTAGGGGAAAGCTTTTAGTCTTTTACCATTTGGTATGTTATGATGTTAGTTGAGGGGATTTTTTGTAGATGCTTTTTATCAAGTTGAAGAAGTTCCCTTCCCTCCCTAGTTCATTGAGTGTTTATTATGAAAAGGTGTTGGATTTTATCAGATTGTTTTTCTCCATCTATTTATACAAGCATATGGTTTTGTTAAGTGTTCTATTAATATGATTGATGTGTTACATTGATTTATTTATGTATGTTGAAGGAATCTTGCATTCCTAGGAAAAAATCCCACTCGGTCATGATGTATATATATCCTTTTTATATGTTGCTGGATTCTGTTTGCTAGTGTTTTGTTGAAAAATTTTTGTGTCTCTCTTCACAAGGAATTTGGGTGTATAGTTTTATTTTCTTAAGATGTCTTTGTCTAACTTAGCATCAAGGTAATACTGACCTTGTAGAATGGTTGAAAAGTATTGCCTCCTCTTCTGTTGTTGTTGTTGTTGTTGTTGTTATTTGTTTGTTTGTTTTGAGACGGAATCTTGCTCTGTCTCCCAGGCTGGAGTGCAGTGGTGGGATCTCAGCTCACTGCACCTCCGCCTCCTGGGTCCATGTGATTCTCCTGCCTCAGCCTCCCAAGTAGCTGGGATTACAGGCGCACACCATCATGCTTGGCTAATTTTTTAAATTTTTAGTAGAGATGGTGTTTTGCCGTGTCGGCCAGGCTGGTCTTGAACTCCTGACCTCAAGCCATCCTCCCACCTCTGCCTCCCAGGTGCTGGGATTATAGGCATGAGCCACAGCTCCTGGGCCTTTTCTTGTAAGAGTTTATGAAAATTGGTGTAAATTATTTAAACATTTGATAGAATTGCTATTCATTTCATAGAAGACATTGGTCCTGGGCTTTTCTTTATGAGAAGTTTTTTTTATTAGAAATTTGATCTCTTGTTAAGGTCTGTTTAGATTTTCTCTTCCTTCCTTCCCTCCTTCCCTCCCTCCCTCCCTCCTTCCCTCCCTCCTTCCCTCCTTCCCTCCTCCCTCCTTCCCTTCCTTCCTTCCTTCCTTCCT
>NW_016816687.1:620022-660672 GCF_001698545.2 Rhinopithecus bieti
TCCCTTCCCTTCCCTTCCCTTCCCTTCCCTTCCCTTCCCTTCCCTTCCTTCCCAGAGTCTCACTCTTGTCACCCAGGCTGGAGTGCAATGGCACGATCTTGGCTCACTGCATGCTCAGCCTCCTGGGTTCAGGTGATTCTCCTGCCTCAGCCTCCCGAGTAGCTGGGACTATAGACACAAGCCACCACACCCAGCTAATTTTTGTATTTTAGTAAAGATGGATGGGGTTTTGCCATGTTGGCCAGGCTGGTCTCGAACTCCTGACCTCAGGTGATCTGCCTACGTCGGCCTCCCAAAGTGCTGGGATTACAGGCGTGAGCCACTGCGCCCGGCATAGATTTTCTATTTCTTATATCAATTTAATAGTTTGTGTCTTTAGGGATTTGTTTCAAATAGGTTTTCCAATTTGTTGCTATATGTTATTTATAGTATTCCCTTACAAACTTTTTTGTTTCTGTAAAGTCAGTATTAATTTCCCCCTTTTTCATTCCTTTAAGGTTTGATATATGATCCATTGGTTATTTAGGAGTCTACTGTTTAATTTCTACATATTTGTCCATTTTTCTATTTTCCTTATGTTACTGATTTCTTATTTCATTCCATTTTGGTCAGAGGGCATGCTTAGTGTGATTTCAGTCTTTCGAAATGTATTGGAACTTGTTTTGTGACCTAACATAAAGTGTATCCTGGAGAATGATCCATGTGCACTTGAGAAAATGGCTATTCTGCTGCTATTGGCTGAGTGTTTTAGAAGCGCCTGTTAGGTCTGTTTGGGGGGAGGGGGCGGGTGTGTGTGTATTTTTTTTTTTTTTTGAAACGGAGACTTTCTCTGTCGCTTGCCTGGAGTGCAGTGGCGCGATCTTGGCTTACTGCAATCTCCGCCTTCTAGGTTCAAGCGATTCTCTTGCCTCAGCCTCCTGAGTAGCTGGGATTACAGGCGCCTGCTATCATGCTCCGCTAATTTTTGTGTTTTTAGTAGAGATGGGTTTTCACCGTATTGGCCAGGATGGTCTCGATCTCCTGACCTTGTGATCCACCCACCTCAGCCTCCCAAAGTGCTGGGCTACAGGTGTGAGCCACCATGTTTTTGTTCAGGTCTTCTGTTTCCTTTTTAATCTTCTGTCCAGTTGTTTTATTCATTACCGAAAGTAGATTATTGACGTGTCCAACTATTGTCAGTTTCTCTAATTTTGTTAGATTTTGATACGTATATCTTAGAGCTCTGTTATGTGCATATGTTTGTAATTGTTTTATCTTTGTGGATTAACCTAATTATCGTTATAAAATGTCCTCTTTGTTTTTAGTACAACTTTGTATATTAAGGCTTATTTTGTCTGATGTTAGTATAGCGATTCTAGTTCCATTTTCATTTCTCTTTGTGTAGCACATCGTTTCTCATCCTTTTACTTTCAACCTATTTGTGTCTTTGAATCTAAAGTGTGTCTCTTTAGAGCGTATAGTTGAATCATATTTTAAAAATTCATTCTGCCTGGCTTTTATTAAAAAGTAAAAAAATAACAGATGCTGGCAAGGTTGCAGAGAAAAAGGAACACTTATACACTGATGGTGGGAGTGTAAGTTAGTTAAACCGTTGTGGAAGACAGCGTGGCAATTCCGCAAAGACCTAAAAACAGAAATATCATTCGACCCAGCAATCCCATTACTGAGTATACACCCAAAGGAATATAGATTGTTCTGTTCTAAAAAGCACATGCATGTGTATGTTCACTGCAGCACTCTTCACAATAGCAAACACATGGAATCAACGTAAATGCCTGTCAATGGTAGACTGGATAAAGAAAATGTGGTATGGTATACACCATGGAATACTACGCAACCATAAAAAAGAATGAGATCATGTCCTTTGCAAGAACATGAATGGAGCTGGAGGCTGTTATCCTCAGCAAACTAATGCAGGAACAGAAAACCAAATGCCACATGTTCTCACTTGCAAGTGGGACTAAATGATGAGAACACATGGACACGTAGAGGGGAACAACACACACTGGGGCCTATTGGAAGGTGAAGGGTGGGAGGAGGAAGACGATCAGGAAAAATAACTAATGGGCACTAGACTTAATACCTAGGTGGCAGAATGATCTGTACAACAAAGCCTCATGACACAAGTTTACCTGTATAAGAAACCTGCACATGTAACCCTGAACTTAAAAAAAAAGAATTCATTCTGCCAATCCTTGCCTTGTGATTGGAGAATTTAATCCATTTACATCTAAAGTAATTATTGATAAGGAAAAACTCTACCATTTTAAAATTAGTTTTCTATGTCTTATAACATTTTTGCTCCTCACTTTCTCCATTACATTTTTTTGTGTTTGATTTGTTTTTGTATTGTAACATCTTGGTTTCTTTCTCATTTCCTTTTCTGTATGTTTTAGCTATTTTCTTATTGATCATGGGGATACAGTTGACTATTAAACTTGAAAATCAGTTTGCATTAATGTCAACTTAATTTAAATAGTTTGCAAAAGCTTGCCCCTAGATGTCTCCTTTTCCTCTCTCTCTTTAGTGTTGTTATTGCCTGTGGATTGCGTCTTTATTCATTTTGTACTTATCAATACAGATTTACAATTATTGCTTTATTTAGTTGTCTTTTAAGTCAGGAGAGAAAAGGAGTTATAAACAAAAAATACATTTATACTGTCTTTATATTTATCTATATGGTTGCCATTGCCAGTGCTCTCTTTCTCTTCATGTGGATTCAAGTTACTCTGTAGTATCTTCTCATTTTAGTTGAAACAGTTCCCTTTAGTTTTTCTTTCAGGTTAGGTCTGCTAGTGATAAATTCTCTTGGGTTTTGCTTATCTGGGATGTTTTAGTTCTCCCTCATTTTTTAATAATGGCTTTGCTGGATATAGAATTCTTGGTGGACTTTTTTTTTTCTTTCAGCACTTTAAATGTCATCCCACTGCCTTCTGTTCACCATAGGCTTTGATGAGAAATCAGCTATTAATCTAATTGAGGATCCTTTGTAAGTGATGAATTATTAATACTTTCCTCTTGCTGCTTTCAAGATACTTTTTTGACAGTTTGATTATGATGTGTCTGAGTATAGATATCTTTGAATTTGTCCTACTTGGAGTTCATGGAGCTTTATGGATATGTAGGTTAATGTTTTTCATCAAATTGGTGAGGTTTTTGCTTTCTCTGCATTCTTTCCTTCTGGTACTCCTATTGTGTGTATTTTGGTATACTTGACACAAGAGACCATACTGTCTGCCTAGTGGGGATCGAGGCTGGTGTTTTGTAGCCATAAAGCTTACTCTCCAACTGACTGCATTTGGAGGACATGACCCAGGCTGCCAGGTCTGCTGCAGGAAGGGATCAACAGGCCTTTCGTGGGTCAGGAAGTCATGAAATTAAAGTGTGGGACTCTCTCCTCATCATGTGTGCATGTCTTGAATGAAGTGGTTCTTGCTGGGACATGATAGACTGTTGGATTAATGGGCTTGATTTCTTTTTCCCCCACAGGTTTGAAGTCAACAACACCATTCTTCACCCAGAGATCGTTGAGTGGTGAGTACGGCCTGTGGTCACCGTGCCTGTTTGTTGTGCTCAGCTCATGGGGATGGAATGCCCTGTTGTTCCTGCCCACACCATCTCAGAGAGCCCCTCAAAAAGCAGATTCCCAGAACCTTCTCCCATAGCCTTTTCTGTTTTGCTTGTTCTTTGTTGTTGGTTGGCTGGCTGTACTCTTTTTGAAAGGGCATGAGTCACTTAAACATCAATTAAACTTATTTGCGATCTTACGAAAACTCCTACCGTAAGTAAACCAAACTTAGATAGCTCCAGCATAAGGTAGATAGTGAAAAGGGCAGAAATAAACATCACGCATAATCCCATTGCCAGGAAAGTAAACACATTTTCCTCACATCACGCATGTGTCTTGACAAAGGTAGCATTCTGTTCTACACATTCTTCTGTCACCTTCTTCCTTCCTGTGGTGATACTGTTAGCCCTTACCTGCTGCACAACTGGCTTCTACTAGCTGCCTACAAAGTGAGCTGTTTTATGCTGGGCGTCACCTCTGTGGGCCCTGGAAGTGGCCCTCCAATCCCAGTGTGCCACCAGTTTCTTCCTAAGCCATCACATTGCTCTTTGACAGCAGCAAGGCATTTTTTCTTTGCTGGATGACTACACTTACTGAGAATGTAGAAGAGAGGCGAGGCCAGGCCTTTGCCACATCATCACTTGCCTAGGAGATGTGTAGCCTTCTCACATCTGACCATAAGTCTGTATGATCACATTTTCTTTCCCATCTAGCTGGGAACTCTGACTCGCCTAGTCTTAGAGCTTGGGACCAAGGAGGTGTCCTGAAAGATGAATGGGCATTGGCTGTGGAAAAAGGAGTAGGAGAGAGTGGCCGAGGCGAAAGGACCACTCGTTCACAGAAACAAGAGAAAGGGTGGTGGCTTTGTGTGGCCAGTGCGAAGCCAGGGAGCAGAGCCCGAGAACAGTTGGAGAGACAGGCAATGGCTGGGTGGGCCTTGGTGTCCGTCTTGACTTTTTCTTCAGAGGAATGGGAAACACAGGAAACCCTTGAATGGTTTAAGCAGGAGAATGGTAAGATTGGGTTTGCATTTAAAAAATCATTTTGACCTCAGACTAGAGACCCAGCTGCAGGGCAAGTATGGGAACAGGTGGCAAGTTAGGAGGCTATTGCGGGGGTGCAGCTGGCAGTAGAGGGCAGAGGCAGGACAGAGCTGAGTGGTGAGGCTGCAGTCAAGATGGAAAGCTCCTGGGAGGGACCAGTTGTGAGACGTGAGTGAAGGGCGGAGTTGAAGGTGACTCCAGGTTTTTGTCCCGCACAGCTAGGTGGTGTGTCACTGAGATGGGGACAACTGGGAGGGCCAGATACCAGGGCAGATCTGGGACTTGGGGTGTGTTGAATCTGAGGCAGGTGCCAGTGTGAGAGAGGGCTGAGCTGGGGGTGGAGAACTGAGGGCTGACGATAGGCGCTAATACTGCACCCTCAGGGTTAGAGGCCAGTGGGTCTCTAACCAGTGGGCCCTCACAGCCACCCTCTGTGAAGATGGGGCTGGTGTTCTTCAAGTTCACAGTTACCTCTTGTTTTTATAAAGTGACAAAGCCAAGCTGGTGGCTCATGCCTGTAATCCCAGCACTTTGGGAGACCAACATGAGAGAATCACTTGGGGCCAAGAGTTTGAGACCAGCCCGAGTAACAGAGAGAGATCCCATCTTTACAAAAACAAAATTTCAAAAAATTAGCCGAGCATGGCATTGGACTCCTGTAGTCCTAGCTTCTTGGGAGGCTGAGGCAGGAAGATCACTTGAGCCCAGGAGGTCGAGGCTGCAGTGAGCCATGATTGTACTACCATACTCCAGCCCGAGTGACAGAGCGAGACCTTGTCTCAAAAAAATAAAGTAATAAGTGCCTGACTTGTCTGTAAAAGGCAAAAGATTTATAAGCTCTGAAGAGAAACCAGAGAGCCTGTCCTATTTGTAGCCCCCATTTGGCGGAAGAATAAATCCTGGGTACTTAGAATGGGCCATGTCCACTTAACACTGCCTCACGTGGGACATTCCCTTGTGGTCGCTTACAGCTTGGGTGCCTTGGAGACCACAGCTGGGTCCTGTACTCCCACATCTCCTAAGGGATAAGTCATTAATTCGTCACTTTCGAAGAAACATGCTTTAATTCAAGTGACATTTTTGAGGCTTTGAGGTCGCGCCCGCGTTCGTAAGCATACCTCCCAACTTTATTAAAGCAAGCAGCAGAAAGGACTTATTTGGCAGTTGATGGCAGTAGAACTGTTTTAGAAATGTCATATCGTCCCTGCTGCTCAGGGGTATGTTTTAATAGCCCGGGTCCCTGTCATTCTCGGTGGGTTCACTGTAGTCATGATCATCACACTCCCTGGGTCATTGAAGGAAGGATGCTGTGTGGGGTGGCGGGCAGGTCCTTTATTAACAGGAAAGGGTGGGCTTTCCCTGATGTTAGATTACGACTCAGGGGCACATCTTTTGTCGTTAGGTCTTGAATATCTTCACCATCCTCTCTCTCTGGTAGGATCATGGGGATAACAGGAAACCATCAACTAGGGCACATGTGAATTCTAGCCCCAGCTCCTCCCTACTCAGGAAGTCATGAGTTTTCTGAGCCTCAGCTTCTTGATCTGTAAAACGGAGATGTGGTGAAACCTAACTCGTGGTATCGATATGAAGATTCACCCAGCCTCAGTTTCCTCACTTGCAAAGTAGGCTCAAAGATTGAGAGTATAAGTCAAGTGCTGACATGTCTTTTTTTTTTTTTTTTTTTTTTTTGAGGCGTAGTCTCGCTCTGTCGCCCGGACTGGAGTGCAGTGGGCCAAGATCTCAGCTCACTGCAAGCTCCGCCTCCCGGTTCACGCCATTTCTCCTGCCTCAGCGCCTTCCCGAGTAGCTGGGACTACAGGCGCCGCCACCTCGCCCGGTAGTTTTTGTATTTTTAGTAGATGACGAGGTTTTCACCGTGTTAGCAGGATGGTCTCGATCCCTCCATGACTCGTGAATCCGCCCGTTCTCGGCCTCCCAAAGTGCTGGGATTACAGGTTTTTTTTTTTTTTTTTTTTTTAAGAGACAGGATCTCAACTTTTGTCTCTCACCCCCCCCCCCCCCTGGCTGGAGTGGCAATGGCGGGATCGTTAGCCTTGACCTCCTGAGCTCAGGCGATCCTCCCATCTCAGCCTTCCAAGTAGCTATGACTACAGGTACATGCCACCACACCCAGCTAATTTTTCTGTTTTTTTGTAGAGACGGGGTCTCCTATGTTGCCCAGGCTGGTCTCGAACTCCTGGCCTTAAGAGATCCTCCTACCTCAGCCTTCCAAAGTGTTGGGATTATAGGCATGAGCCATTGCACCCAGCCTGGCACATTTTTTTTTTTTTTTTTAGATGGAGTCTTGCTCTGTTGTCCAGGCTGGAGTGCAGTGGCATGATCTTGGCTCACTGCAACCTCTGCCTCCCGGGTTCAAGTGATTCTTGTGCCTCAGCCCCCACCTCCCCACTACAGGTACGCACCACCACGCCCGGCTACTTTTTGTATTTTTAGTAGAGATGGGGTTTCACCATGTTAGCCAGGCTGCAGCCCGGCACATCTTGATAACACTGTCACCTGTTAAGACTCCGTGTATACAAGGTGTTGTGCTAAGCACTTGACACATGTCACTGTATTTAAAGATATTTTATTTGTGGTGTGTTAGGTAAGTGTTCTAGTTATTCCCATGCTACAGATGAAGAAACTGAGGCACAGGGAAGTTAGTGACTTGCCCAAGAAAATGCCAGTTGAGCCCAGACTGTTGAACCCAGGCTCTTGCACTGCTCCTTGCAGCTCTGAGGGGGTACCCATGGAGTGGGGCTGCCTGAGTGTCAGTCATCCTCCCAGCTCACTACTGGTCCAGTGCCCTTGGAATGGTCTTGTGCTGGGGCCAGGGTATGGTAGGGTGGAGGACCAGGGGCAGATGCTTGGCTTCTTTGGCACCCACATGCACCTCAGCTCCCTCTGGCAGCTTGGCTGGGGACATGAGGTTCCTCCGGAGGTTGTCTGACTGGAAGGCAGCAGCAAGCAGCCTTTCCTAGCACGGGCAAACTTGCTTTCTCATTTTTGTTCAGCTGTCATTCATTTCCTTCCTGTGACTGTTTTATTGTTTTCTATTCTCTCAAGGAGCGCCTTTTTGATTTCCTGTAAATTCCTCTATAATCATACTCTTCCCCACAAACATGAGATCATAACTGATAATTTCTTTTCTTGTGCCGGGTAGTGCAGTTTGAATGTGAAGGTCAAAAGTTGAAACTTCAAAAGAGCAGGCATCTTACTTCCATAATTTAGGCTGTGGTTCTGCTTTACTGTTTTGCAGATGATTAAATTGATCTGAAGGCAAGGTGGGAAATAAAAGGAGATGCTTTCATACCACCTGATAGCTCAGTGCCTTGGGTTTCAGTTAAGTACCTCTGGAAGCGTCAGGGGAGAGCAGGCGTGTCAGCAATTGCCGTGTGCCTTCTTGGGTTTTAAGCGAGACTGTGTTAAATTGAGTCATCTGCCGGTTTTAGAGCTGTTAATTACACAGAACGAAAGTATCCTGCATGCATTAATCAGGCGGTGGGTAACGTGTCTATTTCTGCTCACCAGCCTCTCTGTGTGCACAGGAGATGGGAAGCTATGGTTGGTTCACAGGTAGACGTGTCCCAGGATTCTACGTCCTGGGTAACATGTCCCAAATTAGAAAAGATACGTAGATGATGACCTAAATTCTCGGTGTGTCTGTGAAAAGGATTCCAGTAGCATTGCTCATCTTTGTGTCCTCATGAATAGGCATTTAACCCTACGCCAGCAAGAAAGCCACATGGGAAGTGGGACTCCTAGGTGAGAGTGAGAACTTGAGTCACCGCGCGCCAGGAGGCAGGAGATGGATGTGGGAGCATCAGACAGAAGGAAAGGCGTGGCCAGGCCCTGGTCCAGCGTGGAGGTGGACCTCTGCCCCACGTCTGCCCATCTCTAGCTAGGTTTCAGGCACACTCGGCTCACGGCTGAGCTAAGCCATCGTTTTCTTCGTGGCTCTGGTTTCTTTGAGAGGACTTATTGATTGATTTCCCCCGAGGATATGTAATTCCAACCAGCTCTTTTCTTTCTGTCCTTCCCCTTGTGGGATTTTATCCTTTGCATCTCTGGGTCATGGAGTGTGGAAGGGGTAGTTGTTGGGGGTTCAGTGGTGTTGAATTCCTGCCCACCTGGCTCCAACAGAACCACTCCCTGCGCATCCACCTCCAGGAGAGATGGAATTCCTGGCCCTTTAAATGAGTTTTGTTCAACACGGTGGCACTTTGATGCTTAGAGGCTGATTTTGGAAATGCTTCATCCTTGTCTCACTACTATTTTAATCAGTGGAGTGTTTAGACCTCAGTTAATTGATATCTTAATTCAGGGTTTAATGCTCAGAGGCAGTTCTGTGACTTGTGAATATTTAAGGAAAAAAATAAGGTTGCACAAATACATCTTTGCCTCATCTAGTTTTTGTGATTTTAGGTCTGTAGCAGGAGAGCAGGCCCACATCGGGTAGGAGCCTTTGCCTCGCAGCACCCCCTGTCTGTTTGAGCAGCCTCCAGGCATGGTGATGCCCACAGCGTGGCCATGAGCTGGGGACTCTCTGTGAGGCTGTGCAGTGCCCACATCTCCTGGCACGTGTTTTCCTGGCCAAAGAACCTGAGCTGACTTCTGCCCAAAGTTCTCTTTTTAGAGACAGGGTCTTATGCTCTTGCCTAGGCCGGAATGCAGTGTTGTAATCATGGCTCACTGCAACCTCCGACTCGCAGGCTCAAGTCATCCTCCCACTTCAGCCTCCCGAGTAGCTGAGACTACAGGTGCACACCACCATGCCTAGTTGATTTTTCTCTTCTTTTTTTGTTTTTGAGATGGAGTTTCGCTCTTGTTGCCCAGGCTGGAGTGCAATGGCACAATTTTGGCTCACCGCAACTTCTGCCTCCCGGGTTCAAACGACCCTTCTGCCTCAGCCTCCTGAGTAGCTGGGATTACAGACATGTGCCACCACGCCCGGCTAATGTTGTATTTTTAGTAGAGACGGGGTTCCTCCATGTCAGGCTGGTCTTGAACTTCTGACCTCAGGTGATCCCCCTGCCTCGGCCTCCCAAAGTGCCAGGATTACAGGCATGAGCCACCACGCCTGGCCTTCTGTCTGATTTTTAAATATTTTGTAGAGACAGGTTATCGCTGTGTTGCCCAGGCTGGCCTCGAATTCCTTTGCTCAGCCTTGGCCTGAGATCCTCCAGCCTTGGCCTTCCACAGTGCCGGGATTACAAGCATGAGCCACCATGCCCGGCCTGCTCAAACTTCTTAGGTGGCATCTTTGTCATCCTGTCCTGAGCCATGATTCTCTCTTGCTTCCTGGAGGAGGTGGCCTTTGTCCTCTCATGGGGCTGTCAGCCTTGTAGTAGATCATACTTTTAACAACCATCCAACACATGCCCCGGGGCAGACAAGGATGGGACTGAGTCTGACCATGCATCTCTCACTCCAGGGGCCAGTGGAGCCACGGAGGCTGGGGCACCCTTTTGTCCTTCTCTGTTCATGCTCAAGAACACTGGAAATGGGTTCATCATATTCAGCGTGGTGCATTCCTCCTGGAGATAGGGAGAAACTGTGTGGAATGCTGGAAAATCCCGTTCTTTTCTGCAGTCATCTTAAAAACTGTTTCCGGTGTTTGTGCTGTGAGATAACCAGGCCAGGCTGGGATGCATCCCTCTATGCCTGGCGCCTGGGTGAGACTTCAGGCCCAGAATGCCCTATGGATAATTGGTTAACCAGCACACAGCAGACGTCTATTTAAGCATAGATTCAATTGGGCCAGGCCAAAGCCCAGCCAGGCTGGTTTCATCAGAGAACTGCCTTTGTGGAATAATTTGCCCTGGTTCAGTTTGATTTTTTTTTTTTTTTCCACTTCCCCCAAAGTAAGATTGGAAAAGCAAGTAGGTCCCTGGGCCTCGACGGCAGAGATGCTTATCGCCTCTGCTGGGAGGAAGATGTGGTCCTTTCTCCTTTGGCAGATTATGACCTCTTCCTGCTCATCACCATAGGAGGATGCCCCAGCTGCAGTGGGAGGCGGAGTGGAGAGCCTGGGAGCATGGGCTCCTGTCGTCAACCTGGGGCTGCTCTTCCTACCTGTGGGACTGGGACGAGGCAGTGGCAGAGGGAGTTTGGGCTGCTGGAGCCTGGGGAGGCTTTGCCCCTGCTGTGCTCGGTTTGGCAACATCCCATGCTGCCATGGGGTGGAGAGGGTTGGGTGGAGAGGCCTCCTTTTCTCTTTGAAATGAGGCCATCAGCTCTCCTTGTTGGAAATGAGCTGTTGTCTGGCTTTGGTGGAAGGCCAGGTAGCTTTGATGACACATAGTTACTGCGTGTCTGTGCTGGTGCTGGGACCCTGTCTTCCAGGGCTATATATGGCCTTTCAGAAGATACTTAAGTTAAAAGAATTCTAAGTGTTAGAGGTTTCTGAGGATTTGTCTAGACTACCCAGGGAACACAGAGAAGGGATTTAGCCCAGGGTGGGAGGGTAGAAGGGGGTCGTCTCCAACCCCGAGAAAAGTGTGTTTTGGGTGGGAGCTGGAGGTGGGCAGGAACAAGTTCCAGGCAGAGGAGGGAGGAGGTAGGAGGCTGGGAGAACACGTGGGGTGAGTGGTGGAGATGGCCTGCACCAACGTGAGTTGTGCTCTACTAGAGGCTTACCTTCATCCTGAGGCTACCTAAAGGCCACTGGAAACGAGGGAAAGCCTGATGAGGTTTGCATTTCCTGAAGATCCCCAGCTGCTATTGGAGCAGGTGGACTGGAGGCCTGGACGTTGGCCGTGGGTTGGATGTGGGAAGCGGCGGATGGATGTGATGGGAGAGGGCATCTAGGATGACACCCGGGTCTCTGCTGAAGTAGCAGGAAGATGGCAGAGCTGCATTGAAATGCGGGCATAGTGGGGGTTCTCACACACTGAGCTCCAGGGCGCGAGGACCCGCCGGTGGGTGCAGAGGGAAAGCAGGGAGAGGCAGAGGGAACCATGCCTTCTGCAAGGAGGAGAGGGGAGGACTGGCAGCATGATGGGGGTGAAGAGAGAAGCGGAGAGGGGAGGAGATGGGTAGGAAGTTCAAAATAGAATGCAAAAGCTGCTTTCCCTCCTCCCCCACGGCAAGGACTGTTAGGGCCCGGCAGGCAGCGTAGGGGAGGCTTGGCTGGAAGAGGAGAAGGAGGCGAGTGAGGGGAGGATTCTTCACTTGTAGAGGAAGCTGTTTCGGTGGCCATGGAGCTTCTAGCAGGAGGGGTTGGTGCATGGTGGAGGTTGGAGCTGGGATCCCCAGGTGGGCGTGTGAGCTTGGGAAGAGGATGCACCTTCCCTTGAAAGGGAGGGAGGAGAGGATGGATGGGGAGTCCTGGGAGTTTGGAGGAGGAGAGGTGAGAGTGGACCCATCTGCTGGCTGCTGTGCGCTCCAAGAAGTAGGAGTGGAATTCATTCATCCACGGTGGCTCCCGCTGGGGGCAGAAGTTGGGGGTAGAAATCTTTGGAAGGTGCGGGAAGTTGAGAGTAGCCCTCCTGCGGGTTCCTCTGCAGCTCACGGCAGAGCTGGGGTCTCGCCGAGGTGACTGGGCCTTGCTTGGCCATCGCCAGTGCTTGACTTCCCCTGGCAGTGCTCAGTGATCCTGGAGCAGGCACAGGCTGAGCCCGTGCAGATGGGTGGGCACAGGGCCGAGGAGTCTACAGCACTGGCAAGAGTGGTGGCCGTAGAGAAGGGCCAGGGATCTAAGCTGAATGGAGGCAGAGGGCGGCTCCAGGAGAAAGTAAGGGGTTGCAGGGCGGGAGGTCCTGGCCCTCACCCATGCTGTCATTTGAGAGAAGAGAGACCTGCTCCCTGACAACGGGATCCCTGGGTTGGTGTCATAGAGGGTGGCAGTGGGAATGACACCCGAGGGACTGCGAATGGGTTCTTGCTCAGAAGCCTGAGCTGCTGGCTGCCTGTGGCTCTGAACTCTCACCCTCTGGGGACAGGAGCAAGTGCCGGGTCCCAGGTAATGAGACTGCACCCGCCATATGGCAGCATCAGAGGCACCTTCATGATGATGAACAGCACACCGTCAGGCTGCAGGGCTGCCTCTGCCAGAGAAAAAGGGCGTTCATTCGAGAAAGTCTCCCTGGGCTTGTGGGTTTGTTTTTTCCACATTCCCCGGAAGGTTCTGTGGTCTTGGAAAGGTGTCGCTGCGCCGCAGGGTGCCCACCTCATTTCCCAGTGACAAATGACTGGCTATCCCAGCTGCGTGGCATCATGGAGACTGTGTGAGTCAGCGGCTGGCTGGCGTGGGCTGCTCCCGTGAAGTTCCCAAGGGCTTGCTGCCTCTGATGGGAGTCGGAGAGCCACCGGGCCTCTTGCGTTCCCATCATCCTCGCCTGCCTGCCTCGGGCCCTCTGTCTGGGCTGCCTCAATGGAGGCCAGCTCAGGTGGGCTCCTGGCCAGGCCAAGGAGGAGGAAGAGGAAATGCAGGAGAGGTGCCCTTCGACAGAGGCGCGGGTGCTGGTCTGCGTCCTCAGACACCCCAGCTTTGCTGATCTTGAGGGTGTTTGAGTTGATCCCTTTGTGAGGGTCATGGGTGGGCCTTTGGGAGCTTTGGTGCAGGTAGGTCATCTTTAGTAAAGGGAAAGGAACTGGCCAGGGGGTGCACTGGGAACTCTCTGCCTTGTGCAGAGGGACTCAGCTGGGTTGCCCACCTCCATTCTCCAGGTCTCAGTATTACAGACCTCCCTCACTGGGTGGCCAGCCCCAAACCAAAAGGGCTCATGCCTCTCCCATCATTCCCTCACATGGCACCCCAGCTCCTGCTCTTAGCAGCCCTCCTTCCACTCCATCATTGTGTGTTTACTCACTCGCACTGTATCCCTCTCTCCGTGGTCTCTGTGCTCCATTAGGGGAGGACGTGGCCCTTTCACTCCACTCCATCACCGGTGCCTGGTACATCTAGCTGGCACTTACTTATTAGTGATGTGAAATGAATGAATGGACATTTACCATTATGGACAGCACCTCATTAAGGTTTTTAAAGTGCTACCAAAGCAATGTGTACCCTTGGTTTAAAAAGCCACTAGTACAAAATCAGTACAGGAAAGCTAGGTTATCTTGAAACCAGCGACTCCTGCCAGCCCATCTCTCTCCACACCAGCCCTCCCCAGAGCCAATTCTTTGGGCCGTTTCTGTCACCCCCACCCATCTTTTCATCGTATGTTTATTGCTGGTTCTTCCACGGGTTCCTTTTGCCTTCTTGTCATACACTTGAGCCTCCTTTAGTTCTTGCTCTGTGAACTTTCCACCCTATCTTGCCTTTGCCCTGGGTGAGCTGAGGCTGCACAGATGGGGCCCTGCTCTCTCTACACGTCTTTTCTCCAGCCCGTCTTCACCTCCCAACTTCTGTTGCGTTTCCTTGTTAGGGTTTGTAATATTTCCATTGCATTTATGTGTCCAGTAAATCTTACCTGTTTTCGGGGGAGACATTAACTCTAAAAGGTAAAAAAAAAAACCCAAAAAATAACAACGGAAAAAAACAGCCATAAAACTGTTTCTGTGATCACTATGACCATGGTCTATGCAGAGCTAAGTAATGTATCGGGGCGGGAGTGCCTTCTCTCTGGGTTGGATGTCACAAGCCCAGGACCTCCCTCAAGAGGAGGCTCCTAGCGTCAAGAGCATATAGACTGTTTTTCTTTTCCTTTTTTTTTTTTTGAGACAGAGTCTCGCTCTGTCGCCCAGGCTGGAGTGCAGTGGTGCGATCTTGGCTCACTGTAAGCTCCGCCTCCCAGATTCATGCCATTCTCCAGCCTCAGCCTCCCGAGTAGCTGGGACTACAGGCGCCTACCACCATGCCTGGCTAATTTTTTGTATTTTTAGTAGAGATGAGGTTTCACCGTGTTAGCCAGGATAGTCTCGATCTCCTGACCTCGTGATCCGGCCACCTCGGCCTCCCAAAGTGCTGGGATTACAGGCATGAGCCACCACGCCTGGCCTAGACTGTTTTTCTTATATAACCATCAGTTGTACAAAATCACTCCATATTTTAGTTTATTCTCTGTTTAAAGAATGGTGTTCTTTTTTTTATTAGAAAAAAAAAATTTTATTATTATTTTCATTAGAACAAAAGCGACATATATACATGCATTGTTGAAAATTAGAAAGTTCACGTAAATAGGAATTCCTCCAGTTATCCATAAGACATCCCAGATGTGGCCAGTATAGTTTCTATCTCTTACTTGGGTGTTGTGATGGTTTTTCC
Source organism: Rhinopithecus bieti (assembly GCF_001698545.2). NCBI lineage: Eukaryota > Metazoa > Chordata > Mammalia > Primates > Cercopithecidae > Rhinopithecus > Rhinopithecus bieti. The sequence continues at coordinate 634,847 of NW_016816687.1, forward strand.
CCCAGATACTGAAAGGCTGGGCCAGTTGTACCACAGCATCCCAATTCTGGATTTGTGTGGTTGTTCCCTTGTGGTGGCGGCTGGCTTGTTCCTCTATCCCCATATTTCTTGCAAACTGGAAGCTAGATCTAAAGCCATAGAAGTTTAAAACATTTGCCAGAATACATCCCAGGTGATGTGTATTTCTTATTGCACTGCATTCAGACACAAATTATACTTAGTTGACGCACAATCAATGATGCTAAGACTGATCACTGGGTTACTACCCCTTGACCTAGAGAGTAATCTGCCTGTTGTTACTTTGGTACCATGTGAATAAATGCAGCCTTCATACATACATCTGTTTTGTTTTGTTGTTCCTAGAGTTTTAATTTGCCTTTCTTCCTTCTTATTGAGAGAAGAAACGTATCTTCTTCACCATATCGCTAAGAGCTTTAAGCTTCCTATTGATTTTATCTGTGGAAAGGAATCCATGCCATTCTTTTTGTGGATGTTTTTCTCAGAGCCACATACTTGGAGTTCTAATTTCTACTGATTGCTTTCTAGGCTTGCTGTCCAGCGTCTAATTATACTTTTGGATTGACTCCAGTTTTTTAAAATATCCCATTATATCACCTCCTTCTCTTTATTGGCTTGTGCTTTCTCCGTCTCCCCACCCTTCTACCCTTCTGTCTCTGCTGGAGGACATCCTTAAGTACTTCCCCGTTTTGAGTTTTGAATGTCTGAAAATGACTAGTTTCCTTCTGTATTTGATTAGTAGTTTGTCTGAATGTAGAGTTCTGTTATTTTTGCATGGAGTGCAACAAAAAGGGGGTGAGTGTAACAGAGTGGGTCACACGCCCTTTGACATCGTCTCAGCTAAGTCTTAGTGTCACTATCTGTGAAATGGGAAGGTAGTACCTGTTCTAGGTTGGGTTCCATGGGAAGCTGAGTCTCTGAGCCGAGTGGGCAGGAAGCATATTGAGGAGTACCCTCGGGATCAGCGTGTGTGTCAGAGGGAGGGAGCAGGCTTGGGCTGCAATGCTGTCACAAGGGCATCTCGGCTGCTCCCATGGGGAGCTTTGATGCTGGAGTGGTCCCCAGAGATGTCCCCAGTTGAAGCGAGGGAGCTGAGTCTTGGCTCCCTCCATTGAATCAAGGAGACCAGTAGAGGGGTGTGGCCTCAGGGGATGAGTTGGGCAGTGTACCTAGCATCCACTGCAACTTACAGGACCCAGGATGGGGCAGGTCCCCAGTAAATGGCAATTTAAAATGAAGGGAGGCTGTGTTTGCCTGCTGAGATTTCTCTAGCTTCATGGGCCTGTCATGAATACTGGGGAGTCATGTTTTGATGAGAATCAAGGTGTCCTACCTAAGGACATCAGAGCATTTCGCCTGGCTTTGGGGTGGAAAGTGTGGATGAGGTGGTGTCTGCAGGCTTTGCATTTCGCTTGGTTTCTGGAACAAGTGTATACGGCACTTACTGTGTGCCAGGCACTGTCCTTAGTGCTTTAAAAATGCCAACTCAGTTCTCACTGTAGACCTACTATGAAAACAGTGTTCATATCTCCGTTTTTCAGATGGGGACACCAAGGCACAGAGTAGGGATCTCAGGCACACCGCTGGGAAGGGGTGGAGCTGAACTGGAGCCCAGGGCTTTTCTCCCAGGCCGGTGCTCTGAATGCCTCAGCACGGCTGCCCTTGCAGTGCCCACGGACCCAGGGTTGTTTTAAATGAGTGGAGGTAGAAAGCGAATACTTATTTGGCTCCTCTCTGTGGGTCTTACTTGCGGGTGAGATTGATTGCAACCACCAGAAATGTAACCACATTTGGGCAAATTAACACAAGTTTGTTGGGAGGACCTGGGAGCCCCAGGAGTCCAGTTGCAGGAGGCACAGCCCAACTGGGAAGGGACAGCAGGGTCCCCTGATTGTGACTTCCCTGCCCACATAGACCACCCTCTCATCTGTGGCTGCCTCCCTCTTCTCCTCTGCTCCTGGTCTCCTGCCTGTGTCTGCGGCCCAGCTGTTTTCACATCTGTACCGGCACACACAAAGCTGGAATGGCTTCAGTCCCCTCACCAGACCCTGTCACCCGCCCATGGGCAGGTGGGTGGGGATGGGGAGGAAATGAGGACTCTTCAGCCAACAGGACAGAGCCCTGAGAGGTGGCAGGCTTAGGATTAGGGCCCAACAGCCATGCCATGTGGATTTCATCCCCCTTCCATGCATGGGGAAACTGAGGCTGAGGGAGGCAGCCTGTCACAGGCTGCAGCAACTGGGCTTCCTCCCCCCGCCACAGCAGCTTCCAGATCTTATCCCTGGAAACAGCCTGCCCGCCGGCTGGTGTTAGGAAGGCAGGCAGCAGCTCTGCTGCCCGCTGGAGGTTTTCTACTGGACTGTTCCATAGAGCTTGTCACTCCTGGGTCTTGGTGGCCCCACTCCGGCCTTGCATAACACCCCTTCCGGGCTGTGCAGGGTGTGACAGGCCCTGAGGTCTCCCTAGAGGGGTCCGGCCAGTGCCTCCTGAAAGTCACTGACTTGCTGCTTTGTTCTTCTGTCTCTGAAGCCGAGTGTTTAAGACAGACATGGAGCTGGAGGTTCTGCGCTACACCAATAAAATCTCCAGCGAGGCCCACCGTGAGGTAAGTCAGACACCGGCTCCAGTTGAGTGGGGAAAGCAGTGTTGCTGTGTGGCAAGAGAACTGCGTGAGGATGAAGGGTTTCCAGGTGGGCTCTAATCCCCGAGGGCCACACGAGAGGTAGGAAGTTTTACATGATGATGGTTCTCTTTTCTGTTCCCTGGTGGGCACAGGGCAGGGACAGGAGAGGCTGTGCCCCAATTCCTCAGCCTAGGGCACCTGCCCATCATGGCAGTCATGGACACTAATCCTCAGGAAATTCTCCAACAAGAAGTCCCAACTCTGGGAGGGTAGAGTGCTCCTTCCTGATATCACAGCAGTTCTCAGCTCATTTTAAAGAATCTTTTGTTCTTAACTATGGTTCAAATACACTTATTACCATCATCCATTTTCTGAAAACTTCTTCATGTGGTTCTCTTCCAAATCTTCCCACTTTACTAGAGGAAGGAGACCAAATAAGGAAACACATGTCTTGAAAGATGAGGATGGCCCAGGGTCTGCTCAGGAATGTTGCGTTTTGTGTTAGGAAACAGACAAGGGTAATTGATGGGCAGCGTACTCTCTTGTACGAGTTAATGCTCTCTGTGTTTTATGAAAGTTAAACAAAGGAGGCCTTTTAGTGATCGTCATAGCTTTTGTAGCATTAAGTATTCACCAAGCACCTCATGGTTGAATCCTCACTGTCCTCGGGCTGCTGGTGGCCTCTGAGCTGTAACTCGAGGCTTGGCATTTATCGGCTTCCAAATGGAAGTGCTTCATGGCAGTTTAAATAAACTGTATGGATTTTGGAGCTTTTAAAAAGTTCTAATTTGTCACATGTCTGTACCACTGCATGCACTTATCATTCTTTTTTTCTTTTTTAAAGAAGAGGTGCTTTTGAAGAAGTGCTGTATGTTATTTATCACGCTGTGTTACTGATCTGCTTAATACAAATGTCTTTACTTAATATCTGTCCTCCAGGTAATGAAGGCTGTGAAGGTGGGAATGAAAGAATATGAGTTGGAAAGGTAAGCCACCATGTTTCTCCGGGTAGAATTAAAAGGTAAAAAACAGTAATTTATGTTCCCTGAGTGAGTAACAGATGAAACGCCGCAGCGGCACACACACCTTGAGTGGGGATTATGAACAGGGCTTCAGGATCACAGGCAAAGATTATTTTTCTTCTGACTGCTCCCTGCTCCCTGGCTCTTGGCAGAGTGTTTGATGTAATGGTCTTCGATGACTTTTCAGGGTGGTTTAGTGCCCCACCATTCTACTCTCGGACTTTGTTTCTGCCATTTGCAGGAAACTTTACCAAATTGCTGCTCTTATGACTCTGAAAGCCGCCAGTAAAACAGCTTGCCATTTTTATGTGTAAACACAGCCATTATGTCTGCTGTGTTCGGGCGACTGGGTCGAGGGATGGTTAAATGGCCCATAAAGAGCTCTGGAGAGCTCCATTGGCCTTCCGCTCCTGTTAGGCCTGCAGCGAGCTGGTGCCACCCAGGGAGCTTCTTGCGGCTGCCCAGCTGTGGCAGGTGTGGCCTGGCCAGCTCAGCCCCGCTCCAGGACCCAAAGGTCAGTGTGCTGCCACCTGTGGTACAAGGAAACCTTTGGATCAGACTCTGACTGCCTCAGTGGCTCCCTTCCCACCCGTGTCCTGTGGCAGGAGGCCCCCATTCTGAGACCTCCCACCAGTGTTGGTATCACCTGGAAGCTCTGGGGAAGTGACACTGAAGAGGCTGCCATCCCCCTGTCCCCACACCGGGCTTTCCTTTCCTGCCTATCCTTGTGAGAGCTTAGTTTCTAGTGTCCCTTACCCCCCTTGCAGGGCCCAAGTCCGCCCCAGATGTCTTCAGGGCCTGCTCTGTTCAGGGCCCCAGCCCTGTGGGTGCTGGCTCCATATCACCCTCCCAGCCCTCGTGGCCTGCCTTCCATCAGTGGGGTGCAGGGCTGAGGTCGGTTGGGGCCCACAGTGGGCTGCTTGAACGCTTCTGTTCGCCGTGGCTGCGCTTGGGGGGTGGGTGTCTTTTTAAGGTCTCGCCTTGGAGTTCTGAGCAGCTCCTGTGCTTCTCTCCTTACCCTGCCCAGGAGGAGGTTAAAATGGTCTTGCCCGGGTGCTTGGCATCCGGGGAGTGGGCATGTAACACACGTTAATCAGACGCCCGCTCTGTCAGCCAGGGAGGCTGGGAAGGGCTTGCAGAGCTCTCCCAGCACTTGTGTCTGCATGGTCTGCTGCAGTGCGCCCTCTGTACCCAGCATTCCCAGGACCCCCTGCCCGCTCCGAGGATCTGGGATGGGAAGTGTGTTGGGGGCTCCTCCCATGAGGTGGGCTGGACAGTGGGTCTCTCAGACTGGCACTGCCCCGGAAACCTGTCCCAGCTTGAGTTGAATCATAGTGACCCATAGCTGATGCTTCAAATAAAAATAAGCGAGAAATTGGGGCAGGAATAGCTGAACCCAGTGTGGAGCCCTGCCGTCCTCCGCATGCTGGCCGCCCGAGCCCTGTGCTGCAGGCAGTCCTGCTCCCAAGGTGGCTCCTGGGAGGGGCCTTGAGCCTCCCTCCCCACAGCGTCCCAGAGCTGGCCCCTGCCCAGCCTGTGGACAGGGCTGTACCAGCTTTGGGTCAGGGGCCAGGGGCCCTGGAATACTCCCCGCTCCTTAGCCCTCATGCCTTCCAGGTAATGGAGGGCTTTTTTTTTTTTTTTAAACAGGAAATTTCAATATCCAAAATAATAGAAAAGTATAATGAACCCCGAAGTCCCCATCAGGTTTTTGTGTTTAGTTTTGTTTGCTAGAGCATTTTAAAGCCAAATCCCAGGCATCATGTCATGGCACCTGTAAATACCTCAGTAGGTATTTCAGTTGATGAGAATTTTTTTTTATTTTTACGTAACCACCAGGCCAATATCACATTCATTATCACAAATGAATCGTAACTCCTTAACGTCATGAATGTCTAGTCCGTATTGATCCTAAACTCTTTTTAGCATTGGTTTGTTCAAGTCAGGATCCACAGAGTCCACACGTTGCACTTGGCTGCTGTTGGAAGCAGAGTGTTGTGAACCTGAGCTCTGGGGAGATGTCACCCCGGTCTACAAACTGCTCCACCTTCCCTCCACCCCCATCCCAAGACCCTGGGTTGGCCTTGCTGCCGCATCCTGTGTGGACCAGGGTGGCTTTTGGAGAGATGAGCTCGAAGCCAGAGGCCACAGCCGAGTGCACTGGGAAGCTCAGCCAGGAGCCAGGAGCTCTGAGCTGTGAATGGGCCATCTGGGGCCCTTTCGTTTCTGGGGCGTCGTGAGAATCATGAGAAAGGGAGAAGATCTGTGTGGTGTGACGGGAACCATGTGGTGGCGTCCCCTCCCAGGCCAGGACCCACTGGAGACCCTCCTCCACAGGTCCGGGCTTTCCTGGGCGCTCCTGCCACAGGCGACAGCCCTCGATCGCAACCTCCTGTTCCCATCAGTCCCTTGTGAGGGAAGGACTTGCCCAGCTGTGCTCCTCATTCAAGGCCTTGGTGCTTTTCTTACTCTTTGGCCAGATGGAGCGAGTTGTGATTCTGTGTGGCCCAGCCGCACGCTTGAGTGGCAGATGGCTGGAGAGAGGGGGGAAAATCGGCCTGAGGGTCTCCCCCAACGGCAGGCAGCATGCAGCAGATGCCACAGCACCACACCACACAGCCAGATACACACCGCACCACACATTGTGTGCACGCCACATATATCACACACATGCCCCCACCACACACCACACACCACTTATACACCACCACACAACACACACCACACCACACCACACATCATGTGCACACCACATACCACACACATGCCCCCCACCATACACCACATACACGCCACACACTCCCACAGGGTGCTGAGTGGCATCGGGTCAGCATATGTACCTGCTGCCCATGCTGTGCACCTGCCATGTGCGCCCACCTGCTGCTGGCCACAGGATATACAGAGGGGAAACAGTGCCCACCAGGGAAGCTATCTGATCTGTGGGCCCCTGAGAGCTTAGAGCAGTGGTGTGGGGACGGGAACTGAGACAGCAAGAACGAGAGATGGAGGCTGTTCCTGAGGGGACCAAGTGGGGAGAGAGGGGTCACCCCATCTGAAGATGGTGGGAAGATGGGTGTCTGGGGAAAGTGTCACATCGTGGAGTATCCCTGGCCAGATTTGAGGAGGTGGCTGAAGCCCCTGGGGACATCTGCGATCAGGGAGGTGGGCTGACACTTCTTCCGCCTCGAGCTCCCTCTCCAGGGCAGGATATCACTGTGTGACACAGTTTTGTGGTCCTTGTCATGGAGAGCCTGGAGGCGACTTCTTGGGGACCATGTCTCATTTATCTGCACAGTGTCTGACCCATCGTGGGTGTTGGGAAACATGTGTGGGTGGGTTCGATGGATGGGAAAAGAGAAGAAAAGGTTTTAAGTGATTTTTCTGCCATCTTCTGTGTCACTGGGAGCTTGAGAATTCTTTTCTTAACTAGTCAAGGAATAAAATCTCTCCTAAAGCCCATGTTTTGGTTACCCAGGGGTGTGCCTCTTTGAACACAGGCTCAACTGCTACCAGGGAAGGCTGGGGGACGGTTATATTGCTGTGTGAATCGCTGACTCACTGGGTTCAAAGGAAGCCAGCTGCTCTTTTATATGTGTTGATAGCACCCTGTGAGCAAGGTGGGCGTCCCTAAGACCTGCTGGACTTTCTGTTGGGGGTCTGGCGGGCCTCAGCCCTGCACAGGGATACCGGGAAAGAAGGCAGGGAGCTCTGCAGTTCAGGACTCAGGGCAGGAGTCAGGGCTGGTTTTCTGGAACATGGACACACCACCCACCCCAGGACTCAAGAGATGCTGGCCTGGACCCCCCATTCTAAGCCTTATCTCTTTTTGTTTTATTATCTATGATTTGTTATAAAATCTTGAAGGCATGTTAAAAAAAAAAAAAGTGAGCGGATGGCATTTATGAAGACTCCTCCCTCGTGCGGCGCCTGGGAGTTGAGGGTTCAGAGGAATGAAAATCATTTTCCGCAATTGAGGTGTAGTAAATTGTGTTAAACCAATAAGACGTCCGTGTTGGGTAAATCGGCCTCTAACAGCAGGCCCAATCAGGCCGTCCATTTTTCCGCCTCCTATTATTTCATGTTAGTGGCGTAACCAGCTTGTAGCCAGCTGGCGTGGGGCTGGCGGCCGGATCCATTACCTGCAAACGCTAATTTAGAGCATGCTCCATTGGCTGTGTAAGCGAGTCCCAGCTCACATTTGCCACAAGGAGATTAATAACTCGATGTGTCTGACAGCCTGGGGCCTTGATTGAAATTATGCTCTTTCTCTCTGAGCTGTGAGTGGGCCATTTGGGGTCCTTTCGTTTCTGGGGGGGTCGTGAGAATCATGGGAAAGGGAGAATATCTGTGTGGTATGACCGGGACTGTGTGGTGGCGTCCTCTCCCAGGCCAGGACCCACTGGAGACCCTTCTCCACAGGTCTGGGCTTTTCTGGGTGCTGCTGCCACAGGCGACAGCCCTCAATCGCAACCTCCTGTCCCGGTCAGTCCCTTGTGAGTGAAGGACTTGCCTAGCTGTGCTCCTCATTCAAGGCCTTGGTGCTTTTCTTACTCTTTGGCCAGATGGAGCGTGTTGTGATTCTGTGTGCCCAGCGCACCTCAAGTGCAGATGGGCTGGGGAGAGGGGAAACGGCCTGAGGGTCTCCCCCAACCAGGCACATGCCCCAGATGCCACACACACACCACACACATACCACACCATACCTACCACGTACACATATACAATACCACACATTCCGTGCTTGCCACATACACCACACACGTGCCCCCCCACACCACATACATGACACGCACACCATGCATACCACATACACGACACACACAACACACTATACACACCACACATGCCACATCACACAATCTGTGCATGCCACATACACCACACACACGCCCCCCACACCACACACACCATACACCACATAGATAACACACACACCACACCATACACACCATACACATAGCACTACACGTCCTGTGCATGCCACATACACCACATGCATGCCCCCCACAGCACATACACAACACACACACCACACCATACACACCACACCATACATACCACACACACCACACCACACATCCCATGCTCACCACATACACCACACACATGCCCCCCACACCACACACCACGTACACAACACCACACAATACACACCACACCACACATCGCGTGCATGCCACATGCACCACATACATGCCCCCCACACCACACACTCCATGCATCACATACACAACACACGCACCACACAATACATACCACACACAACACCACACGTCCCGTGCATGCCACATACAATACACACGCCCCCATACCATACACACTACACACCACATACACAACACACACACCATACACACCACACACACCACCACACATCCTGTGCACACCACATACACCACACACACCACATACACCACACACATGCCCCCACACACACCACATACGTGACACACATACCACCCCATACACACCACACACCACATACACACCACACACAACACACCACACACAACACACCATACACACCACACCATACACTTCACACACACCACACACAACATACACACACCACATCATACACACCATACACACCACATATACAACACACATACCACACCATACACACCACACACACCACACACTACATACACACACACCACACCATACACACCACACCATACACATCACACACACCACATACACACCACACTATACATACCACACACACAACACCACACATCCCGTACAAGCCACATACACCACACACATACCCCACACACATACCCCACACACCACATACACCACACACACACACCTCATATACCCCTACACCAACACACCACATACACCACACATACACACCACATATACCCCTACACCACACACACACAAGACATACCACACAACCCATACATGCCACATACACCACACACAATCCATGCACATGCCCCCCATGCCACACACACACACACCACGCACACACTACACCACGCACACACTACACCACACACACACTACACCACACCATACACACCACACACACCTCACACACCACATACATGCCACACACACCATACACACCACCCACACTCCTGCACACCACATACACACCCCTCACACTACACATGCCGTATACCACACACACCTCCCACACCCCCACACATACCATACACACTACATACACCTCACACAACACACATACTACATAGCACATACCACACATGCCACATGCAACACACGCCACACACCACACCCCCCCACCATACACACGACATACACACCACACATGCCACATACCACGTACAGCACAACACACACATGCCACACACACCACATACACACCACCCGCACCATACGCACCACACTCGTTCCACACACCACACACACCCACCACACACACACACCACATACACATCATGCACCATATACATCACACATACACACCTCCACACACAACCCTCACATACCACACACACCACATACCATACACACACCACATATATCAAATACTGCATACGAATAACATGCCATACACACAACACACACCATACCTTACGTGCCACACACACCTACACACCACACATCTCATGCCACATGCACCTACACACTACACACACCACATACACATCACAGCCATACACATACCGCACACATGCACCACAGCCATACACACCATATCATACATACCACATATACTACACACCACACATGTATCCACCATCCCATACATACACTACACACCATACACATGCCACCCACCACATGCATCACGTACATGGTATATACCACACCCATCGACATACCACATACACACCCGCCCCTCCCCCACACACACAGCCACCCAAGCCGAGGGTGCTGGGGCGGGGGCTGGAGGTCTCCGTGAATCCAGCCCAAGAGCAGGTTGCAAAACCCTTACTGCATTATTGTTAAACAGGACAGATTTTTTTCTCTCTTTTTCTGTTATTTTTTCTTAAGACTAGAAACTGGCTGGGCTCAGTGGCTCATGCGGGAGGCCGAGACAGGTGGATCACAGGGTCAGGAGATCAAGACCATCCTGGCTAACACGGTGAAACCCCATCTCTACTAAAAATACAAAAAATTACCCGGGCTTGGTGGCACGCACCTGTAGTCCCAGCTACTCTGGAGGCTGAGGCAGGAGAATCACTTGAACCTGGGAGGTGGAGGTTGTAGTGAGCCGAGATCACACCACTGCACTCCAGCCTGGGTAACAGAGCAAGACTCCATCTTAAAAATAAATAAATAAATAAATAAATAAATAAAAAAGACTAGAAACTTTCACTCCAGTAAGGACAGCCAGGAGGTGAGAGAGTCTGTGGACAGCCCCCCCCCCATCCCTGCCAGCCCTCAGTGCTCAGGGCTGTGGGGGACGTGGGGCCGCAGACAGGCCGCCCCTCCGGGGCGATCTCTGCTTGCTGCAATCTCTGCCTCCCAGGCTGAAGTGATCCTCCCACCTCAGCCCCCCATATAGCTGGTACCACAGTTGCTCAATACCATGCCCAGCTAATTTTTTATTTTTTGTAGAGACAGAGTTTTGCCTTGTTGCCTTGGCTTGTCTAGAACTCCAGAGTTCAAGCCTTCTTCCTGCCTTGGTTTCCCGCAGTGCTGGGATTATAGGCATAAGCCACCATGCCCAGCCTGGCACCCTCTGCTTTTCATCTGAGTCCCTCCTGTACACAGTGACCTCTGGAGAACTGTCTCTCAGATACCTGTGCCCACATGGTCCCCCTCCCATCTGGGGCTACACGGGGCTGTGTTGCCAGGCACTCTGGGTGGATGGTGAGACACCTTGTGTATCTCTGACCAGTGCTGGGGCCCCTCACGATGCAGGCAGAGGACCCAGGTTTCACTGAAGAGGGAAGTCACTAGGAGGTCCCCGTCTTCCTCCAGGAGGTCCTGGAGACGCAGTCTGTGTCATCCAGGCACAGTCTGACCTAATCTGCTCTCAGCCTAGGCAAATGTGGGCATCAGTGAGACCACCATCCATTTAGCCACCCCCACAAAGGGTGCTGCGGTTTTGAGGACTGTTTGGAACAAGTCTGGGTCCAGGCGGCCTCTGAGACCTCAGCCCCCAGGTAAGAATGGATGTGATGGGCCCTGGGGGCTAGCTGTGTGTCCGTGGGCAGGACCCTGCACCCGCCCAGCAGACACATCCTTTGTCTGGTGGCTGTGTTAATGGGTGAGAACACTGAGAGCACAGCCCGTTCAGAGAAGAGGGCCCCTTCAGACCCAGGTCTGGGCTGGAGAAAGGCCCTCTTTGCCTCAGGTGGCTTGTAGTAGGTTTGCTGCTAGCACTTGCTTGGCTGTTGGAGATGGGCCCCAGCCTATCATGAGAGCAGTCAGGAAACACCATCTGTGTGTCCACGCCCCAGGAGGGCAGCCACTGAGTCCTGCACCCTGGCCGGCTGTGCCTCGGGGCATTTGAGCTGAGCCCTTCCTGAGAGCCAGGGCTGTCTTGGGTGGAGAATTCCTTAATCCAGAACTACCCCATGCTGACAGGGCAGGTCCTGTGTGCCCGCCAATCCTGCTCTGTCTACACCACCTGGCATGAGGGAGGGAGCCGGGGAGCAGGCGAGTGTGGAGAGTCTCTCCACCAGAGATTTGACAGAGCCAGGGATCCAAGAATGAAACTGGGGCTCTCAGTGAGGGGAGAGGCTGTGGGACCCTGTGGCTAAAAGCTGGGATAGCTTATTTTGCCTCTAAGAGTAACTGAGGAATGGGCATGTGGAGAAAATCAACTTGGTGTCCAGCCAGAAAGCTGGACAGAGAACCAGAGAGAAGACCTTTCTGCAAATATGTAGCCTGGTCGATGAAGGACTAGAGATTTTGGGGCAAAACTAACATAAATAGCATTGTCTTTTCAAATACTGGGTGCATTGCTCCTGGAGAATCCTGTTACGAATCATAAGGAACCGTGCAGCCTGTGGACATCTTTATGGATTTTCCTCTAGTGTTTCACCATTAAACCTGATATTGCCAGGCATGGGAATTACACACTCATGCCTGTAGTCCCAGCACTTTGGGAGGAGGATTGCTTGAGGCCAGGAGTTCAAGACCAGCCTGGGCAACATAGGAGACCTCTGCCTCTACAAAAAAAAAAAAAGTTTTTAATTAGCTGGGTGTGGTGACGCACCCCTGTAGTCCCAGCTACTTGGAAGGCTGAGGCAGGAGGATCGCTTGAGCCCAGGAGGTCAAGGCGGCAGTGAGCTATGATCACACCACTGCACTCCCAGCTGGGCGACAGAGTGAGACTCCGTCTCTAAAAAAAGAGAAAAAAAAGCCAAAAACCTGATGTTGACTGTTGATTTCAGATAAATATTTATCATGAGTTTAAGGAAGTAGCATTGTCTTCCTAGCTTACTAGATTTTATCAGGAAAGGATGTCAAATTTTATCAGCTGCCTTTTTGGTATCTCCTTTGGCCTTTTCCACATGTGTGTTTAATCAGTAAACTTTTAATTTTAGGATAGTTTTGGATTACAGAAAAGTTACAAGTACATTAGAGAGTTCCATGTACCTGGCACCCATTTTCCCTATTATTTATTAGTAAAGTTATTAACATTACTTTGGAACATTTGTTACCACGGATGCACATTATTGATACGTAATTATTATCTTAAGTCCATGCTTTATACCAGTGGCCTTAGCTTTTACCTAATGCCCTCCTCCTGTTCCAAGATCCCATCCAGGAGACCACATCACGTTCCATTGTCACATCTCCTTATCCTCCTCTGGGCCATGACAGTTTCTTAGAATTGCCTGGTTTTGATGACCTTGACACTTTCGAGGAGTATGGCTAGGTACTTTGAAGAATGCCTTTCAATTTTAGTTTTTCTTTCAGTGAGATAGGAGTTACGGGTTACTGGGAAGGAGAGCACAGAAGTGCCATTGTCATCACATCACGTCAGCATGACTTGTCACTGATGATGCTGACCTTGATCACCTGGCTAAGGTAGTGCTTGTCAGGTTTCTCCACCGTGAAGTCACTCCCCTACCCGCTCTTCTGCACTCTTGGAAAGCAGTCATTGTGTGCCGCCCACACTTACGGCATGGGAATTATAGTTATGCTATTCGTGATCTTTCTGTACACATTTGTCTCTTCTCCCTCATTTATTTATTTGTTCAACCTTTTTTTAAAACTTGAAATTGTATTTTCTTTCTTTCTTTTTTTTTCTTTTTTTGAGACAGAGTCTCACTCCATCACCCAGGCTGGAGTGCAGTGGTGCAATCTCGGCTCACTGTGACCTCCACCTCCTGGGCTCAAGTGATTCTCCTGCCTCAGCCGCTCAAGTAGCTGGAGTTGCAGGTGCCCACCACCATGCCCGGCTACTTTTTGTATTTTTAGTAGAGACAGGATTTCGCCATGTTGACCCAGCTGGTCTCAAACTGTTGCTCTCAAGTGATCCTCCCGCCTCAGCTTCCCAAAGTGCTGGGATTACAGGTGTGAGCCACTGCGCCTGGCCTCTTTTTTTTTTTTAAACTTGTATAGACCAATGGATATTTATTTTATACTTTATAATCCAGTGTTCTGTGATGTTCAAATCCTTTCAGCTTTGGGCTTTGTGTCTTTCCGATGCACCCTATCGTTTTGCACTCCCTTTCTGGCACTGCAGGCTCATCTGGTCTGTTCCCTGCTCCAACCCCAGAATTAACCATTTTGCCAAGGAGCCCGGTTCCTTTTATTGGAGAATGGTATTAGAAACCAAGATTGGGGCCGGGCACGGTGGCTCACGCTTGTAATCCCAGCACTTTGGGAGGCCGAGGCGGGCGGATCACAAGGTCAGGAGATTGAGACCACGGTGAAACCCCGTCTCTACTAAAAATACAAAAAATTAGCCGGGCACAGTGGCGGGCGCCTGTAGTCCCAGCTACAAGGGAGGCTGAGGCAGGAGAATGGCGTGAACCGAGGCGGAGCTTACAGTGAGCCGAGATTGCGCCACTGCACTCCAGCCTGGTGGACAGAGTGAGACTCCGTCTCAGAAAAAAAAAAAAGAAACCAAGATTGGGTGCTGGGTGCACCTTAGATGAATTTTATGACCAGACGTCCTGGTGCGGAGCCAGTGAGGCATCCCAGCACACACGCTACTTTATTGTGGCACATCAGGACTTTAAGAAGCTGACATAGGAGGCAGTATAGTAGAGTGGGTGGAGAATGGTCCCCAGAGACTGGCGTTCTTGGTTTGGGTCCCAGCTCTGCTGATTACCAGCTTGGGCACATTGATAACACTACCTCAGTTTCCTCATCTGGAAAAAAAATAATAGCACTTCATAGGAGGATTAGGAGGATTCGACAAATGGATATACAGGTATACCTCAGAGATATTGTGACTTTGGTTCCAGACTACTGCAATAAAGCAAATATTGGAAATTTTTGTGTTTCCTAGTGCATATAAAAGTTATGTTTGCAGTATACTGTAGTCTCTTAAGGGTGCAATAACATTATGTCTCAGAAAATCAATGTACATGCCATGATTTAAAAAGACTTTATTGCTAAAAAATGCTGACACACACAAAGTGAACACATGCTGTTGGAAAAATGGCACCAGTAGACTTGCCCAATGCAGGGTTACCACAAACCTTCAATTTCTAAAAAAAAAAACAAAAACAAAAAACAAAGCAAGCCCGGTAAGATGAGGCATGCCTGTATGCATAGCGCACAGAGCAGATGGACACATCCACTAAGCATCCTTATGGTGCTTATTGTTGCTTTTTTTGTTTGTTTTGACAGTGTCTTGCTCTGTTGCCCAGGCTGGAAGGCAGTGGTGTAATCACAGTACACTGCAGCCTCAACCTCCCAGTCTCGAGTGACCCTCCCCCCTCAGCCTCCAGAGTAGCTGGGACTAGAAACACGCACCACCATGCCTGGCTAATTTTTTATTTTTCTGTGGACTTGGGATCTCGTTATATTGCCTCTCCAACTCCGGACTCAAGCGATCCTCCTGCCCTGGCCTCCCAAAGTGTGGGGATTATAGGCCTGAGCCACTGTGCCTGGCCATTGTTATTTTTTCACTAGCATTTTATACAGGCTCAAAATAGGAAATTGAGCTATAAGTTTTTTTTTTTTTTTTTTT
This sequence comes from Rhinopithecus bieti, assembly GCF_001698545.2. Lineage (NCBI taxonomy): Eukaryota > Metazoa > Chordata > Mammalia > Primates > Cercopithecidae > Rhinopithecus > Rhinopithecus bieti. The sequence goes on from NW_016816687.1 coordinate 650,598, forward strand.
GCTATAACTCTCTTAGCCATATTTTGAGACCAAGGTTTTGAGATCATGTTTTGGGAAGCACCCCATGTTTTCTGTTTTCTGAAACAACTTAGAAAGCACAGGGCTTGGCTATTTGTGTTCTTGAAGGTATGAAGTCCTTTGAATCTCAGACCCTGTTGTTTCTCTGGGGAAGATTTCTTTGGTAACTTTTCAGATTTTCCTATGGGATTGTTTTAGTCCAAATTCATCACTTTTAGAGTCAGTAAGTATGTTTTCACATAAAGTCTTTGTTTTCATCAAAGATTTTAAATTGTAACCAAGTAACCAACTTTATTCTCTTATGTTTTTAAAATCTTATGTTTTTAAAATATCTCCTCTGTATCTGTGGCTGTTTTTTCTTTCTCATTCCTAATGTAACTCGTGTTTTTTCTCTATGGATTAGAATTGCTAGAGTTTTATCTTCTTTATTGGCCTTTTCATAAAATCAGCCGATAAATGTATTTTTCAGTTCTACTGTTGGTCAAACTTATTGATTTCCAGTTTTATTATTAATTCTTTCTCCTCTCTTCCTGAACCTTGTTTTGACGCATCTGTCTTTTAACTTGTTCAGTTGAATCTTAGTTTATTTTTTATTTTTTCCTCTTTAGTAATAAATAGATGTTGGCTAGTTTATTTTTGAATACTGCCTTAGTGAGAATGCTGCTGGTGTGAATCTTTTGGTTTTAATTTTGAAGTTTTCTTTCTGGCCTATTTAAAATATTTTGGTCAGTATTTTATGGAATACTGGAAAGTGTTAGTTTTATCTTTAGAATATATACTTTGGTGTACATGAATCAGATTTATTATCTAATTCCAGTCCTCTGCCCCTCCCCTATTTTGTGTATTTGCTCTAAGATTTAGAGAGATGGTTTTATAATTCTTTGTGATTCATGATAGATTTTGTCTTATTCATTTCCATGATAAATTGTTTGAGGCATAAAAGTCGATGATTGTTATGTCTTTATTATCTATTTTGCCTTTTTGTAGCTTTCAAGAAACCCCTTTTAACCTGTTTAATCTGTGTCTTGAATCTGACTTTACCTGACATTGCTGTTGCTATTTTTGTTGTTGTTGTTGTTACATTTTCCTGGCACATCTTTGCTTATCCCTGTATTTTTAACTTTTTAGAATAGGTTGTTTATAAGGTGCAACGTACTCATTGTTCAAATAGAGAGCCTCCCCGTGTTAGGAGAGCTGTTTGAATTCACAGTGATAACCAGCGTCTGTTCTCTTTTCTACAGCCTTATTTTGTGTTTTCTGGTTTCTGTTTTTTTTCTTTGTGGCTTTAAAAATTTTTTTCTATCTTTGGAAGGTTGGTGAAATTTCCTTTGCTCTCTTTTATATGTATGCCATGTTAAATGTAGAATCACCTTTCAATCAAGAAAAAAAGACCTGTATTTCTGTTTTCTACTTATGTTAAAAAGTTAAACCATATTAAAAAATTAGAAACTTAGCATGGTTTTGATGCAAGGCAGACAAGCCCTAAAGTGGGGCTTATCCCACCAGGATTCTTGGCTTCACCTGGGAAAGAATTCAAGGGTGAGGGAGCCAGTAGTAGGGTAGAAAGAAACAGCTTTATTAAAGCAGCAGTGTTACAGTTCAGGCAGTGTGACAGCTCCGTGCCTACCCGCGGAGCAGGGCTACCTACAGGCACTGTGCTGAGAGCAGCAGCTCAGGGCAGTTTTGCAGTCATATTTATACCCACTTTTAATTACATGCAGAGTAAGGGGCAGTTTATGCAGACATTTCTAGGGAAGGGATAGTAACTTTTGGTTCATCGAGTCATTGCTATGGAAAGGGGTGGTAACTCCCTGGTGTTGCCATGACAATGGTAAACTGGCAAGGCACAGTGGTGGGCGTGTCTGATGGAAAGCTGCTTTTACCTGGAACCTGTTTTAGCTAGTTCTCCATTTGGTCTGGTGTCCAAGCCCCGCCTCCAGAGTCAAGTCCCGCCTCCTGCCTCAGTTTTACTTTATAATCTCTGTTTCCCCTACCTTCTAGTTTTTTATTATATAACTTCTTTTTCCTTATTTTATATTTATTATTTATTTATTTATTTATTTATTTATTTTATTTATTTTGAGACGGAGTCTCGGCTGTGTCGCCCCAGGCTGGAGTGCAGTGGCCGGATCTCGCATTCCTATTCATCAGCGTACAAATTAGCTGGGACTACAGACGCCCGCCACCTCGCCCAGCTAGTGTTTTGTATTTTTTAGTAGAGACGGGGTTTCACCGTGTTAGCCAGGACAGTCTCGATCTCCTGACCTCATGATCTGCCCGTCTGGGCCTCCCAAAGTGCTGGGACTACAGGCTTGAGCCACCACGCCTGGCCTTCCTTTATTTTAAACATTTGCATTGTTTTGCCATCATTTTACCAACAGTTATTTAGTGAGCACTGTCTCAGTCAATCCAGTGTGGACCCCAATTTTGTACCATGTTTTCCCTTTCCTCATGTGAGTGCTTCAAGTTTTGATTCAGTACTTTGAGTGCCTCACTTGTTGGAGAGTTCTTTTGTTGTCTCCTGTGTGAGTGGTGGCTTCAGTGGGTATTGATTCTTTGTTCCATAAAACCATTCCCTCCTTTGTTGCCAGAGATCTTTAGCAAATCATATTCCTCCTTCTTTCTAGGGAACTTTTCATTTTCTTGCCCTGGATGCTTATAGGATTCTTGATTCTTGGAAGTGACAATATTTCCTGAGGATCTCTCTCACTGCCTTTCTGGGCAGGGGCTGCACTTCAGGGCTCAGAAGCCCGCCAGCTGGCTGGGAGGACCAGGAGAAGGCAGGCTTCTTGGAAAGGGGCACACGCTGGGGCTTGCTTAGCCTCCAAGTTCTTGTTCTTCAGCCAGTAGGCGGCCCAGGGGGTCTGGAGGGCTGAGCAACTCAGGCCGTAAAGTTCACTTCGGGTGTGTTCTGACCTAGACTGATGAAAAGTCAAGAAGAAGCAGTCACACCTGACACAGAGACCAGGTGGTGCACTGACAGGTCTGTGGAGACAGAGGCAGCTTGGCCACCAGCAAGTCTGGTCTGTACACAGTGGAGTGGCAGTGGTCACTGTTGCACCCATGCGGGGGCATCACATGCTCTGCTTCCTGTCTGTTACCTTCCTGGTCACTCTCCCAGAGGCAAGCATTTATCCCCTTGGGTCATGCTACCTGAGACCTGTGATACAATTATTGATCATGTCACCCTGGACAGATTTCATTCCCCGGATTCTCTGTGGCTTCCTTGTCAGTTTCAGAAGGTAACGTGGTACCCGCTGGGATCGGAGCCATGCACATTGGCCTGGGGTGGTCCCTGTGAGCACCTGTGATAGTCTATGACTGACTTCTTTCACCTCAACAGTGAAAGCTTTCTGCATCTCAGGGTCATCTTTGAAATTCCTCCTCCTCATGTACTAGATCTCCTATCGGATGTGCTCTGGGGCTGTTAGCTTCCTCTTATGATGTCCACTTGTGCAGCAGTGAGAAACTCAGGCCCGTCTCCCCTTCTCCTGCTGTGACCCCGCACACTCATTCTGCCACTGTTTTCTTGTGTGCATTTTGTGACTTGGTCCCTTCCTGTTTTGGCAAAGGCTGCTCCGGTGAACTGTCCTCACGGATCCTGAGAAAACATGGGCTGGTGGCTTTTTTTAGGTTTCCTCTCATTTTTCACCCAGGAGACCTCTCTGGCTTCTTCTGCACATCTGGCCAAGAGCTGTCTGATTGACCCCACCAACCGTGTGGGGCTCTGCTGAAATTGCTCAGGCCCAGAAGAAAGGGGGAGGAACGGTTTGGGTTGCTTATAGGTTCACTGTGCAAGATGAGCGACCCCAGAGGAGCTGAGGAGGGGGCTATGAGTTGCACCGGGTGGTCCAGGCAGTACCAAGTCACCTTGATGGATGTGGAAGGTTCTTCTCTACAATGGGCCTGCTGCCTGGAGTTGGCTTTGGCCACAGCCCCATTTGCTGCCTGTCTTCCCCTGAGACCCCTGTGAGAGTGGACTGCAGCCTCTGGGGGCCTCTGTCCCATCAGAGGTCTTGGTTGGGGAGTATGGGGAAACCTTGGGTCTCCACCTATCATTCTCCAGGAAGAATTTTCTAGCAAGACAAAGGCCAGAGTTTATATACTGGTGGCCTCTGGGCCACATCCAGTACACAGGCAGTTTCTGTTTGGCCCAGGCAATGGGTATTTTAAAACTTTGTTTTGGTTCATTTAAGTCAACCAAATTTGAAAAATCAGATTTTTTTTTTTTTTGCTTTTCCCGCAAAATCAGAGTAGCTGGTAACTGTGGGCTGGAATTTCCACAGAGCATCATCGTGGTGGTTGCTACATAGCCTTTGTTCAGGGTGCACACCACAGGCCCCACCATCCCATCACCTCCCTGAGCACTGAAGCCGACTCTTTTCATGGCTTTCATGCTGTCGGTTCTTTCATAAATGAGAAAGACTTCTCATACCAGCATCTCTATCGAAAGAGAGAAAAAAGATAGTCGGAAGGGTCATGTGTTTCAAGAAAAATAGGAGAGCTGCGGGGAAGAAAAAGACTTTTTTTTCTGTTTTGCATGCCACTGCCTGGCCAGCTTCACTCCTGTGGGTGCCTTCAGGCCTCTGGAGCTGGTCCCCCACTCTAAAGGAGCCTTTCCTGTTCTTCCATGCCGGAAGGAGCCCATGGTAGATGGAGGGTGTGGAGCTGGGCAGGCAGACCAGACGCCCACCTCGGAGGGGCTGTGTCCTGTCTGGTTCTGCCCGTGAGAAGACGTGGCTCCAAGTCCTGGGCGCATCTAGTGAGGAGCGGCCTGCAGGAGCAGTTACTTGGGTTTGGCTCCCAGAACAGGCAGACAGTAGTGATATGCTGCGAGGTTTGGTGCCGGTTTTTAGAAAATCCTCATCCAGACCTATCACCTGCATGTGCGAAAGACGCTCCCTGCGGGAGTAATTATTCCGGGCTGTGAGTTTTTCCCCTCCCAGCTCTGAATTCTGTGGATGTCATGAAGGGTTTCATTCAGGAAGGGCTCTCTCCATACCTGCCGGCAGGCACATCTGCTCTTGAAGCCTGGAGATAATTTATAATGAAACCAAAGTGGGGGCTCCTCCCCACCCCTGTTGGATAGTCCAACAGCAGGCTCTGTGTCCTGGGGTTGTGAAGCTGAGTTTGCCTCCTCAAGAACCTCCCACACTAGGCCATCCTCTGCCTTTGTGGTTCAGGCTGAGGGTTTGGACCCTCTGTCTGTGGCGTGGAGAATGGACAGTGTGAGTCTTCGTGCTTCCTCTGGCAGCTGTCCAGGGGTGAACCATGGGCCTGGCCACAGCTGCCTCTTCCTTCAGCTGCCCCAGAGTAGGGTAAGAAAGCATCTTGAGGGTGGCTGAGCAGGAGGGAAACTGGCCTATCCCCACCCACTCAGCCACCGTCCTCTCGCAGCTCCCTCTGGCTGTGGATTTCCGCTGGCTGCCGTGTTACAGGTTTTGAACAGGCCTGGATGCCCAGGAGCCAGGCTGCTGGTGGGCACAGGCTCTGTCCCATGTCAATGACAGCCCTCAGGCTTGGGCTGGGCTAGCGTGCCCCTACCCTGCCTGCACAAATGCTGTTGCCACTGCCGTGCATCCTGGGCTCCTGCACCTGCAGGAACTTGGCAGGGGGACAGCATGAGATGCGTCTGGGGTCATTATCACTGCTGCCCACAGAACCAGCCAGCTGCCTTCATGTGGATTCTATCATCTTGTTAGAAAAGCCCGTTTTGTGGAGGCAGCGCCCCAGGGTCCATGAGTCTGTGTCCCTCCTCACCCCCAGCCATCCTGCACTGGTGCAGCAGTGTTCCCCTGGGGGCACTCTCCATGAGTGTGCCACAAGCCTTGTGGATGCACCTGTGACGGCACTTGGGGTCCCCTCGCTGGTGAGTGGTGATTGCTGACCTCCATGTCTGCACCTGGGGATAGAGCTCTTCCCATGTCACAACCTTCAGAAGCAGCACTGTGGCACAGGTGGCCCTCCTGGGCATCCCGGCTAGGGTGAAGTGCGCCGTAGCTACCTCTCCAGCCCGAGGTGACCGCAGCTCATTGCTGGAGGGCCCTGTTGGTCTAGTCACCCGCACAGCCAATGCCTGGGTGACTGGTTGAGTTGGAGCCTAGCTGGGCTTTGCTGATGCTGTTTTACTTTCTCACTGTCCATCTCAGCAAGAGAAGAGGGACTAGATGCCCTTCGTGGGGCCTGCTGATGGCTATGGAGACAGGCGCATGGGCTGGACAGTGGGAGGCACATCAGAAAGCCGTGGTCCTGGGACCCTATCGGCAGAGGTGACAGAAAGGCCTCACCACCCTTGGTGCAGGGTCCTGAGGCCCGCTGGGCCCTCCCCTCTGGGTGGTGAGCAGCCGTGGCTGAAAGCATGCTGCTCTTGCAAAAGGGGTCACAGCTTCAGGGCTGGGGACTGAAGTTCCTCCTGGATGCACTATGCAAACAGGGGACCCTGCACTCCTTCTAGGCCAGCATGTGACTGTGGGACTCTCGACCCCCCTGTGGGACTCTCGACCCCCCTGTGCTGAGAGGTCGCAGAGGCTTGGGGATGGCACGGGCACCTGGTGCTGCTTGAAGCTGGACAAGTGTCATCATCCCACAGGTGAAAAGACTACAGAGTGTCCACGTGCCCAGGTGGGTCTGGGGCTTAGCAGCCAGGATGACCCGTCCGGTGAGGATGCGGCCAGTGCATCTCTCCCCAGTGTTGCCTGATTCAGAATAGGCTTTAAGCAGTCCATATATTTTCAGCATGAGCTGGAGTCTTTGAATCATTTATCTTGGCAGCTCTTAAAGCTGGAGAAAGGTAGAAATTCATCTAGGTGCTGAGAAAGGAGCCCGAAAGAAAAAAGTGTCTGGCGGCTGCCGTGATGGGTGGCGTGCCTGGAGATAGTGCTGGTGGCTCCGAGATCAAACAGATGAGAAATGGCTTCCCAGGAAAAACTCGGTGAATTCTAAGTAGGTAATGAGTAGTGACTGTCTTTTGATATACAGCAAGACTTGGCAATCAATCTGTAATGCTTTGAAGAGGAAAAAAATGAATCCTGAATAGGCTGTGGGGTCCGGGTGGTTTGGACCGGCGACCCTTCCTTGGTGGTCGGGGCAGGGGCAGGCAGGCTGGAGGTCGTGGATTTCTCTCTTCTGCCACGGGGAATAATTCAGGCCCCTCCTGATGGGCAGCAGGCTGTGGCCAGAGCTGGCTTGGGGGAAGGGACTTGTCACACCTGTCTTGACGTCCCCTGAGGTCCTGGCTTTGAGCCTGGTGGGACTCAAGTTCAGAGGTCAGGTCTTGGGCAATGCAGGCACTGGTGGTTCACACACTCACTGGTGAATCTGGGGTCCTCTCGTCCACCCTCTGGCCTGAAGGTGCCTGTGTGAGTGTGCTAGGGCTGCCACACAAAAGACCACAGCTCTGGTCGCCTAAGCAACAAAAATGTGTTTTCTCACCCTTCTGGCGGCTGGAGTCCAAGATCAAGGCATCGGCAGGGCTGCTACTCTCTGAGGCCTGTCTCCCGGGCTTGCCGCCTTCTTGCCATGTCCTCACACGGCCTTTCCTCTGTGTGCACGCATCCCTGGGGTCTGTCTCGTGTGCTCAAATGTCCTCACATAAGGACAATAATCGGAGTGGATTAGGCCTGCCCTAATGGCCTCAGTTTAGCATAATCACCTCTTGAAAGTGCTGTCTCCGAATAGTCACATTCTGAGGCACTGTAAATTGGGGCTTTGATGTATGAATTTGGAGGGATACTGTTGAGCTGATTAAAAGAGTGCATTTGGTCTCTGGAGAAACCAGGTCTGGTTCCTTATCTTGTTGGTTCATACACGCTGATTCAGCAGCGAGGCAGCGGACAGCTCAGTGGACATTTCCTGAGCCCTGACCACGTGTCAGCCTCCGGTCTGGGCCCTCTGCATGTGTGGAGGTAAATGAGGGACAAGATCCGTTTAATCCTCAAAGCAGCCCTCTGTGTATGGGGATCATTGAGGAAGCTGAGTAACCTCATCCAGCATCACACTGTGAGCTAGAGGGGGAGACAGGATTTGAACCTTGACATTGGTTCTGGAGCCTGCATTGCACTTCACTGTGGTGACCTCCGACTTTCTGAAGGGCTGGGCTGGCCTCAGGCTGGACACACAGCCAACATCCCATAGTAGGAGACAGACAAGTGGGAGGATTACACACGGTGATAAAATGTTGTCCAGGAAAATGGGGTGACCCTTGAGCTGAGGCTGAGAGGGGTGAGGATCTCCAGCACTTGCCATGTGGAGAGAGGCATGGTGGATGCAGCGTGGCAGGTAAGAGAGGAGTGGGCCACACAGCCAGGTCTCCATGAGACACCAAGTGGGTTCTGGGAGCTGGGGAGTGCCTGGCCCTGCTGGGGCTTGGCTTTGGGGGTGAGTGGACGGAGGTGGCCGTTGGGGGGTCAGTGAGGGGCTGCCCCGGGGCAGACTGGTAGGCTTGGCCGTGGGAGGGAGGGGGCTGGAGGGTGAGTTTGAAGGTGAAGCTGAGAGTGCTCACCGGTGGATTGGATGCAGAGGGTGAAAGGGGAGGAGGAGAGGCCCTGAGTCCCGCTGACCCAGTGGCATTGAACCAGTGTCTAGACTGAGTCAGGCCCCTCCTGGCATGCGTCCTGCTGCCTGGCCCCTTACCGGGACATAGCCAGGGCTGTGTCAGTTGCTCTCTTTTCCATCCCCGCCTCAGTCACTGTTTCCTGCTTAAACCTCAGCGGCTCTGCCCACAGGCTATGCTTTTATGAAGTCTATGATTTTGAATGGAGAGAGATATCCAGGGTGCTGGTGCTGCACTTTCTGTCCCAGGCTGGCTGGGTTCCATGTCCCGGCCTTGAGAGTGTGCATGTGTGTGTATGGTGTGTGCCCTTATTGAACGCGCCCCTCTCCCTGCCTGCCAGAGGACATACAACATATGTGTGTGTGCGCATGTGCATGTGATATGTACACCCATTACACTCTTCTCACCCTACCTGCCTGAGGACACACTGTGTGTGTGCTGTGCGCGTGCACGTGCGTGTAATGTGTACACCCATTATGCGCACCCCCTCACCCTGCACCTGCCTGTCAGATCAATCCTCTTTCAGCCCATTCTTTTTCTCAGCAAACTTTTTTCTCTTTTTTTGAATAAGAGTTTAAAAGGCTTTTCTTTATTTGGGTTTTCAAAATTTTCCTATCTTTGACTTGTTTTATATTGCTTTCTTTTTAAATTCAAATTCTCAAAGAAATTTGCCATTTATCATGGCAAATGGTATTGTGTGTACAGCAATTATGTTCATGCCTATAAACAGCAATTATGTAGGAAATAGAATCATAAATAAGCGTATAATCTTGTGAATACATTTAAATGAATAATTTTCGATTTTCTATTTAAATTTTTTTTATTGACTTGTTCAGTCATGTATCAAGAAAGGCAAATTACAATCTCACATTCTCCCCAAAGTGGAAAAGAATCCAAATGCCCACCAACTGCTACACAGATAAATAAAGTGTGGTGTGCAGTCTACCCATACAAGGAAATAGTATTCAGCAGTTTTTAAAATGAAGCACAGGGACATATGACAGAATCGATAGATCCTGAAAACATGAAAACATGGTGTTCAGTGGCAGAAGTCGGAGAGCCACACGCTGGGTGATTCCATTTGTGCAAAATGTCAAGAATAGGCAAGTCCACAGAGATGGGACAATGAGCTTCCGGGCCCGTGGGGGAGAAAGCAGGGAGGAGTGACTGCAGATGGGTACTGAGTTTCTTTGGTGGGGAATACAAATGTTAGGAAATTGGTTTTGTCAGCAAACATTTATGATGCACCTGCTATGTGCCAGACACTGTTCTAGGCCCTGGGGAGGCAGTGGTGAAGGAAAGGCCCAGCCCCCGTGGAGCACAGTTCTGTGGGGTGAGCCAGTGGACAGCCCCGGTGGACGTTTCCCGAGGCCTGACCACGTGCCAGCCTCTGGTGTGGCCCTGCGTGTGTCTATAATTAAATGACAGGTAAGATCTGTTTAATCTTTGGAGCAACCCTCTGAGTAAAGGGACCGTTATTTATTTTTTTTTAATTTTATTTTATTT